>NC_042617.1:264179510-264488873 GCF_901001135.1 Rhinatrema bivittatum | reverse complement strand
TAGTGACTTTCTTACCCAACACTGTCTTGAAACTAAGTCACATGAAGGGAATTGTAAAAAAAAAAAAAAATCCTACACCTTAAAGAGGAGAGTGTGACAAACTGAGCTGGTACTGACCTTAAAGACAATACTGCCTTTCCTTAAAGAAATCCATTTTGAAAATCAATGGGCTTTATGTGGAAGAGTTAAAGGAGGATAGAGTTCAAGGTGACTCCTTCCTTGTAGAAGATTCAAGACCATCAATAGCACTACTAGAAAAAATGTGGGCACAATAAAATTGCAAATACCACAGTATTCAGGCTGTTACCTAATTTTCACATTTTTTCTTCATTTGCTTGCATTTCCTTCTCATGAAGGGTTTTTTTTTCTGTTTTGCTGAAATGTCCACTTTTGGAAGTTCATAGTATTGGGCTGCAAGCTATCTGTCTTCCTAAAACTCAAGATAACTGAAAAGATTAAGCCCACCAGCTATGAAGAGACAGAGAGCAAAGTTGTTTACCTGTAACAGGTGTTCCTCATAGGCAGCAGGACAATTCAGCCACACAAATTGAATAGGCAGTATATAAAAGATTTTTAAATAAAAATAAAATAAACAACAAGTGGATGATGTCATCAGACAGCACCAATGGTAAACATGCTGTCCCAGAGTTTACAAACATCCTGTGCGGTGCAATCAGGGCCTTCAAGGGATTCAATGAATACCAGCCCTAACTGATTTCCTTTATTTATTTGAGCCCTTTTTTTTAAATTTAATTTAATACCAGCTCAGTTAGTATTTATTTTATTTATATTTAAAAATCTTTTATATACTGCCGGCTCTGGGAATAAGGAGGAAGCTGCCGGCTTCCTCCTTATTCCCAGAGCCGGCAGCAGGAGTCACGTTTAAATGAATGTCACCTGCTGCCACAGTTCAAATCTCATATCTCTTACCGCGAGATTGTCAGGATCTAATAAAACGAACATTAGCTGCGCTTCTAGTAACTGTTCTTTTATGCTAAAAATAAATGAAAAACCAAAACATGTGCTTCCTGACTTACAGTTTTCAGGGAATCAAATAGAGCAATATAGAAGCATTATATCTTTACTGGGTAAATAGAGGAGAGAGACCTAGTTCAGCTCACAAAAGCCTCAGTGCAGTTGATGCAGACCCAGCAATAAAGGTCTATAAGACATTGTGCCAGCAAAGAATGCATTGCTGGCTAGCACTTAACAACAGCTGAGTGAATAGGGTGGGTTACCCTCTAACCAATGAGAGCCTGGCATCCAGTTTTCAACCCACAAATCGGTTTATAATTTTTTTTATTTTTTTTTATTATTTTTTACTTTTGGGACCTCCGCCTTAATATCGCCATGATATTAAGTCGGAGGGTGTACAGAAAAGCAGTTTTTACTGCTTTTCTGTACACTTTCCCGGTGCCGGCAGAAATGAAACACCTACCTTTGGGTAGGCGCTAATTTCTGAAATTAAAATGTGTGGCTTGGCTACACATTTTACTTACTGAATCACGGGGAATAACTAATAGGGCCATCAACATGCATTTGCATATTGCGGGCGCTATTAGTTTCGGGGGGGTTGAACGTGCGTTTTCAATATGCTATTACCCCTTACTGAATAAGGGATAAAGATAGCGCGTCGAAAACGCGCGTCCAAACGCAGGTTAACAGTGCGCTCTGCCGGAGCGCACTGTACTGTATCAGCCCGTATGTCTTTACGCAGACAGTTCTTTAAATAGAAAGTCTTAACCCACCTTAGATGTAGCTGTATGCTGAGACTTCGACCCCAGGGCCCTTCTAACCCTTCTAGGGCCTCTGTCTTATGCTCTGGGGAAGGGCTCCTCCCTTTACCCAAGATTCCCTGCAGGTCTCTGTCTTAAAGAGGAGAGGGCGGGATATCTGATTCTTTAAGGTAGACTGAGGGAATTATCCACTATGATGCCTAGATCTTTTTCCTGGGTGGTAGCTCCTAATATGGAACCTAACATCGTGTAACTACAGCAAGGGTTATTTTTCCCTATATGCAATACCTTGCACTTGTCCACATTAAATTTCATCTGCCATTTGGATGCCCAATCTTCCAGTCTTGCAAGGTCCTCCTGAATTGTATCACAGTCTGCTTGTGATTTAACTACTCTGAATAATTTTGTATCATCCGCATATTTGATAACCTCACTTGTTGTATTCCTTTCCAGATCATTTATATATATATTGAAAAGCACCGGTCCAAGTACAAAAGCCTCAGTGCAACTTGATGCAGACCCAGAAATAAGGGCCTTTGAGACCGTGAGGGAGTGTATAGGAAATATAGAACGGAAAATGTCATAATGCCTCTCTATCGCTCCATGGTGAGACCGCACCTTGAATACTGTGTACAATTTTGGTCGCCACATCTCAAGAAAGATATAGTTGTGATGGAGAAGGTACAGAGAAGTGCAACTAAAATGATAAAGGGGATGGAACAGTTCCCCTATGAGGAAAGGCTGAAGAGGTTAGGGCTATTCAGCTTGGAGAAGAGACGGCTGAGGGGGGATATGATAGAGGTCTTTAAGATCATGAGAGGTCTTGAACGAGTAGATGTGACTTGGTTATTTACACTTTCAAATAATAGAAGGTCTAGGGGGCATTCCATGAAGTTAGCAAGTAACACATTTAAGACTAATCGGAGAAAATTCTTTTTCACTCAACGCACTGGAATTTGTTGCCAGAGGATGTGGTTAGTGAAGTTAGTGTAGCTGGGTTCAAAAAAGGTTTGGATAAGTTCTTGGAGGAGAAGTCCATTAATGGCTATTAATCAATTATACAGGAACATCGGTATAGAAAAAATAAAAATAAATAAATAAATAAATAAATAAATATACTTAGGGAATAGCCACTGCTATTAATTGCATCAGTAGCATGGGTTCTTCTTAGTGTTTGGGTAATTGCCAGGTTCTTGTAGCCTGGTTTGGCCACTGTTGGAGACAGGATGCTGGGCTTGATGGACCCTTGGTCTGACCCAGCATGGCAATTTCTTATGTTCTTATGTAAATTGACCTGGGTCTCTCTTCTCAGTTTACCTGGTAAAGGAATACATCTGTACTATTCTGTTTGGTTCCCTGCATAGTGTAAGTCAGGAAGCACATGTTTTGGTCTTTCATTTATTTTCTGCTAATGTGTATCTTGTTAGATGCTCCATCCCACCGGAGAAACCTAACAGCATAAGTTATTTTTTCTGGCAAGAGTTGCAAGTTCTTTTTGTAGATACTCATAGTGAGGGAACATTTTCACTCAGTCAGTGGAGCTAGGAGTTTTTTTTCCCTTTTCTTTCTTTCTTTCTTTTTTTTTTTTTTTAATGCAGCCAGCCATAATGCTGCTAGAGAGTGTACCTTACCCTTAATCAACTTGATCTGGGAAACCCAGCTCTGGTGCTGTGTAAGGAAGAGACTTGAACCCTATTAAAGAACTGCAGAAGCTAAAGGCAGTCTTTATTTGTCTTCTTTCTAATCATGACTACAACAGAGCAGTTTCAATATTTATTGCAATAAGTAGGCACTCTTCAGATACAAGTCAAAGAACTGCTGCAGAAGAACCAGCAATTAGAAGCAGCATGTGCAAGGTCTGATCAGCAACACCAGGAATTGCAGCATATTAAGCAGTGGTATGAACAACAGTACCTGAGAGTGTGTGTGAGAGTGAGCAAGCCACTGAATGTGAGAGTGTGTGAAGAGAGAAACTGAATGTGACAGAGTTCCTGAGTGTGAGGGACAGAGTCACTGATTGTGAGAGAGTGCTTCAGTATGTGTGTGTGAGGGAGAAAGACCCGTTGAGTGTGAGAGCACGCCTGTGTGTTTGTGTGAATGAGAGTCACAGAGTGTGAGAGAGTGCCTCTGTGTGTGTGTGTGTGTGTGTGAGAGAAAGTATGTGTGTATGAGGGGGGGGGTGAAGAGAGAGAATCACTGAGTCTAAGAGAGTGCCTGTGTGTGTATGAAAGAGAATGAACAGGTGTTAGAGTATTTTTACAAGGGAGAGAAAGAGTATAGAGTTTATGTATCCCTCTTCCCACCCCCACCCCCAACTAATCTAGGACAATCTCAGGTATGGCGAGCAGAGGATTTTTTTTTAGTCCTATTAGTTTTAATTGCTAGATGTTGTTTGATAAGTCTGCCCTTTTAAATATTTTATCGATGTAATATTTGCAATTCTGCTTTTTTCTGGGTACAAAATAGCAACTGGTGCATGCATATTTGAATCCCACCCTGAAATGCCCCTAAGTCACCCATTTTTTCCCTGTTAACTTTTATGCCCGATCTCGCAAGTATATACCTAGGTTGCAATGCTTGCAAAACAGCATATATGTGTCTATGCACTACATTTGTTGCATTTGATGGTTCACGGGACAGGCCTGCGAACCGCTGACCTTACCTGCGTTTCTGACACTGGAGCTGACTCCCGAGGGCAGGCGGAGGTCAAGCAGCATTGAGGTCCAATCCGAGGTCAAGCCAGAAGTCCAATCCAAGTCAATGCCAAACGTCTGCTCTGAGATCAAAGCCAGAAGTCCAATCCGAAGAGACGAGGAATGAAACAGAAGAAGGAGAACAAGGGACCACAGGAGCAAGGCAAGACACTGAAGACAAACAAAGGGAAGACTGACCATGAAGACAAGAACTCAGGAGACAAACCAGACTGCCAAGGAATCAGGAACAGGACACAGGAGCTCAGGACTTACAGAAAACAGGATTAGGAGCAAGAGCCAGGAACGCGGACGCAAAGCACTTCTCCAAGTGGAGTCAACCTATTGCCGAAGGAAGGAGGATCTACAGGGCTTGGCCCTATATAGGCCCAACTGGTGATGCCTTCCCTAGATGCCACTGGAGATTTCCCACCACAGCCCTGTAAGGAGAGGCCAGTTGGGCGCGCATGTGTCTAGGTTGGGCCCAGGAGGAAAATGGCATTGGAGCAAAGCAGCATGCAATGGCCTGCTGTGCATCCCAGCCAGAGCTGGCATCAGCAGGAGCTGCCTGTGTAAGAGGAGTGCGGCGGTCAGGGCTGAGCTCCCTCAGGGGTCAGCTCCAGTGTCAGAAATGCAGGTAAGGTCAGCGGTTCGCAGGCCTGTCCCGTGAACCATCAAATGCAACAAATGTAGTGCATAGACACATATATGCTGTTTTGCAAGCATTGCAACCTAGGCATATACTTGCGAGATCGGGCATAAAAGTTAACAGGGAAAAAAGGGGTGACTTAGGGGCATTTCAGGGTGGGATTCAAATATACATGCACCAGTTGCTATTTTGTAAAGGTACACATGCTTATTTTTCTGAACTTGTTAGGATAATTCTATACCTACTAATTGTGTCTTAGAACTGAATGTTGCGCCAGAGGTGGACCCTTGGGCCGAGGTGGGGTTGACGCTATCCATAGGAGGGATCCTATGGGTCCCCACCATCAGCAGGCAGAAAGGGCTAACGGACAGAGGCCGGCTGGTGCTTCACCAATACCAGCCCTCATTCCCCGCAGGTTGAGCCTTTGGGTGCTGTGGCCGGCTGGACTTAGGTGGCCTCCATCAGTGATCATCAACGGGTGGATCGAGGTCAGCCCAGAGGCAGCAACTAGTGTAGGTATCAGTCTGTATTGGACGAGGCGGAGTCCCGGAGACCCGAGCGCCAATAGGAACACAGTTTGACAGAGGGTGCCCGAGGAAGGGCAGGCCGAAGCCTGAATGAACCATGACCAGGACAAAAGCTGAAGAGGTGTCTTTAAGCAAGCTGGGATCAGGGCTGGCGACAGTCTGGAAACAGTGGCAAGCAAGGCTGAGGTTCGGTGCTGGAGAGAGGCAACGGCATAGTCAGGTGATGCAGAGGTCCAGGGCTGGAGAGAGGAAACGGAGTAGTCAGGCAATGCAGAGGTAAAACCAGGTCAGCAATCCGAAGGAGAGGTGAAGGAACAGGAACACAGGAACGAAGGCAATCAGGATCAGGAACCAGGAACTGAAGAGGCAACGAGTACTCGACTAGCGAGGGGACCTATTGCAAAGGCAATTTGAGAGAGCGGAGCCCGGGCTTATATATCGGAGCTCTGCCAACATCATCTTCTGGGGCCACGGCCAGGTTCCCGCTGCGGGCTCTAATTAAAGACTAGCTGTGCACGCGCGTCTACGGAGGGGCTTGGCGCTGGTCAGGATGGCGTCTCTCCGTGGGCCACGCGGAGCATCAGGAGCTGCAGCAGAGCTGGAGGCCCCAGGGGCGGCCCGAGGACGAAGTCAGCAGCCCACAGCCGCCAGAGATGAGGAACCAGATGCTGGATTACTTTGAAAAGAAGTGAGGGGCCCGAGCCGCAGGTCTGCTGCGGCCGGCGTGCTTAACACTGAAATTACAGTTTTCTTTTGTTTGCAGTTTTTAGATGGGAGGTGTAGGTTAAGAGGTGGGGTCAGGGTGAAATACTGGAGGCTCTAGGTGAACTGGCAGAGGAGTTGGTTAGCTGTTGATTCCAAGTATGCACACAAATAAGTATTTTCATAAGTAGTATATGACCATACTTTCTAAAATACATACCTCCAGATATAACGTGCACATGTTACAAATATTACACTTGCAACTCCTTCTTCAGGGACCTCCTGTAATGCAGGGGCACACTGTTGTCCCAGGGGCCACTTTTACTCATAGATCTCACTTTTCTCACACAGGGTGCCGGGATTCATGCTGGCAGGGAGGAGGATTTACCTCGGGGCCATAGGCTCATAGGGTGGGCACTAACACAGTGTCTCTCTTTGGTTGCTCTCACAGATGTATTCACTATTCCAATGTCCTTGCTTTAGGGCACCTTTGACTCTGAAGAAAGACACTGGACACCCTGGTGGGTTCAATAAAAAATTGACTGCAACCCATTTGAAATAAAAAATTAACCCACAACAAAAATTCTCCAATTTTTTCACACACAAAAAAAAAAAATCAACAGTCCCAAGGGACCTCTTTTCTCAAGCACTAAGTAAAGATCCAACACTCCTGAGTGATAGAGAGTGGGCTCCTAGTGGGGCTGGGATCTCTCTGATGGGGAAAAACTGGACTTCTGGTGTTAGAAAATCCCTAAAAGTGATCAAATTCCAAAATAATTTGTATTTATTTATTTACTGCACTTGTTATCCGCAGCTTACAAACAAATTTGAACAGTGTGGAGTACAACAAATATTCATAAATATTAAAACAAACATACATTCAAACAATTAAAATAAAAATATAACTAAAATATGAATTATAAATAATCTTAAACTATAAAACTGTCATATGAAACACCGTAAGCTTCCTTAAATAAATATGATTTAAGTTGGTTTCTCAACAATTTAAAATCATCTTGTAACCGATACTCAGCAACTAAAGCATTCCATAGTACTGGATTGATTTTAGAAAAAGCTCTCCTCTGTGGGTAGGAGCTGGTGGCAAAATTCCTCCTAAAATAATAAGAATCAAATTCTCTCCAAAATATTTCTCTCATCTCTGTCAGATCACTACTGTCTGTCTTTAGCTGGGCAGAAGAAATTGCATCACCTTATCATCACCAAGACATGGGTGACAGTTCTTCTCAGACAGGAGCAGACTCAAAGAAAGAAATCCAAACGCTCAGGAAAACACACACTCTCTTCTCCAAGACAATCCCTTCAGGCTGTGAAGCCTAAAAATAGGGATCAACCACCTCAGCACTTCTCCAATTCAAAACTCCAAAATGCACTTCCCTTGCAACAGACTTTGGGGCCCGAGAATGGGGTACACTGTGAAGCACTCCAGCTTCCTTGAACAAAAAAAATACCAAATGCTGACTCAGAATGCAAAACCAAAAGAACAAAATCCACACTGCTCCTCCTGCACAGCCTGCTTTTACAGTGCACTGTTTATGAAGCCAGACAAGATGCAGGAATGGTTATGCAAACTCTTCTCTCTCCCCACAAAAAATCCTAGCCTAAACTGAGGCTAGCAGAGACCTAGAGGTCTCTATACAAGCTTAAATCTATGCATACACTTTTTAAAAATAGGTAAAGTGTATACCTACATTACAAACAGACACACGCATTGAAATATATGCATGTAATTTCGAGGCAGATACATATGGTATTTTTTAAACTGTGCAGCTCCCACCACCCACTTAATAAACTACTAGCATGAATCTCAGAGGGCGTATTTACCTGCACGTTTGGTGATTTTGGCAGATTATTGAAAATTTGCCTCCCTCTGCCTCTGTGCTTGTACTTTTACCCACAGTAGGGGACACCTTCTCAGTGGTGGGTTTGGAGGGAGGGTTTGTGTGCTAATGTGTGCATACTTTTTAATTTTCAAAAGCATGTGCCTAATTTTTCTTGGAAAACCTTCCTGCACAAATTAAAAGGTGAAAGTGTGTGTGGCTGTTTGGTATGGGATCGTTTTCAAAGGAAAAGTATTTTTCCTTTGAAAATTAGTATAAAGTCTGGGGGTAAAAAAAAAAAAAAAATTAGCTGCATAGCATGCACCAATCTGAGTAGTTTTAAAATTACCCATTAAATAGGTGTTTTACAATCCATAGTCAGAAAAAGACAGTCCTGAACAAGCAAACTTCAAATTATAAAGTTCCTGATACACCTGGAAACTTTGTTAACATTTTAACTGTATTTCTCCTTGATAAATGTTTTAGGATTTTGGTTCACAAGTACTAAACCCATACCCACAAGCCAATATTCAAGCAACTGGCAGAGTTGAGTGACAGAGTTTTCAGATCATCCTAATCCCAGCTAATATTTTGTAATGTTTTTTGCAGTAACATTTCTGTTCTGAGTGAGATGCATGTTTCAACAGAGCAGGGACTCAGGTTCTCAGCAGCAAAAAAAAAAAAAAAATGAAGGCAGTTACCATGCAAGCTATAATTTTGTGGCTCATCTTGCAAGCATCAGACAGGAAAGATCTGGGACATGTTTATTAAAGCAATAAGTATTTCCTCAAGAGCATCTTAACTGAGAAGGAAGAACGAAATTAAATTGGACACATACAGTTTGGATTGCTGCTGCTCTGATCACAGACGCGACACTGGGGGTTTCTCACGGGCAGCCCTGGGACGTGTTCCACCAACTTGCAAAACATTTCAGGGCCATTTTCACCACATGTTGCATTGGTTGTAATACGAGCGTTGGTGGCCAGGTTCAGCAGTGCAGGAAACAAGCCTGGAAGAAAAGAAAAAAGAAAAAAAACAGGTTAAGAGAAGGATGGAGCTAATGAGCAATTGCAAGCAAGCTTTTCGTCAAAGTTTTGCATGAGATCCTGAGGCCGAGGAGTTGATGGCCTGATAGTCAACAGCTGTGTAAACATAATGTTAAATAATGTGCTGCCGCCAATTCAGCACCTGGTTGTTTTTCATTTTAGTCTTCTTATACATTAAGCCAAAGGGATGTCATTGATAATGCTGTCTTGGCTATTAACCTTGCAGATTGTGCTGCAAAACACTAACTTGTAGTCATAGTAAATCTATAACAGCAACAAAAAAGATGACGGAGTAGCTGCCCAAAAATGATTGCACAAGAAGAAAAGCTAAATTACAGAACCCAGTGCTTTCATACATTTGGTATAGTGAGCGAATATCCATTTCTAGCTGCCTTTTCATTATGTGCATGTAATATAGGACATTTCAGTGTTGTGCTTCCTTTCCTCTTTCTACTCTTTTCATTTCTAGGTGCTGATCCTGGATCCAACAACAGAGGGGAATTCTCTAGACCTAGTCCTCACTGAGACTCAGGATCTGGAGTGACAGGTGACAGCGGTGAGGCCACTTGGCACTCGTAATCATGACATAATCAAATTTAACATAATCACTGAAGGAGGACATCAAGGAAAACTGCTGCAGTAGCATTTACTTTAAAAAAGAGAGACTATGATAAAATGAGGAAATTAGAGAAAACTAAAAGGAGGGTTTGCACAGATTAGAAGTTTGCACCTCGGCTAGAAAACCAAATGACTGCCAGCATGGTTAGGACAGTTGGACCAGTAGATGGCCAAGAGATTAAAGAAGTGCTCAGAGAAGACAAGGCCATAGCAGAAAAACTAAATTAATCCTTTGGTCTTTACCGAAGAGGCTGTTGGGGAAATATTCTTTGAGGGTGAGGAACTGAATCTAATCCCAGTGAGCTGGTAAGATAAACTAGAGCAAACTGACAAATTAATCACTGGGACAGGAAGGTATACACTCCAGAGTTCAAATCAGCTAAGGTACCTGAGGATCGGAGGGTGGCCAACATAATGCTCAGTTTTAAAAAGGGCTCCGGGGTGATGTAGGAAACTAGGAACACATGGACCTGACATTGGTGCCAGGCAAAATATAGAAGCTATTCTAGAGACAAAAATTACTGGCCATCTGAATAGACGCAGGCTAATGGGAAAAAGCTAACATGGATTTAGCAAAGGGAAATATTGATTTACAAAGCTATGATTTTTTTTTTTTGAAGGGCTTAATAAACATGTGGTCAGGGGTGAGTCGGTTAACATAGTCTCATCTGGATTTTCATAAAAAATTTGATTAAGTCTATCATGAGAGACCCATCAAAGGATAGAAGGTAATGTCCTGTTATGGCTTGGTAACTGCTAAAGGAAAGAAAACGGACAATAGAAATGAATGGTCATTTCTCTTAATAAAGAAAGGTAGGGATGTGCATTTGTTTGAAATAAAAATGTAAAATTGAATGAATGAGCCCATTTTGTGTATGTTTTTTATTTTGGGAAATAATGTTTCAACATTTGCAAACAGTGCAAAAATACAATTCCTGAAAACAAAAAATGAACAAAAAATCCTTGAAAAAGGAATTAAGAAAGTGAAAGAAAAAATATTAATATGCACATCCCTAAACAAAGATAAATAGTAGAGTGTCCCAGGTGTTGTGAGCAGATGGGCGCTCGAGAACATGAGTCCCTGTGCCGTGACACAACTCCGAAGCTGGCCTTGGTCCATGCCACTGGCAGGCAGGCGAGCGCATCTGGGCACAGGCTGGCTGAAATAGGAACACTCCTTTTGGAACAGAAACTCTCTTGGACGTCCAACACGCTCCAGGAACTGAGAACCAGCAACCCATGCTGGTCTCTGGGGTAGCTGTCCGGCCACTTCCAAGAGCCCTTTCGGACTTCTGCTTGGAAGCAGTTTGAACATGAGGTCAGATGGAGGCAGAGGACTCAGTGACTCTGGAGACATGGAGAAGACATTGGAGACTTGGATGTAACACTGAAGTCTTGGACATGGCTTGAAACAGGAACATAGCTTGAGACAGGAACATGGCTTAAAGACAGACACAAAGTCTGAACACAAGCACAAGGCTTGAGACAGGAACATGGCTGGATGGAATAAGACAAGGGCTCAGAAATTGGAACAAGCAGCTGGAACAAGAAACCAGGGACAAGTCTCAGGAACTTGGACTTGGAAGTCAGACTCAGGACCTCGGAACTCAGATTTCAAACTCAGGAACTTGGAACACAGACTCAGACTCAGGAACTAAGGAAGAGACTCTGAAGACTTGAACCAGCGATGAAGAATTGGACAAGACTCTGAAGACTTGGACTGAAGACCTGGATGCAGGAAGGAAGACTTGTACTGAAGACTTAGACTCAGAAACAATGACTCGGAACAGGAAGCACATGCAACAGGAGATCTTGAAGGATCGGTGACCACAGAATATCCTTGCGAAAGCCTGGGGCAATGGGAAAAGTGGCCTCTTAAAGGCCTGAAGCAATGATGTCGTCAGGAGGGGGCCACGGTGTTTTTCACGCTGCAGTCCCTTTAAATTCCAGACAGCGGCACGCCATGTTTCAGGCTGAGCAGAAAGCAGGAGCAGCATCAGGTGGGCGAGAGGTCACACAGGAAGCAGGCAGCATCGGCAGCGACTCTCCCACCACAGGGCGCAGCGGCAAGGCTGAGGTGGTGTCAGCGGCTTAGGTGGAGTCATGAGGTGAGTTAGGCCACTAGCGGGGGCCCTCCCATGAGCAGAAACACAACACCAGGAGTCTGTAATATGACGGGTGCTATTTAATATTTTTATAAATGATCTGGAAAAAGGAATAAGTGATGTGATGAAATTTGCAGATGACACAAACTTATTCAAAGTTGTTAGTTTACAAGTTGATTATGAGGAATTACAAGAGACCTTGCAAGACTGGGATATTTGGTGTCTAGCTAGCAGATGAATTTAATGTGGATAAGGGCAAAATGATGCATATAGGGAAGAATAATCCAATCTATAGGTACACAATGCTGGTTTCCTTACTAGATAGCAGTGCAAGGAAAAGGATCTATAAATCACTGAGGACAATACTTTGAAATCCTCAGTCCAGAGTATAGCAGTGGTCAAAAAAACAAATAGAATATCAAGAATTATTAGGAATGGAAAATAAAACAGGCAATATAATAATGACTCTGTATCAATCCATGGTGCAATCACTCCTTTAGTAATGTGTTCAGTTCTGGTTACTCCATCTCAAACAGAACACAGTGAACTTGAAAAGATACAAAGAAAGGCAGCAATAATAATAAATGGAATAGCTCCTCTAAAAGGAAAGGCTAAATAGATTAGGGCTCTTCAGTCTAGAAAAGAGATGGCTGGTAAACAGGAAACAGTTATTTATCCTTTCAAATAGTACTAGGACTAGAAGGCACTCCTTGAAGATAAATAAGTATCACATTTAAAACAAAATGATGAAAGTATTTTTTCATTCAGCACACAGTTAATAGTGATTTTCACACTAAATATTTTAGTTTTGGAGTTTTTTTTATTCATTTTTCTTTTCAAATTCTCTCTTAGCCTGTTTTATCAATGTCTTACATTTAACTTGCCAATGCTTATGCATTATCCTATTTTCTTCTGTTGGATCCTTCTTCCAATTTTTGAATGAAGATCTTTTGGCTAAAATAGCTTCTTTCACCTCCCCTTTTAACCATGCTGGTAATCGTTTTACCTTTCCACCTTTTTTAATGTGTGGAATACATCTGGACTGTGCTTCTAGGATGGTATTTTTTTAACAATGACCACGCCTCTTGCACACTTTTTACCTTTGTAGATACTCCTTTCAGTTTTTTTCTAACAATTTTTCTCATTTTATCAAAGTTTCCCTTTTGAAAGTTTAGCATGAGAGCCTTGGATTTGCACACTGTCCCCCTTCCAGTCATTGATACAAATTTGATCATATTATGATCACTATTGCCAAGCGGCCCCACCACCGTTGCCTCTCTCACCAAATCCTGTGCTCCACTGAGAATTATTAGTATTCACATAAGTCCCTCCTCCAGACAGTTACAATCTAACTAGCAGATTTTAAAAGTGCTATGAGTGCCAAAGCCGGGACATACACACATGACTTGGTTGCCTGCCGGGACATACACACATGACTTGGTTAAAAACCACGCGAGTACATATCTCCTGGTACGTGCACAAATCAAAAAGTTCAAAAAAGGGGCAAGGCATGGGCAGGCTGAGTCTGCAACATGAGGTCTGCACATGCTGGTGTCCCCTAACATATAACTTTACTTCTGCTGTGGACGGTGTGTAAGTAATAAAATAACAAAAACTAGGTTAGTCAGTGGGGTTTTAATGGTCGGTGCTAATGGGGTAAAAGGGAGGCAAGTTAGCTAGGGGGTTTAGGAAATCCTCTCCTTTACTGGGGCAAACCAGAAATGAACTGGGGAAACAGGTAATTGCAGTGGTGCGTGTATCTACTAAAATCCCTCCCACTTAAGCAAGCAAGGTGGCATTGGCGCGCACATGCACGCATCAATATAAAGTTGTGAACACATGTACACGCGTATAGCTGATTTTATAACAGGCGCAAGTATACACTCATATACGCACATGTGTTATAGAATCACTTTGTCCATGTGCGCAAGCCAACAAACGCGCGCACATGTGCGCACATGCGCGGGTCTTAAAATTCACCTTTAAATGGGTATCTGAGGTAATAGGAGATAAAATGACTTACTCAAGGTCACAAGGAATGGAGTGTGGAAGTGGGAGTTGAACCCTGGTTTCCCACCCATTACTCTAATCACTAGGCCACTAGCAGACCAGGTATCTCTAGATATTTGGCTATTGCCATGACTCAAGAAATAAGGTAATTGGCCTTTATGGTAAAATACCCACAGTTTTGTTTTATCAAACTATTGTAATTACATCTTATCAGTATAGAAATCGAAACAAAATAGACTGCACAGCATAACTCTCTCCATAAAATCTCAGTCATGAACACAATACAAAAAGCTAAACAATTTGGATTCCAATCAACACTTGCATTATTTCTTGAGAATGGGTATCCTCCATAATGTTTTATTTCACGTTGGAGTACACTCCTGAATAAAAGCATACACTTCCTTTCTTTTGGTACTGCAAACATTTTCCTGGCACTGTGAACCGCTTTGTCATTTTTTATGAAAAATATTTTCATTTAGTCTAACTGTTGTTCCATCAGGCATGGCAGCGACGGTACAGAGGAACAAGGTAGGGGGCATATCAGGCAATTTTGATAATCTGAAAGTCTCCTGGTGCTTTATAATCTCTGTTGTTTTTCTCTCTACCATGGAAAACTAACTTCATTTCCTTCTTCAATCAACAGGACAACATAAGTGATGCGCTGTCAATATCTTATCAAGGGGCTCTCTCTTGTTCTGCTCCACTTAGCAAGGCACTTTTTCTGTTTGCATACAATAATTTGACCAGGGGCTCCCAAACCCCTGGAAGCTACTTCCAGCCCATCACTGGTTTGTCTTAACTTTGATTTCTTGTATAAACAAGGCAAAAATAATTCCATTAAATTAATGTATTGTAATGGTCATTCTCTTACATCAGCTAACTGTATCTGCAGGTTTGTGTCACTTTTATTGCTATTCTCACTGGTCATAGGGCATTTATCCTCTGCCAAAAAATAATAATGTGCTAATGCCTCCCCTGTCACTTTAAGACTATGTTAAACATACTGATCTAGCATAGCTCATAGTCAGTTACCAACCTATCCAATCTGCCAAGTCAATCTCCCAGTAAGAAAGACTGCATTTTGCTAGACAAAGGATCTGCACCTTGCTGCGGCATTATGATCCATTTTCAGAACTTTTAAAACCCTATAATGGTATACCTGTAATGCATTTATTTAGGAGATTTGCTGACACTTACTGCTTTCTACAATAAGGTTGCACGGTATGTGACTGTACACACCATGGGAATGGGAGTGAATCCTGGAACAGCTGTAGTGCTTCCTGATTGACATGCATCCCCATTGTTATTCCATCTGAGCCTAGGCAGCCTATAATGTAAATAATTCACAAAACAAAGGGCTTATTTATCTGTAACTGTAGCCTGAAGATTAGTGCAATGTTTCAGACATAGACAGACAGGGTTTGCAGACAGAATTTATGCCTGGTGTAAGAGGAGCAGGAAATAGGTCTATTTATGGCAAGAGTCAAACTGCAGTCCATAACCTCAGAAATAAAACAAAACAAAAAAAATAAAATAAAATAAACAGTTGTTTGTGGTCCTACTGTGTGATATCCTAGAGGGAAAGGAAGCACATCACACAGCTCTGGACAAAAGATCAGGAAGAACAATGTGCCCTATCACGGAACCCAAGCAGAGCAAAGGAAACCTGAAATACAAAACCAAGTAGTCCAGAAGGGCATGCACTGTTTCCCAGGACAAGTGCTGAATCATAGAACTCCATCCTGCTATTCCTTATATAGGTCTTCTGCAGAAGGAAGGAGGAGGAGAGGGAGAAAGATGCCACTAGAGCAGTGGTTCTCAACCTTTTTCCCATCATGACACACCTGACGACAACACTCACATGTGTGACACACTGCTCATTACAATCTATGGCGGAAATTTAAAAAAAGACCCCGTATTACTTTTATTGTTAAGAATGACACAAGGGAAAGATAAGTACTCTGTCTGAACATAAATTATATAAATAGTAAACAGTATACCAGAACAACACCAACTTCCAGCACTCAAAACAGTAACCTCCTTACCTAAGAAAAGGCAACACTGAAAATATTACACCAGGCCTTAAGGCACCAATACACCTCCTATTAGGAAATCGGACCAAGCCAGGCTGCTATAGAGCCCAACACAGAAATTACACGCCAGCAGAAAACCTCACCTGAATCACATGTGCTGACCCTCACCTAACAAAGAATAATGAGACCATAAAACATAACTAGAAGCATGCAGATAAAAACCGAACTGGAAACTGCAACAAACAAGAGTCTTTGTATGCAGTGTAATAAAGGAAAAAAATGAAACATCACCAGTTCTCATAAAACAAATCAAGAAATATAAAATCAGTAGCAGTAAAACCATATTAACAAAAAGAACAGATTATTTCAAAACAGCTGATGAATGGAATATCCAATAATTAAAAACTCATATAAAAAATTTCCAGACACCAATAAAATATTTCAAAACAGCAGACACAAAGACCCAATAATTAAAAATAATAAGGATAAAAAAATATTCTGCTCTCCATTCCTGGAAATGTTAGATTTCCAGGTGCCCTGAGATTGTTGTGAACTAGGAAGAAGGATTGCTTCCAACTTTCTCAGGCCTGGCTTTATGAAAATGCACTAAATATTGCATGTGATAGGGTTTTATCACAGTTGTGATGTTGGAGAGAGAGAGAGAGCAAGAATGAATAATGCCCTAACACTAGACAGGAGGCTCACCTAGTAACTCGAGGTGAGGTTTAGGTATTAGTGTAGGGGTTAGGGGCCACGTTGACATTCAATGTGAGACGTACAAACAGAACAGTGCTCTCTTGTGAAGATTTGATGACCTTCGGAGTGAGGAAACTCACTCAAAGATGAGATTTGTGCAATGTTCTCTCAATCTAGCTTGATGTTACCCAGGTAGAGAGTCCATCAAGCTAGGTTGAGAGAACATTGCACAAATCTCATCTCTGAGTGAGTTTCCTCACTCCGAAGGTCATCAAATCTTCACAAGATAGCACTGTTCTGTTCGTACATCTCACTTTGAATGTCAAAGTGGCCCCTAACCCCTACACTAATACCTAAACCTCACCTCGAGTTACTAGGTGGGCCTCCCATAGAGATATAAATACCTATCTAGTGAGAAGGCAATATGCTACTGAAAAAGGTGTAGCTAAAATCTGCATTAAAGCCATGCGATAGGGCTTCACAAAACGGTAAATCCAGCCCATTCCCACCCCTAACTCCTCCTCTTTTTCTGATTTGCATTGCACGATACGTTATGGTGCTAACACATGTGTTAAAGGTGTTTTCGCATGCAATAAGCCCTTAATGCATGCGAAAACACCTTATAGCATTTTGATAAATGACCCTATCAGTCACACACATGCACTCTCTCTCTCTCTCACTTACACAGGCTCTCAATCACACAATTACACACATGCACTCTCTCTCTCACTTACATAGGCACTTAATCACACAATTACATTCTCTCCTACTTACATAGGCTCTCAATCACACAGTTGCACACATGCTCTCTCTTTTATACACACTGGGGCAGATTTTCAAAGGCTATGCACGTAACATACATGCGTAACCCGAGAAAATCTGCCCCTGCGTGCGCCGAGCCTATTTTGCATAGGCTCAGCGGCGCGCAAGCCCCGGGACGCACGTATGTCCTGGGACTTCGAAAAAGGGGCGTTCCAGGGCGGGGCCGTGGGCATGGCGTCGGCCCTGGGGTGTTCCGGGGTTGGGACAGAGGCCTCTTGAACAGTCGCCGTGCCAGGGGATGGCGCACAGGCAGCTGGCCGGCGCGCGTAAGTTCAACAATAATGGTAGGGGGGGTTTAGATAGGGCTGGGGGGCGGGTTAGATAGGGGAAGGGAGGGGAAGGTGGGGGGCGGAGGGAACGGAGGAAGCCTGCACGGCTTGGCACGCGCAAGTTGCACAATTGTGCTCCCCCTTGCACGCGCCGACCCGGGATTTTATAACATGCGCGCAGCAGCGTGCGCATGTTATAAAATCGGGCGTAGATTTGTTGGCGCCAGGTTGAGCGAACAAATCTAGCCCGCGCGCATGTTTGAAGATCTGCCCCACAGGCTCTTAATCGTACATAAACATGCTCTCTCTCACACATACAGGTTTTCAATCTCACACATTCATGCTGTCTCTTACGCACAAAGGATCTCAATCACACACACAGGCTCTCAATTACTCACATACATGCTGTCTCACACACACCCACACACAGTCTCAAACACATATGCTCGCTCACTCACTCACTCACTCCCTACCAAACTAGCAGTAGCAACAACCTCCTCTTCCAGCCTTGTGGCCTTGAGAAAGGAGTCCCTACGACCACAGGGGGCTGACAATGCTCCTCTTTTTGCTCCGGGCCGCACTGCTCTTCTTTGGCAGATGCTGCATGCACTTTACCTAACATGTTCTCTTCTTCCCACGTGCACTTCCTCTTCCGGGCCACGGGGCTAGGAAGAAGAGACTATGCTGGTGCCACTGACTTCAGCTCTCTTGCCACATTCCACCCAGACTATCGGCATTTTAAGCCCAGGCAGAGGAAGAGTTCCCATTTCGCTGGGGCAGGGGGAGCAGCTGGGCCAGCAGGGGAACCGGGGAGTGTGCGTGTGCTTGGTGACACACTGGTGTGTTGCAACAAATCAGTTCAGCAATGGCTCTGCTGAATCAAGAACTAAAGTAACTCCACACAGGGACTGTGAACCATATCAAGGCTTATTCCCTTCTTCCTAGTTTAAACTATTTGTATCAGGCTGACATGGATTTCGAGCAGCATCTGTTTTGTATACCTGAGCCAAGGAACCAGAACTATTTCTATTTAAAAATATATTGTGTCCCACAATCAGAACTGCTCCTGGATCAGGATGGTGACAAAAGTTCTTGTTGGATCCTGAAAAAAAGTTTACTTTGCATCCCGCTTCAGAGATAATATGATATTTTCCATTTTATTCTCCATTCCTAATCATTCCTAACATTCTATTTGCTTTTTTAACCACCTCTGCACACTGAGCAGAAGACTACAATATATTAGGGATGCACATTTGTTTTTATTCATTTTCCTTTTTAGTGTGCAATAAAAAAGGAATGCATAGTATATCTATCAATTTAATGCATAATAAATCAAAATTGTGAACTCTAATTAAAAAACAAAAATAAAACAAAAACAAATCTAAACAAACAAACAAACCAAATTAAAGAAGAAAATGACTTTAACAAAATGTTTTTTTTCTAGCTGCAAATCCCTATAATGTATTGTCCACAAAGATTCCAAGGTCCTTTGCATGGGTGGTAACCCCCAACGCACAACCCATCATTGTGTACTTGTATTTAGGATTATTTTTCCAAGTGTGCATCACTTTGCACTTTTCCACATTAAATTTAATCTGCCACTCAGAAGATTTAGGAGGCCTGATATTTGAGCAATTGCCTCACTAGTTTTGATAGCTGTTTTAGATTTACAAATCTTGGTGGTAAAATCTGTTGAAAGGGCTGAGGAGGAACTGGGTGTTGGATTGTATGCACATCTGCCCAAGATGGTAGATAAACCAATGAGTACAACAAAATCTGATTTGGATAAGAAGTGATATCATACAAGTAATCAAGCTTGTACAACTGGAAACTAGGATATATATCCTTGCAGTGTGGACAGGAATAACTTGGCAGACTGGATAGGCCAACTGGTCTGCTGTCATTTACTGTGTTGCTATGTTACCAGTCATGCCTAATAATGTAATTTTGTTAGGTTCCTGCTGCTTTCCAAGCTTTATCCTGGCAGGGTAGTACCTGATTTTACTGCTAGGAAATCCTTTCAGACTTTCAATATTCCTTGCCAATATTATTTGCTGTTGTTACATTAGAACTGCAATGAAATGATATTTCCAGACTTCCTGACCACATCCCATTTTTGGCCAGTACTATATAAACTGGAACAAATGGGATTAAACACAGGAACAAAGGTTTGAAATTGACTAATTCCATTACACAGTGATAGGGAGGGTCACCATGTTTATATATTATGCAATTTGGTTTCCTCCCTGTGCCTCTGTGCATTGTAATTGGATAGTAATAATAATTACATTGACCTGAGCCACACTCCCTACAGAAGCAGTCAGGCGATGTCTAATGACATCCATGGTTGGATGTGGCAGTTAGAGCTGTATGAAGCAATTCACAAGGAAAAGTAAATGTTGAATTTGTTTCCTGTTTACCAGTTATTACAGATAGTATATAATAAGGAAATGCATGCTTTTAATTTGTTTTTGTTTTTTAGTGTGTACTAAAAAAATTCATGTGTATTAATTTTTTAGTGCATGCTGTTTTGATTTAGTGTGTACTAAATTAAAGTGTAATGAAAACAAAAGAACACAAAATGAACGAAAACAGTGAAATGAACCAAAAAAATAAAAATTTTCTGATTGCAGATCCCTAGTATATGTTTCATAAGTTCCCCAGATTTCACAAATGTTTGGTTAAAGTAGTGTAGTTGTCATGCTAGTCCACTTGAATGCACAGAAAAAAGGTTAACAAATAATAATAATATTATTCCTTTTAATTGGACTAACAATGGGATCTTCTAGGTGTTTGGGTAATTGCCAGGTTCTTATGGCCTGGATTGGCCACTATTGGAAACAGGATGCTGGGCTTGATGGACCCTTGGTCTGACCCAGCATGGCAATTTCTTATGTTCTTATAATGCATTTCTTGACTAGCTTTTGGGAGCTGACACTACTTTCTTCAGTCCAAACAGAATGAGCAAAATAAGGCATTGCTAGAAAATACAAGTGAACCATAAAATACATTCCAATAATAGTCGGAAGGGGAAAGAGGAGAATGATGTGTTTGTGTAAGCCCCCTTTTCCTCTGGGTCACCTTCAGAGACTGCAGAGGGATGCGAGTGCCACTGCTGCAGCCCTGGGATCAGATGAAGTTCAGCAGGGATCGCCAACTGGGGACCAGACTGTCTGTGGGAGGCCCAAGGGAAGACCCACCACACAATAAAGTCCGAGGTTCACACCTTTAGTTGGTTCCAAAAAAGAATAATGTTATTTGTAAATCCAAATGACAAGACAGCAGAAAACCACAACAGAATCTTGAGTTGAATAGCTGGACACCGTCCAATAGGCAAAACAGATTTCAGAAAGTTCCCTCTCTTTTTTGAGCAGGAAAAATCCCACTCACACAACCCCTTTAGCCCCAAGTCTTCAGGGCAGCATCACATTTAGAACTTTCCTGGAAGAGGCGTTAACCTTTTGGCAGACAGGGTGACCTCCCTCTAGTGGGCTACCAAAACCCTTTTTCTTCAGCTTAGAATTTTTCCTGTTCTTTTCTTCAGAAATCTCAGGATGCCTCACAAGCCTGGTCTCTTCTCAGGACCCACAAGACAATAGCTCACAGATCTCAGGGGGCATCTTATGTAGACTTTGACTAACCCCATTCCCCGTGGAGGGAAATGTACCTCCCCTTAACATCATCCTAATCGTCTCTTATGTATTTCTCACTCCTAGAACAAGCATCACATCACCCCCCCTTAGCACCCCTCCTTGCAGAGGAAGCTTGCAGAAGGCAAGAATTCTGCATCCTACACAGAACCCCCAAAACTTTGGGTAAATCCCTGGACAGCAGGAACCATCCAGTAATCTTCTAGAACCTGTTAGTGACCCTAGGTAGGGTTACATGAATGTTATAAGAAGGTGAGAGAGAGGCAATAAAATTGTTACTGGTACTGAGTTAGAAAAAAATCCCAGGTCTCTATTAAGCCCTTTTAGACTTGGGATTTTAATTCAGTTTTCAGCATGATTGCTCAGCCATTTCCTATCCAAGCTTCGGGTAAGTAGATATGAGATATACTGTCCCCTTTACACTGATTTTCTTTTAAGATGATTGAATTATGAATATATAAGAATCACGCATGACTGGCCAGTAGCCAGGTTTGAAATCTTGAAGACCTGTGCTACTGCTCACGAATTTCAAATTTGTGTTAATTCAACTCCTTTTTGTTCCTTGACTCACTATCTTCTTATCACTCTAACACATCACACTCCCCTTCTCGTTCATATTATCATTGCATTTAGGGGTGTGCATTCGTTTTGAACTTATATGTAAAACGCTACTTTTTTTTTTTTTTAACTTAAAAAAGTGATGAGGCGAAAACGATCGGATTTCCAACTTATTCAACATAGCTCCTGACCCCCCCCAAGATGGCCAAAAGTTCCGTTTGTGTCCAACGAGGGGTCCGGGAGCGGAACCGCGGTGGACCACGTGACGGCCGCGTCACTCCGACGTGACGCGGACGTCACGTGCTCCTCGCAAAGGAATAGAGGAATGGCTTCCTGACTCCCCGCTGGACCACCAGGGAATTTTGGTAAGTCTTGGGGGGGGATTAAGGAGGGTGAGGGGTTTAAATTTTTATTTAGGGAACCGGTGCACGTATGGACATAGACTCAACTTATGGAAGTCTCCATATGTCCATATTGACCGAAATTGACCCCCCTTTTCGACTTATGGACTTATGAACATAAACTTTTTGTCTGCACATCCCTAATTGCAATGCGTTTTATGATTCACTTGCATTTCTGGGAATGCTATCTTATGCTTATTCTGTTTGAAATTCAGGAAGGGAATGCATTTTTAGTCCAATAAAATGTATCACCTGGTATTATTTTAAGTTAACCATTATTTCTGCGCACAGAGGTTGGGCAAAATTGATCAGAACATAGAGGAGGACATCAAAATGCATTAAGTAACAGCCATATAGGTTATAATCGCCAAATATATTTCTTTTAAAGAAATTACTGCAGTGTTTGCCTGTTCATATATATATTTTAACTTCTGCGACAGAAAATTGTCTTTACTTGCTATATGGTATAAAGACTTATTGCAGCACTGTCTCAAGGACACTGCAGCATGAGGTCAGAGAATAGGAGTGTAATGGTTTTCAGATCTTCTGAATGGAAGTACCTTGCAGGGAAAGTGTTTCTTAAAAAAAAAAAAAAAAAAACACTCATGAGCCCAATCTGGGCTATGTTCTTTCTACAAAGGTGGCTGGGACTCAAGGTTGGAGTTCCCAGGCCTCTCTTCTTGGAGTCCAAGGAGGACTCTCAGGATGAGAGTGAGAACCTCAGATAGTGAATTAGAGAGAGGAGATTTAGCTCCAATGCAGAGAAAGAACCAGGGTGAGAGCATCTCTAAATAGTACACCCTAAGGGAGTTTTGAAGGAAAGAATTCCCTAGTGCAGAGGTCCTCAAACCTGACCTAGGGGTCCCCCCAGCTAGCCACGTCTGGAACAAAATGAAAGAAGTGCACAGAGCATGCTCACAATAGGGGATCAGTGCAAACGAAAGGCAAGAGGTGAAACATGCTTGCCCATACTGCAGTCACCACACTCATTTAAATGTGCTCTCAAATATTTAGATGCCATTGCTGAATATGACGCAATGGGGAATATTGCAGCCTCAATAAATAAACAAACATAGAAAAATTCATTTCCTATCAGAAACAAAACTCCTCTGCCTTAAGAATGTACAGAGCATGATAAATAGCTGTCACAAAGTATTCACAAAGTCCCTTTCCCGTCCATGTACTCTGCTTTCACTTTACTTGACTGACAGTTCTCCTACTAATAAGATACAAAGTTGACACTTCATATGGAAAAATAACATCATTCCCTCACACAGAAAAATCTGTGCTGAACCTCTCCACATCTGACAAAATACTATACAGAGCCAGGCAAGACAGAAAGAGTGGGGACAATATCAACCAGAGCTTCATCTGTCCCACACAAGCCCTCCATTTCTGCCATGCCATTTTGGCTATCCCTATCACACATACTCACATAACGCTGCCTCAAAATATGACCACCTGCTTTAAAATAAAATGTTTCTTAAAGTTAAAAGCTGGCCATCGTGTTCATTGGTTACACTGGGAAAGTGAGCTATATATCATAGAAAACCCTTCTCATCTCTTTTCTTCTGTATAGGGAGAACAACATAAGAAGAGCCTTTATGGGTTAGACTAAAGGTCCATCGAGTCCAGCATTCTATACCCGAAAATGGCCAAACCCTAAAAGTAAATCCAGTGTCTTGCTGCTCATGCCCTATGATAAGTGATGGGTCTCTCTGAGTCACCTGGTTAATAACTATTTATGGACTTTTCTTCCAAGAACTTCTCCAAACTCTTATAAAATCCATCTGTAACCCCAATTCAGTATATGGGCTGAATCTTAGTGGGTCATAAAAATCCAGAGGCAGAGCCCCAATGTTACAGTTACTAGTCCTTGCTGCCCTGGGGTGTGAGTTCTTGTCTCTTGGGGGGAAGGATATCCTTCAAGGCTCAGGGCTGGGGTAGAATCCCTTCTGTGTGTGTTACTATGGCTCTTTGGGGTAGGTACACTAACAAAATAGGCTGGAGTCACTGAATGAGTGTTCAAAAAACATTTGCTGTGATTGATTGCAAAAGAATTAAGATGAGAAAATAATGACTTGTCCAGTTGCATCCACATTCTTCATTCATATGGGAGTACAGATTTAAAGTATCTGTACCTCTGTGGAGGTATCCTTCAGTACAAGGGGTCTGGGACTTGCATATCCTCCATGGAGTGGAATGACGATAACTATTCCAAGTTGGCTGGGATATCCTAGGTATGGATGAATCCCCTTCCCACAGTACTTGAGATCCATGGGTACCCCTGATCTCCAACCTGGTAATTGTTATGACTGTTGGCCGCAGCCATCCGAGGTCGACCCAACTCACATCCTGCCATGCCTGGCCCTCCACTCCAGGGGAACTCGTGTCTCTGGCCAGCCATTGTCGCCACACTGCTCCTGGCCCTCCACTCCAGGGGAACTCGTGGCTCTGGCCAGCCATTGTCGCCACACTGCTCCTGGCCCTCCTTGCTCCACATGGCGGCTGGTACACTGCCGGACCATGCTCAACTCTGGGCCTTCCTAGGTGTGAGCATGCCATCTCTTCTCTATTTAAAGGACCATTGGCAGGAATCTCTGGACCATCCCCGACTGATGACATCATCACCTTGGGATATTTAAGCACTTCCTTTGGCCTATGCAAACTGACTTGGCAACGAGTTCCTTCTCCTCACTGGTGCTTGTTTCTGTGTCTCCGGACCTGTGGTTCCTACATTGGATCTCTACTTGCTGATCTGGACTCTGGCTCGGGTACCCACTCCTCGGGGGCCTGCTTGCGCTTCCTTCGGGAGACCTGGTCTCCAGGCTTCCCCACTCCTCGGGGTAGCTCCTGTGCTACTCACGAAAGGTCCTGCCGACTCACTTCTCCACTCCTCAGAGAAGCGAGATCCCATCTCTATGCTTCCCCGCTCCTCGGAGCGACCTGTACTCTGCTACACTGGAGACTTTGACTCTACACTTCCCCGGTCCTTGGGGCAGTCTCCACCTCATTACACCAGTGGCCTTATTCTAAGCTCTTTGCTTCTCGGGCAGCCTATGTCACTACATCAGAGACTTGACGCTACGCTTCCTTGCTCCTTGGGGCAGCCTCTACGTCATTACCAGAGACTCTATTGATGCGCTGTCCCGCCCTCTCGGGACAGTCTCTGCATTACTTCTTCAGAGATCCTGTGTCCGTGCTCAGAGCTCCTCGGGGCCTGCCCATCACACCTTTGCCTTGGGGCTTCCTTCTCTGGTACATCGTACCTTCAGCCCTGCCTAAGTACTGTGACACCTTCTGACTGTGCCTCTCCATCCTGCTCCTCGGGGCGCCTCACAGTATATCTCAGTGCAGGTACCTGTGATCACGTGGCAGTGACGCAGGACGTTCTCCCCTGCTGCAGCTGACCTCGCCTCCCGATGGTGAGGACCTGTGGGGCCCATCCCCCTCAGGTAGCATCAACCTCCACCTCGGGCCAAGGGTCCACGAAACCCACGAATCCTAACAGTAACGTCCTGCATCCCCAGGGTGGAAACTCCTTTGGGGTCTCCAGATGTCCTCTTCCCTTGATCTTCACTTCACTCAGATGGATGCCTTTACTGGAAACAGTTCTTAATGCTTCCAGTTCAACGTAAGAAAGGGTAGCACCAGAAAAACAACTTCCTTCCCTCTCAGATGACAATGATTCCTCCTGCCTGCCTTCCTCCTGCCTCCATGGCCAGCATTGATGATATCACGTGCCTCCTTCAGCTGCTCATGCTGATGCTAAAACAACCTCTCAGTTGCTCGATGGGCCTTGAAAGTAAGTACCGTTTGCCTCCCCACCTATCTGCCACTAAATTAAGCAGAAAATGTGAACATTCTATACAAGATCTGCGCTGTCTAGTTGTGCAGAATTCCCCCAGGAGTAAAAAAATATATATGTTTTCTAATTTGTTAGCTTAAAGGAGTGTCCCCTCATCCTAGTGTTATTTGAAAATGTAAAAAGTTGTTCCCTATTTATCTGTTCCGTCCTACTCATGATTTAGTAGACCTCAATCATCTCCCCCTTGATTGTCTTTTCTCCAAGCTGAAAGAGCCCTAACCTGTTCAGCTTTTCTTTTTAAGAGAGTTGTTGAAACACTTTAATCATTTTTGTTTCTCTTCTCTGTACTTTTTCTAATATAGCCTAGCATATTCAGCAGGATAAACATCCTGCTGAATATACTAGGCTAAAGTTATCAGCTACATGTAGCCAGATAACTAAAAATAAGTTATTTAGTTATCCAGCTTTGTTTGGCCAGATAATGTGCTACTTAACCGGTTACCTTTAAAAGATATTCAGCTAGGTAGCACTGTCAGAGTCACAGTAATATAGTAATGGCGGCAGAAAAAGACCAAATGGTCCATCCAGTCTGCCCACAAAGCTCCTTATTATAGTAACTGCAGCTCCAAGCAGGTTACCCCCAAGCCTTATATTAAGGGTAGTAATTTAAAAAATCAAAACCATACAACAGACAAACCAATTACAAAGTTACTGCTAGCAATATTTTCCCAGGGTGAGCAGCCTTCCTGATAATTCATACAATGCTGTTGTTTGAACATGCTTTGCTTCTGGACTTGGCCATAGAAGCAATCCGGCACTTTTCACTAATGTTTGCATATCGGTACCTTGGACCATAAAAGTCAGGGCCTAGCATTGGTTGTCATCTGAATCTAATTCTCCCCCCCCCCCCCCCCCCCGTCAAAGTAAAGAGTGATGCTGCAGTTGTGTCAAAATAATATAAAATAATTGATTAAGGGTAGTAATCAATGTGCCTTGGAGTAGCAGCTGCCGCTCCTTGCTGGTTACCCCCATGCACCCTTTTCTTTATTCCAACTCTAGCCTTTAGGGATCCAGAGAGTTTATCCTATGCCTTTTTGCATTTGTTTACTGTTTTTGTCTTCACCACCTCTTCTGGAAGGGAATTCCAGGCATCCTCCAACCTCTCCTTAAAGAAATATATCTTGACATTAGTTCTGAGTCATCTCTGTTGCGATCGTGGATCCCTGGGCCGAGGGGGAGTTGGCACTACCTGTGAGGAGGAGTCCCACAGGTCTCCACCGTCAGCTGGTGAGGCTGGGGAGAGACCCCGCTGGGGCTTCACCATTACCAGCCCTCGTTCCCCGCAGGTTGAGCTCATGGGAACCGGGACCAGCTTGACTTATGTGGGGTCTCAGGTGCAGAGCGTCTCATGGTCCCGGTGGAAGCGTGGGTCAGGGCCAGGTGGCGAATCTCATAGTCCGTGGTCCCGGCATGAGTCAGGGCAGGTGGTGAGTCTCATAGTCCGTAGTCCAAACATGGGTCAGGCTAGGCGGTGAATCTCATGGTCTGTGGTCCAATTAAGGTTCAAGGGTCCAATGGGTCAGGAGCTCAGTACTGGAACAGGATCCTCCAAAACTGGAGCAGGAGCCAGGAAGCCAAGGCAAGATCTGGAAGCAGGCCTTGCCTAGATATAGGCCGTGGTCAAGGGAGTAGAGCCAGGGCACCTCCCAGCAGGGTCCCTTTAAGTGGAAATGAGTGGCGCACGCACATGCCTAAGGCTACCGGGAAGCAGAGGAAGCCGGATGGCCCCGGCCATGCTGGGAAGGCTTCGCCAGTGGCAGAAGCTCGGTGTAGGGCAGGATGCATCCGCCGCAGCCCTCAACCACCATCAGAGTCCCTGGGCTGACCGGACCGCTGGTGTGGATCAGGAAGGTTTTCTGTCCTACTGTTAAGAAATATCTAGAGGACAAAGGGTTACCACTCAAGGCTCTCCTCATCATGGACAATGCTTCTGCTCACCGACAAGACTTGGAAGAAGAGTTGGCTGAAGAATTCCCATGGCTCACAGTAGAGTTCCTCCCACCTAATACAACACCTCTATGGAAGCCTATGAACCAGCAGGTTATAGCTACTTTTAAGAAGCTATACACCAAGGAACTGTTCCAGAAATGCTTCCAGATGGTCTCAGATAAATGGTCTCAGATAAATGCTTCCAGATGGTCTCAGATAAGTTCTTGGAGGAGAAGTCCATTACCTGCTATTAAGTTCACTTAGAGAACAGCCACTGCCATTAGCAATGGTAACATAGAATAGACTTAGTTTTTGGGTACTTGCCAGGTTCTTATGGCCTGGATTGGCCACTGTTGGAAACAGGATGCTGGGCTTGATGGACCCTTGGTCTGACCCAGTATGGCATTTTCTTATGTTCTTATGTTCTTATACAGATTTAACCCTGACAGAATTCTGGAAGGAACATTACAACATCCTTTCTGTGTGGGGTTAATAGAGAATACTGGGCCAATGTCTCTCTAAGGATACTGAGATCCACCTGGAAGAAAGTGTGGCCTAAAATTATAGAGGAGAGAGACTTTGAAGACTTTGTAGAGGAGCCTGAGCCTGCAACTGACCCTGTGGTTGATGACATTGTCACTATAACTGAGTCCATAGGCTTGCAGGTAGTGGTGATGTTGAGGAACTGATGGAGGAACATGCAGAGGAATTGTCTACAGAGGAACTTCAGGAACTTCTGAGTGAGCAACAGAGAATGGCAGCTGAGGAGCTTTCTGAAGAGGAGGGGGAGGATCAACAATCAGTGCAACAAATTAGGAAGGAGGAATAGTCTAGTGGTTAGAGCAGTGGGCTACAAACCACAAGACCAGAGTTCAAGTTCCACTGTCACTCCTTGTGACCTTGGGCAAATCACTTTACCCTCCATTGCCTCAGGTACAAAACTTAGTAAGCCCTCTGGGGATAGAGAAATACCTACAGTACCTGAATGTAAACAGATGTGATATCTCAGATCAAATGTTGGTAAAATAAATAAATAAATTTCCTCTACTGAAATAAAGGAAATCCTGAAAAAATGGACAGAGCTACAAACATTTGTAGAGAAGACCCACCCAAACAGAGAAAAAGCCAATCATTGCATTCACTTGCTTAATGATAATGTCATGTCATACTACAGAACAGTGCTGAAGAAAAGACAGAAACAGTCAACCTTAGACCAGTTTTTATTTCGGAAAAGGTTGAGACCTAGTGAGCCAGAAGCAGATCCTAGTGGGCTACAGACTCTCCCAAGGAGAGAAAGGACACCGGAGAGCCAGATTCCTGTTGTTCTTATGGAAGGCGACTCTCCTTCCAAACAATAACCACCTTCCATTTCATCCTCCCCCTCCTCCCTTCCTGCAAGCCAAAGATGTCAACTTGAATGGTGAGTACAGTATGAAATTGTTGTTTCTGGTAGGCTAGGCACATTTTATAACCTTTTGGTGAGTACACTAGGAAAATTATAGGTGTTTCTTGTAATTATGCACATTATATAACCCTTTTTTATTATGAAAAAGTTAGGTAAGGGGTGCTTTGGGAGGTTTGGAACGCATTATTGGTATTTCCATTATTTCTTATGGGATAAATAGTCTTGACTTACGATCAACTTGAGTTACAATCAGCCCTCACAAACGAATTGAGTTCATAAGCCAAGGGTCCACTGTATCCAATTTAGATATATGCACACACAGAATTCCTTATGCATCCTAAACTAACTCCCCACTCCCTCCATCCCAAGTCTTTTACCTACCCTCTCAACCCTTTTCCCACCATTGTCCTGAGATGCTCAAATCTGCCAAAATGATAGCTCCCACCTCTTCTGCTAGTAGAGCCTGTGAGGCCCTGCAATCTTCAATTTTGTTTCTCACAGAACTAATACCCAAGTATATCTGGCAAAGGGTATAATCAGAAGTTAGGCCTTAGTGGGCTCATGGTTCTTACACTTACACACATCATATGACTAACAGCTGTGAGAACAGGGATGGTAACTTTTAAACTAGTGCGTGAGCGCACGTTTGCAGGCATCTGCTGGCCTGTACCCAGGGATGCGGCTATTTTATAACTTGCATGCATATATGTGTGCAGGTTATAAAATAGCCTGGTCAAGTGCACCAAATTTTAAGTAGGTACACATATGGGCATGCTAATCCCGATTCTACCACGTGCCATTCCACAATAAAAAGATAAACTAACATTCTGAATAGTGTAGACAGTGCTGCTCCTAGGGAGGGTAATTTTATAATTGCCACATTTCTATAAAGTTTGCAGGCACTTTTTAAATCACTAGACTTCATACTAATTTTTAAATGGAAAGCACGCACATACTTTCTCTTTGAAAATGAGCCCATAAAACTGCCTGCACACATTTACACCTGCTAATGTGTGCATATGGTGGGAAAAATACAGGCATGCTTTTGAAAATCAGATCCATGTGCATAAGTGCAAACCCCTCTGCTCGCTGCAGGAAAAGTTGTGCGCCTACAGGCCCAAGGCACATTTCACCCGCATGTAGGGCAGGCACATTTTTAAAAAGCTCATTTACACATTTACCCATAGAAATGGCTTTGACAATGACCCTTTTAAAGTATAATGGATTTTTTGCACTAAAATGTTCTACTTCCATGTTTATAATGTTAATATAAGGAATCAAAGCTGTTTGAAACAACTATATTTTATTTTTAAAAAAAAAACATAACCCCTTCTCAAAGAAACCTAAAAAGCATCATGCAAATTGCAGCTCTTCCGAGAATTTCCAGCAGGAAAAAAAAAAGATAAATAAACAAATAAATAAATATATACATTTGTATCTTGTAGGATGTAACTGTTATTAGTCTCTGGGAAAAGCAGTGGATAGACAGAAAAAAAAAATTGGAACAAACAAAACAAGTGTTGCCGTGAATGCTTTCCAGCTGGGCACAGCAGGGAGCCTGAACCATACGATGTACCAGATCTACAATGTGCATGAAGGGTATTAGAAAACTTGAAAATAAGTCCCATTTAAAAAGAAAACTGCTCAGACACAATTTTGCCTGCAGACTTGGAAAAAGTGACCTCAAATGTATTTTCCAGACAAAGAAAATTGAAGAGTACTGTTTGTCCTGGTTCACACTAATTGTCCTTCTAGCTTATTAGCTTCTTAAGGGCTTGTTTTTGTTAACACAATTATTTTGTTTCTCTGTTCTTTTAAGTCAAGTGAAATTGTACTTGAAAAAGGAATATTTTTGACTCAACAGTATTTTGATCTTTGTGTAAGAAAAGCAATTTGACACTACGAAAATGTGGATTTAATTTTAAAGATTATGTTTACTGAAAAGTACTTAAAGATTATAGCAGCTGCATCTGTTTGTCCAGAATCCAGACCCACGTTTTCAGAGTATGTTTTGTTTCCTGAGTGAGCATTTGCCAGGCAATACAGTACCTCATGTGAAAATCTCATCCCCAGTTTCCTGACTCAAATATAGTAGTTGGCTGTTGCTGGCCTTCTAGACCTCAGGCTAAGAGGCCAATGTTCTAAGAAGCACCAAAATTTGCAAGGGTGTGCAAGTATTTTACCACTGGGTGTGCACAGCCATGCACATCCAGGTATGAGTCAGGCAAATGGTGGAACTTTATAACTGGTGCACATCCACACCATGACCAGTTTCATCAATACATCCAGTGTAGAGCTAGGTCCTCCAAACTCCCAGTTACTCCTTGAAACCTCTCAGGGATGGTTCTTTTTTTTTTTTTTTACTTACACCTCTTCCATAGTAGAAGTTACACAGCACTGGACCTGTGCGTGCACCCAGGTGCATAAGTATTTATTCACACCTTTCCTGACCCCATCCCAGAACACTCACACCCCCCAAAACAACACCCATACCATGTCCCCTTTTGAATCATAGTGAGATATTTGCACATCAGAGATATGCTCGCATGTAGGCAGCTTTTAAAATCCAGTGGGCACACACTTGTCCTACATGCACACACATCTCCAGATTTTGGTGCACCCCAGGCTTTTAAAATTCACCTTTAAAATTGCTATTGGTGTGCATTAAATTAGGATAACTTATGCAGCTTTTTTTTTTTATCATGCACTAATTTTAGGTGTAACACAGCATTGAGTGGACCCTTGGGCTAGTGTGAGAAGTACTGCAAGGTAGCTCCCTCCCAGGTGATAGGGTGAAGGCCAACAGTGGTCAGAGTCTGGGCTGGGATCAGGGCAGGCAGCAGGTATAGCAAGGGCAGTGTTCAGTCATGGAAGGCCGGTCAAAGTCCAGTCCAAGGTCAAGGTAGGCAGCAAGCAAGGCATAATCAAAGACCAGGCAAGGGTTGTGTCAGCAGGCAAGGCCAGAAAAATGTCCAGTTCAAGATCAGCAACTAAGGAGCAAAACCAAAAAGACAAAAAACAAAGATACACAGATACGGCAGAGCTGGAACATGGCAGGATAGGAACAAGACAGGACCACCAACCATTTCAAGGAGGAGCACAACAGGAAAGCTGTTTCTGAGGCAATGAGCTTCCTTTTATACTAGAGCAGAGATGACCTCATCAATAAGCACCCACAGGAAGTGCTGGCTGCCTGGCCTATAAAAGAGCTTCAAGAAGTGCAGGCAGTCATCAGCACCTAGGATACAGCATGTTGTAGGAGGCTATGCCTGAAGTATCTGGAGGTAAAGGTTGTTACAATGTACTTTTCCTTTTGTGAGTTTAAGAGCAAAATCAATGGTGTGATGCAGAAATATGCAAAGTGACTCATTAGTTATGAATGCAGTGTTAAATTACATGCAATAATAGCTTCATGAAAAGAATAACACAAAAAAACTATCTGCACCTCACAGAGGTACAGTTAAGGGTTTTGTGATCAAATGTTTAGCTTTAGTACATGTGTGTTTTTCCTACTGGATGTCCTACATAGAGGGGGTCATTTTAAGGCTGCTGAAACTAATGCAAAGTGAGCAGGTACTCTTTACCCATGGGTGTTACATTAATCTTCAAAGTTAAAGTATGCATACTTTCCCCTTTGAAAATTATTCCAGAAACAGTAGCCATACCCTTGAGTCCCTTCCACCTGGAGGGTCTGGATTAGATGCCTGAACACTGTTTAGCCCAGTCATTTTAGGACACTTTGGGATCAGTTTGAAGAAGCCTTTAAACAGTAAGAATGTTTCAGCTTCACACTCTGGTGAGGCCTCCCAGCTTCACCCAAATTAAGATTCTGTTAGAAGTGACACCTCATTGTGCACTCCCTGCCAGAGGGTCCTTCTGGTAATTTACAGAGAGAGAGATTTTTAAGCTTGATACCCTTTAGGGGCAAAGTAGCAAAGACCTGTGAGCCTACTCTATACCCTAGGTGGGCAAGCCCCAGTGATGGATCTTGCTGTGAAGGCAGAAGATGTAGCCAGTTCAACTTTAGGAAGTATTTGTGGACCTGAGCAGAGTGGTGAGGCTTTTGTGTCCCCCTTCCACACTACTGAAAACTACCCTGATCCCCCTGACTTTTCCCCAAGAGAAGTCCCCCAGAAATAATAAACTAAGGATGGAAGAACAAGATTGGGAGACCTCATTTGTATCTCCACACAAACAAGGGACCAGGATGTGCTGGGTATCTGAGGAAGAAGATGAACCAAGGTAGGAATTTTGCAGTAATGCTGGGGACCCCTCTACTAGGATTCCTGGATAGCCCCTAGGAGAGTTAGCGTATTAAAAATCACCATGGCCTCAACCAAGAGGATTGATTAAAGGATACCTACCTACAGAGGAAAATCACTAATGTACCATCATTCAGATGTAAATTCACTCTTCTGGACAATGGACTTTAATCATTTCCAATCAGTAAACTATTATTTTAACACCCAAACCTGGTCATGTCGGAGTTATTACTGCCTCTCACCTCATGAGAAGCATCTACAGTATACACACACACACACACACACACACACACACACACTGAGAGCAACCTAACATTGTCTGGGTCACAAGCGAGCACTTACCCCCATAAAAAGTATCCCCTCCAGGGATAAAGAGTAAAGCATGGGATTGAATATGCTAGCCTCAAGATAAATAAATTAGTTTGTGTGCCCTTGGTGCTAAACACCTTGCTAAGGGTTACACACACATATGTGCTATTGTTATGTGTGGAACCTCTTTGAAAATTCAGTCCTAAGCCTATAAAACAAACCCCTTCCCCATCCCTGCCCTGAGGACGTCTTCCTGTAACATTCTGCACCTATAGGGTGGGCAATTCTACGCACCTGCAACAACACACAATAAAAGCAAACTACTGCATAGACCTTTAGTGCACCTTAGTACATTAGTTTCTTAGGATGAAGAATTTAAGTGCCTTGAAAAGCTCACACACCTTTACAAATCTGTGATTTATTTCCCTGCATGGGCTCTTCCCACTGTGAGCACAGCATTCAGAGCTGAAAGCATCTGATATACCAATGTCAGTAAAAGAAGAGCAGAAAAGGATCAAAGGTTAACAGACCAGAACAAAGAAAAAAAAAAGGGACATTAGAAAGGGGGAGGAGGGGCAATAGAAAAGGGAAGTAATTGCAAAAAATAAAGACAGTGAGGAACGATAGAAGGTCAAAGGGGAGACTGAGAGGGCATAAGGAAGGACAGGGAAATGAGGCATTCCAGAAAAAAAATAACTGGACAGAAAGTGAAGCAGCAGAAAAAGTGATATTCTTCAGAAGTGCCTGAAGAACTTAAAGAACAAAAAAAAAACCCTCAGGAAGCATGGGACATCTCGGCTTGCCGAGAGGAAAGGCAAAGAGGAAATGAAAGCTAAGGAGAGAAATCAAGGGAAAGAAATGGATACTCCCAGAAACTACTACAGGAATAGCTGAGATTGCATGGCAGTAGCAGTTGTCTGCCGCAGACATACTTCTGCATCAGGCAGGAGTAAATATATTGGGCTACTTTCTGGAGGATACATCCCAAGGGGCCAATTTTCTAAAGTGCAGTATGTTTATCACAGGGAAAACTACTGTGGGTTTTACTAAACTATGGTAACAAGTCAGGTTAGGACCCTTTGGACACAACACAGTTCTCCTTCCTACTTGAATGCAAGGTTTTTATTCACAAGACACCGTGTTATTTACAATTGGTACTGAACTTGGTCTATCAGTCTACCACTCACTGTGAATGTTTTGTCCACGTTTACTCATGCTAGACTGCTTCAACGGCATCCACAGTTCCTCCTTGCTTTCCTCAGCCATTGAATTCCCTGAACACTGAGCTTTTTACCAGCAATCACATTTATTTATTTATTTATTTAGTTTTTTTATATACCGACATTCAAACGAATATCACATCGGTTTACATACAACAGGGGTAAGAACTTAACAGTTGGAAAGGAACATGATAATTACATCTAACAAGGGGTTCGTGAGGAACGGGATAGAGAGAAGAACGGTCAGAAGGGACCTAGGGAGAGGCAATAGATACAGAATTTAGGAAGATTAAAAATAAAACTATATTACATTACATTAACATTGTGATGCAGTACAATTGCAATATATTACATTAGCCGTAGGTATATTGCTTTATATTACATTACAATCTCTGTTACAATGGTAAGTGGTCCGGGGTATGATAAGATTAAGTAAATGCCTGTTTGAACAGCCAGGTTTTTAACTTTTTTTTGAAGGTTGTTGTGCAATGCTCTAGATGTAGATCAGGTGGCATCGAGTTCCACAGGGATATGGTCCTGCTAAGGAGAGGGCTCTTTCTCGGGTGGAGGCGAGCTGAGTGAGTTTGTGCGAAGGGGTTGACATGGTTCCTAAGTAGGCGGATCTGGTTGTTCTGTTGGGGATGTGATATTGGAGTGAACCGTTAAGCCAATGCATCTCTTTATTGTGTAGGGTTTTGTGGATGATTGTTAGGCATTTATGAAGGATTCTGGCTGGGATTGGTAGCCAGTGGAGATCTCTGAGAATTGGGGTAATGTGGTCCGATCTGCGAGAGTTGGTGAGGATTCTAGCTGCTGCATTTTGCAGCATCTGCAACGGTTTGATTGTTGATGAGGGCAAACCCAAGAGTAAGGCATTGCAGTAATCTAACTTAGTGAATATGGTGGCTTGGAGGACTGTTCGGAAGTCTCTGAGGTGAAGGAGGGGGTCTTAGTTTCTTCAGTATATGTAGTTTAAAGAATCAGTCCTTTACTATGTTAGATATGTGTTTTTGGAGATTGAGGGTGACCCCTAGATCTCTGACATGATGTGAGGAGGGGTGGGGGGATGTGGTTGGCAGGGGAGATAAAAAGTAGTTCTGTTTTTGAAGTGTTTAGGGCAAGGTTGAGGTTGGTGAGAAGACTGTTGATTGAATTGAGGCATTTATCCCAGGTTTTGAGGGCATTAGTCAAGGAGTCGGTGACAGGGATGAGAATCTGAATGTCATCAGCATAGACGTAGTGTGTAAGTCCAAGGTCTGCAAGGAGTTGGCATAGAGGTAGAAGGTAAATATTGAAGAGGGTTGGGGAGAGATAAGAGCCTTGAGGGACCCCATGGGATAGCTTAATTGGGTTTGATTCAAGGTTGCCAATTTTGACTTTATAGTAGCGGCCATCCAGAAAGGATGAGAACCAACTCAGGGCTGGGCCTGAAATACCGATGTCTGAAAGCCGGTTGATTAGAATAGTGTGGCTAACGGTATCAAATGCAGCCGAGATGTCTAGCATGGCCAAAATGCATGTTTGGCCTTTATCCAGACTTTTGAGAATGGTGTCGGTAAGGGAGACTAGCAGGGTTTCAGTGTTAAAGAACTTTTGAAAACCAAACTGTGAAGGGAATAACAGGCTGTGATTTTCAAGGTGATCTATGAGCTGAGCATTGACTACTCTTTCCAGGAGTTTTGCTATAAATGATAAATTGGATATTGGTCTGAAATTGGAAGGAACTGCGGGGTCTAGGTTCGGTTTCTTTAAAATAGGTTTAAGTGTGGCTAGTTTCAGTTCAGAGGGGATCTGACCAAGAGTGAGGGAGCGGTTAATGATTTCTGAAATGGGTTTGGCTATGATGTCAGGGATAGCCAAAAGAGATTTTGTAAGGATGAATAGGGATGTGAATCGGGCTTCGGACGATTGAAAATATCGGACAATATTTTCAAAATCGTCAATCGGGGGCTCCCCCAAAACGATAGGAAAACCCCACGATATTGATCATGGGGGTTCTCTTATCGTTTTGGGGGAGGGCAGGAAAAATGGCACACAAAAATAACCCCTAAACCCACTCCGACCCTTTAAAACTAATCCCTTAGCTTCCCCCACCCTCCCGACCCCCCCCCCCCCCAAACATTTTACAGGTACCTGGCGCCGATAGCCTTTGCCCTTACTATGTCACAGGGGCTACCGGTGCCATTGGTCAGACCCTGTCACATGGTAGGAGCACAAGATGGCGCGGGCCATCCAGTTCTCCTACCATGTGACAGGGTCCGGCCAATGGCACGGATACCCTGTCACATGGTAAGGGCAAAGGGCCATTGGCGCCATTTTGATTAGTGGCAGCCGACAGCCCGGGAGCGGAAGATCGCTCCAGGGACCCCCAGTGGACCACCAGATACCTGTAAAAAGTTTTTTGGGGGGTCGGGAGGGTGGGGGAAGCTAAGGTATTAGTTTTAAAGGGTCGGGGTGGGGTTTTTGTTTATCGACTCGGGCACAGCCGATAAACAAAACTGCGATCGGGCCCGATGAGAAAAAAACCACATGTGAACTGGAATCCGAACTGATTCCGGTTCTGATTCACATCTCTAGGGATGAAGTCTTCTGGGTGCGTGGCGGGCTTCATTTTCTTTAGTTATCTCTGAGGCAGAGGTAGGTTCGAAGGAATTAAGAATGGTATTGGGGCTCTTCTGGGCCCCGGGAGCAATCTCCCACTCTCGGGCCATCGGCTGCCACTAATAAAAATGGCGCCGATGGCCCTTTGCCCTTACCATGTGACAGGGTAACAGTGCCATTGGCTGGCCCCTGTCACATGGTAGGAGCTCTGGACAGCCGGCGCCATTTTTAAAGATGGCGCCGGCCGTCCAGTGCTCCTACCATGTTCTCTCAACCTAGCTTGATGTTACCCAGGTAGAGAGTCCATCAAGCTAGATTGAGAGAACCTTGCCTAAATCTCATCTTGGACTGAGTTTCCTCACTCCGAAGGCCAGCAAATCTTCACAAGAGACCACTGTTCTGTTCGTAGGTGTCACGTAGAATGTCAAAGTGGCCCCTAACCCCCTACACTCGTACCTAAATCCCACCTCGAGTTACTAGGATGGCCTACCATAGGGATACAAATACCTACCTATGGGCCATGTCATTATGGCCTCTCTCTCTCTCTCTCTCTGAAATACAACAGGTCTGGCACTTATCAGAGAATCTGAATATGGTATTGCAATTTGTGCTAACTTAGCTCTTTGCACAGGTAATTAGCATAAAACACACCCCTTTTGCTATCGCATGTGGTACTTACCGCATTTTGATAAACCCACCCCTTACCCAGCTAAATTCTAACCACCTAACTTATCTGGCTAGAAAGTGCCCAAATCTTCATTTAGCTGGATGACGTCTGAGTTATCTGGCTAAATACTTTTGAATATGGACCTTAATATTTCTTAATACTAAATTTTTATTGATGTGTTTTATTTTTATTCACTGGTTTTTTTTAATGGTTTGGAGGGTGATATTTGATTACTCTGACTTCTTTTTTTACTATATGTTTATATATTAATAATAGAAATGGTGCGATTTCAGACAGTGAGGATAGCCACATTACTAAAATATTCTAACAAAACATAACAGGTAAAAAGAAAATTCAAAATGGTGTATTTTTTTCCCTTCTGACTACAACCTGTATGGTCTGCTTCTTTTGAGAGAGAAGCTGCAGGGCATAGTGCCTCTAAAATTCAGCAGCTTGTCTGTCAACATGAGCATGAATACTTGGATCACAAAATTGGAGGGGGGGCTGGGAAGTCATTGCCCATCTGGAACTGTATTATTGCATAATTTGCAGTCAAGAAAAGTATATTTCCCAATGAAAAATAGACTTCTTGCTGTAAAGAAAAATATGACTAACTTGGTCACCATTGATTTGAACATTCACAGCTCTTTTTTTTTTTTTTTTTTTTTTATCACCTTAGGAACTTTCTGTGCAAATATTCACTGTCAGGTTATTGTATTAAAAAAAACAACCCACATGATATTAATTCCCTGCTTCTGTGATACTAAAGATCTCTTGTTACTCTAACCTCCTCATCAGGATTTATTTCAGTTTTTGGAAACTTCAGACTCTGTCCAAACTCAAGCAGCTACCTTATTGGTCACTTTTGCTTTTGATTTGACTGAGACTGGGCATTTCGTCTTTTTTTTAAGCATCGGCTCGATGTCTGTCTGTCTTCATTTCACTATCAGAGTCTACCCTGATGTTTCTAAAACACAGCAAAAGAGACACCAATTTCTTTTAAGACCTAGGGTTTCTCAGATGGGTGCATTTTTTTATTTTGAAATTTCCTTGTAAATGCTCAATTAAATATAAGGGATTGTCTCGTTTGTTTTTTTTTTATTCCTTCCCAGCTAGTTTCTTTTTTAAGTGATAAACTGGTTGCACTTCTGAGAGTTGACATCTTGATCGGTCTGTCCCTCCATTAGACAGTTGAGCACCCCACATTTGGCTTTGCACCCGCTGTTTAATTATGCTCTGTAATAATTTTGCCTTAAACCTGATGGGGTATTCTTGAAAAAGGAAGGCATATGAAATTTTTTAATATCTAAAATGGAACGCAAGTCAGCTGGCAATCTTTCCACATACTAGGGCCAACAACTGAAAGCCTGGGAACGTGACTCCTGAAGGTGTATCTGCTAATTCTTGGTACTGCTATTAAGAAATCATCAGCTGAATGAAGGCGACAGATAAGTGCATATTTTGATACCAATCCTGCCAGATGGCTAGGGTCCTCCGTCTTGACAGCCTTCAACACTAATACAACAATTTTAAATCTAATTCTATAAGCAACTGGCAATCAGTGCAGTTGCTTAAGTACTGGCGTAACACGCTCTCTGATTATAATTCTAGAGACCAGCCGGGCAGCAGTGTTTTGTAACATCTGTAATGTCTGAATCCAGCACTTGAACAATTCCCACTAGTAATGCAATACAACAATCTACTGTTAGAACAAAAGCCATTATGTATCTGAAATCTCCCTCTGACAGAATACATTTTAGATGTCTTAATAAATGTCGTTTGTAGAATGCTGCTCTTGATATTCCTAATATGTGAATTAGAGCTCAAGGCTGAATCCAGCTGAAAAGTTGACTCTTTGCCATTCAAATTGCTTTACCATTAATACTGGAATTAAACAAAAGCAGCGTCACCTGCCTCTCTCTCTCCACGCTTGGTTGTAGGGTGGAAAGGCGCACTAACAGCAAATGTTCTGAGTCTTGCAAGAAGTTTGTATCCTAATGATTCGTGGCATGTCTTTCTTTTCCCCCATGATGATTTATTCTGCAGTGCTTTCCATGGTTTAATTTCCACCTCCTTTCACATTCTCTACACCCCCTGAATCAGTGCGCAATGACAGCTCATGTTTCAGCATTTTTCCAACTTTGCTCTCCTGATTTTTTTTTTTTTTACTCCCTTCATTCACAACTGCTCTTTACAGTCCTCTCTGAAGTATCTGCAAAACCCATATTCAGCTGCTGTCTGGCTAACTTTAGGCCAGGTTGACAGGCTAACTAGAGCTAGCTGGATAATGTCGTCCCGCTCACTCATCTTCTCCCTATTATGCCCATTCCCCTCCCAGCACTTAGCTGGATAAATGCTTAGCTACTTAAGTGTTTATCCAGCTAAGTGGTGGCTGCAGATCAAGGCAAAATATTTAAACCGTGTCACTTAGCTGGATAAATCAGAATTTATCTGGCCAAGTGGCACTGAATGTCAGTCTCTATATGTTTTTGTTTCATGTGTCCAAATCTATGTTATCTAACTCATCAGGTTTAAAGGTGTACAATTTTTCCCATGTCAGAAAACGCTCAAATATGAAGTTATTCCATACAATGCAATTTGCACACACAGGGGCCGATGCAATTAAAACTCGCTGAAAGTGGACACTGAGTGTTCAGCGCCTGCCTTCCTGGGGGTGCCACGCAATATCTAAATTAGGGGTCGTGTTGTCAAGGAGGCGCTAGGGTCGATTGCACATCCCTAGCGCCTCCTTGACAGCGGGAGCCCGCAAGCAGTTGGCTGTCCGCAGGTTTAGAAAATAGACGCTGAATTTATTGGCGTCCGTTTTCCTAATTGGCGCATACCCAAGGGCTCAGGAAATGGATGCTTGTTAACTGATCGTCTGTTTCCTGAACCTGACCACCTGCACTTTAATTTTTTTTAAAAGTTTTTGTTCCTCCTACTTACTATCGCAATGATATTACCCCATTCCTAAGACCCTGGGTGATGTACAAATCCAAATAAAGTCCTAACATATAGAACTAAGCACACTAGTATAGCAATATATTAATAAAACCAAAAACATATAATATAAAATGAGAGAGTAATTCATATTCTTATGTTTTTTATCTTCTAATTGAATAGTCCAAAAATTGTCAGACAAATGACTGACCAAAGCCCTTCCAAGATTCCCTAAATTTCATCACCTAACCAATTTCTCTAACTTCCAAAGGCAACAGATGCCACAATGTTGAACTGCCACTAGATAAAGATTTCTTAATTGTATCCATTAGCTGGAACATCTAACAATTTGTCAGGAAGGACAGTACAATTTCAGTCAATGCCTCAAATAATTCTGGGTCAATTCATTCAGGGTCCTGAAAACCAAAAAGGGTACCCTGAATTTCTTCTGATATGCAACTGGAAGCCACTATAAAAACTTCAATACTGGGGATATAAGATCATGTTTCTTAATTAATAATCGGGCTTATGTGTTCTGAACAAGTGTAAATGTGATAGTTGCATCACAAGTAGTAGAGGGTGGTGGATGCCTGGAATGCCCTTCCGGAGGAAGTGGTGAAGATCAGAACTGTGAAGGACTTCAAAGGGGCGTGGGATAAACACTGTGGATCCATCAAGTCTAGAGGACGTGAATGAAAAGGGGGTGGCTCGCAGGAATGAAGGCTACTACCTGGAGATAATACCCTTATTCAATAAACATACACACGGTTAATGTGACTCCAACATTGCTCTAAGCTTCAACGGTAAGAGGAAATGTGGAAAAAAAAAAAGGATTTGCATTCACAAAAAGCGGGGTATAGCTTGCTTGTTAGGGCGGTTACTACCCCCAAACCAAATAAGCCTGATACTTTACTTTCAATGCATATCTAGCATAGCTCTCTGCTTCAACGGCAGGGGAGAAAGTCTGTTCACTTTCAACGCATAGCTCTCTGCTACAATGGCAGGGAAGAAATTCTGATACTTCACTTTCAACGCATAGCCAGCATAGCTCTCTGCTTCAACGGCAGGGGCAATGTAGAAAAGAGTGTGTGTATATATATATATATAGACAACAACCAACAAGGACTAAATTAAGTAGTCAAGTAAACAAAAGCATAGGTGTAGCTTGCTTATTGAGGCGGTTACTACCCCTAACTAAGTTACATATTCAATTAGATGCAGTTCCAACACTGCTCTCTACATTAATGGTGGGGTGGAAGGAAATAAAACTAAAAGGTACTAAGAGCCAAGCGTAACAAGTAAGAGGAAAAAAAAAGTGCATAGTTTGCTGGGCAGACTGGATGGGCCATTTGGTCGTCTTCTGCCGTCATTTCTATGTTTCTATATATAAGGCATTACAATTATCCAGCTTGGCAAAGATCAGCGCATGAACCAGTGCAATCATATCATCTCTTTCCAGAAGAGGCGAAGGTTATGCAGACATTGGAGATGAAAAAAGGAAGCCTTTTCTACATTTCCTATTTGAAAATGAAAGGTTAAATGAGAATCTATAATAATTCCTAAGATTTTTGCTTCATCATAAGAAGTTATTAAATTATCCTTGGTAACTATTTGTGGGATACCCAGATCTAGTGAAGGACGATGTAGCCACAAGATGTCCATTCCAAATGATTAAGGCTTAGCTTATTCAGCTTGGGCCAGTCATGTACTATAATCGTACCCCTGTTCAGTTTCTTTACGTGTTTTGCCCAGTCATTACCCAGATTACAAAAGATTTGAATATCATCGATGTACTTCAGTGGTTCAGTCCACCAATCATATTTTCCATATATACGTCTTTTTAGAACTGGAAGAAGTCTACTATAATTATAACTAAGTATGATCTGTTAAACATCTCAGCACATTTAGTGATCTTTGTTTATATGAGTGGCTCTATTCCCCTTTCCTTATAATTAAGATTTTTAAGGCATATTTATTAATATTACTGTGCGAACAGTAGAACCACACTACCTTCACTCTGTGTGGCTTTTGAATAGTGTCTACATTATCTGTAAACCGATGTGATATTTCAGATCGAATGCCAATATATATAAATAAATATGCATTCCTGGAAAAGAAAGGGCTGGGTTCTGGACTATTACATAGTCTTTTATTATATTCTTGATTGTGTGTGATTGTAATACTCAAGTGTTCCTGACAGTAAACAGAAAACCCTGTGGACCAGCAAGCATGGAATTTTATCAGCACAAATTCTTTTATTAGTAAAAAGAGAATGTCAAGGTCAATAAGGCAAATTACTGGCATGCATGCCAATTTAAGTTTATAGACTCCAGCATGCCAGACAAACCACTTGCTCATTCAGAAAACTTGTGTGGCATAAGGATATTCTAACATTACAGCTTCCTCTTTCCCCCTTCTGAAGTTCAGTTGAATATCCATGAGCTTATATGCTTGAACCTTTATAAATCCTAAGCTAATATTTCTCTTTTTGCTCTGTTTCAGTGACTTATAATTGCAAAGACTTGTGCTTGTTTAGAAGCATGGATGGGAATCATGGGACCAGACAATCTCTTACTCTGAGAGTCTACAGGCGAGAACCTTTTTCTTAAAATACTAGCAGAGACTTACAAAATATTTGTGTTCAAATTAGTATCTTTATTGCAACAGACCTTGTTTAAATACATAGAACATGATAACAGACAAAGACCATACTACCCATCCACACGTCCTGCTTAGCTTTATAATCCCTCCCTCTCCCTCAGAAATTCTCTGTGCCTTTTGGAGGTTGCAGGCAAAAGTGGGTTTTTTTTTGTTCATTTCAGTTTGGTTCCTTTCCATGGGAATGTCTGTTTCATTTTGGGGAGAAGGAGTTTCATTCTTTTTGTTTTAGTAAATAGTGTATGTTATTTTGCAAACAGCAAGTCACTATTTGCTAGGGATGTGCGCACTAACTCAAAATAGTGCACAACTAAAGGAAAAAAACAAAAAAATCCAAAAGTTGGAAAAAGTAACAAATGAAACAAAAAAATACAAAATTGTTTTGGTTGCAAACACCTACTATTTGCACCTGAGATTTAAAATTGTTGGACACAAGTTCTGATCCTCTTGGCTAAGTGTCCAGCATTCTGCTGAGACAAACGCTGTTAATGGACACTATCGGCAATGCTGGACAGACACAGGTTTGCATCCTTCCTAGTGTCTGGCATTAGTCTGATAGCATACACCAGTAGTTGCCAGCCCAGGATCCACAGGCTCCTAGGGGGTCTACGAGGCAATCAAAATGCAGCTGCTGGTTTCACCTCTGAGAAGCTCACCGGAGCTGGCTCATCCCTCTACCCGATTCCCACTCTGAAGGAGAGGAAGATCATGGCCTCAAGACGCCCAAGCTCATGCAGAGAGGAGAAAGGGGAAAAATGCAGCTAATCTCTGTCACAAGGAGCCCAAACCAGTGTGGAGGGAAGGCAGGGAAGCCTGAAGCCACGCCAAGCGAAGGAGAGGAAGTGTGCTGCCTCCAGCACAATCATTAGCCACTGCTCCAATTGACTGGAAGAGTAAGCAGTGTGATAACCTCAAGGAGCACTTCCAGGCACTCCTGATGGCCTGACAATGAGAGAGAAAAGTTTCAGTGAGTAGAATGCCATGGGGGGGGGGGGGGAGGGAAGGAAACAGTGGGGGGCTAGTACTCTGAGGTGAAGGAGGGAAATCATTCAAAGGAATAAAGAAGAGGCAGGAGGGAACTGCTCAGGAAGGGGTCGTAGGGAAGGACAGAAGGTAGGAAGGGAGCACAAGGGGAAAAGGCCTTGAGAGAGGAGGCAGGAGGGATGGCACTCAGGAAGGGCAACTGGGGGGGAGCCAGGAGGGATAGGTCCAGGAAAGGGGCCATGGGAGGAGACAGCAGGAGGGGGAGGTTCTCAAGAAGGGGGTCAAGGGTAAGCAAGGTAGAAAGGAAACTACTCAGGGGCCATGAGAGAAGGGCAGTAGGGAGAAGACAGAAGGCTCTAGGAAAGGGGCCATGAGTGAGGACAGCAGGGCAGGAGGGAAAGCACTCAAGAGTTCATGAAGGGAGGCTAGGAGGAAGAGGATAAGAGGAAAGGTAGGGAGTAAAAAAGAGTGGTGAGGAGAGGCAAGAGGACAGAGAATGGTGGAGGAGGTTGAAGAGAGAATTATGGGGAGAAGATGAAGAAAGATTGATAAGGGGGGGGTTGGAGACAGAGCCTAGTGGTTTGGCAGCTGAGGAGAAAGCAGGGCCAGGAGAAAGAAGCACTGGTAAATCTGTGCTAGGGGAGAGTGCTTGGTGGAGAGGGGCTGGATGGAGTAGTGGGACTGGTGGATTGGCAGCTGGGAGGGAGATAGACTTGTGAGAAGGGGCTTGTCAGATATTGAGAGAGTCTGGTGAGAAGGGGAGCAGAATCTGGTTGGAAAAAGCTGGAAAGAAAGACTAGTGAGGTGGGATCTGGGGAGAGAAAGATAAGTGAGGATGTACTAGGATGTGGGATTGATAGACTGATAGGATGTGACTGGTCAGGAGTGATGGGGCTGGTAAGGAATCAGGAGGGAGATACTTGTAGAGAGGCTGGATGGGGAGACAGACTGAGGTAGGCATGTGATGGGAGAAAGGCTAGTGGGGAGTGGCTAGAGGAGGGGAATGAGTCTGGTGGGAACAGGATGGGGGGTCCCTAAAATGGATGTTAAAAAGCAGTCCCATACCCATAAAGGCTGGGAACTCTTGACACACAATACAAGTGTTGCTGTTAGAGAAATACTGGAGGCTTATCCGGGAGGTCTGAAGCTCGTGTTCTCCCAGCCATACTTTGGATCTCCACCCTGGCATAATAATTTAACATCACAAGTGCATGAGAAAATGCAGAGGGGCTGGCCCTGTAAAGTGGCAGCATAACCTAAAAATGAAAATATCCAAAATCTTTCTAAAAGTTTTGGCAATATTTGAATATTTAAGAGTCAGTTTTTGGATTGGTTACAACAAAGCAAACCAAGAATTGACTTGTTTGTTGCACTGCCCAACATTTTCACCCCCTGCCTGTTTGGAATCCTCTCTCACCCCATGCACCCAGGTTCTTCTGTCACCACTTCCTACCTAAACCCAGCATCCATACCTTAAAAGTGGGTAGGTGGCAAATGGAGGCTTGGGGATTTTTGCTGCTCCCCCCCCCCCCCCCCCATGTGACTGCCTAGTTTGACTAATGGAAGAACCAGTCCTAATTGTTATGAATGAAACCTGCATGTTGGTAGCAGCAGCCTGGCCTAGAGATCCTCCTGCATGAGACAAGAGCAAATATATTTGGTCTGAGGAATGCTATAACTGAATAGAAGGAGCATTGATAGAGAACATTGATAGGAGGGCATTGATAAAATGACTTTGATGGTCCTGTCTCTCTGTATTTTCCAAATATCTTCATTCAGAATATATTGATTTTTTTTTCCATTTGAATATCTGCTTTATATTTGCCTTCTGACAGTTGCTATTCTGCTTGTTCCTGATAGTCACCCTGAAAAGGTCAAAAATAATTTGGGTGAATCAAATCCTAAGTTCTGCCTTGAGGATCAATGGAAAATTGCAATCATAAAAGAAAGATGCAATCACTTTTTACTGGACCACAGATCATAATTTATTTTTATTTATTTATTTATTTAAGTTTTTTTATATACCAACATTCAAGACAGTAGTCCCATCATGCTGGTTCACAAGAAACAGGGGTGCAATAAACTTTACAATTTGAACAATGGTGCAGAAAAGATCCCATTGCCCATCTATAAACTGAGGCTTATGCCATGAGGTCAATACAAAAAGTTCATTATAATTGTGGTGATCTGAGACTTGGCTTCATCCTAAAAAGACTCTTAGAATGACAATGAGGAGGTATCCTGAAGATTCTTCTATTTATCCATCCTTTTGCAATACACAGTACAGATTTCAGTAGCTAAGAATATGTCTTAAAAGCATGTTTCTCCCCACTGAGGTCTTTATTTCCCTTAAAAGAGAAGGAAAGGGGAACACATGGTTGGAACTTGGCAAATAATTTTTTGCTATACATTTTTCTAAGTTAGGTGAATGAAAATATTCACGGCCTAAATTTTCAAAAAGACATCAAAAGGACCTTGCACATCTTACAGAAGTCAAATTCCCTTTAAATGGGTTTTCAGTCTACCCTTCACTCTGCAGGCCAAAAACTTTTGTGTTGTGCTGTGTGGGGGCAAATTTTGATGTTTGTATTTGTATTTTATTAAAATTTCTTAATCGCTTGAGCACAGGCACTGAGCAATTTACAAAATAAAACATACATAATCATGGCAGTTGCATACAGCACAAAATGACCTGACATAAAATATAAAACAATCAGTAACCAGAAATTATCTTGGAAGCTGAAATCTTAAACTTCAAAGCATGACTTTATGCAAACGCTAGACTCATCAGAAATGATTTTAGTGCTGTTTTAAATGTTTACGTACACTCCATGACTCTCAACGCTGTGGGCATATTGTTTCACATAGCAGGTGCAGCCACCAAAAAAGCACAGTCTCTTGTTGCTGATAGTCTGTCTGCTCGCACTGTAGGCACCACGAGGATTCCCCTTTCTTGAGATCTTTCATTCCTAGTAGGTTAGTATATCCGTAACAGGAAGTTTATCCAGAGCAGGGAGGAAATGCTGAAAAGTTTCAGGCTGATTCAGTATGGTGCGCTCGGCTGAGCACACCTTTAGCCCCCGTTTGGCTGCGCGTTTTTGACGCGCTATTTTTACCCCTTATACAGTAAGGGGTAATAGTGAGTGGAAAATGAGTGGCCAACCCCCCCCCCCCCCCCCGAAACTAATAGCGCCCGCAAAATGCAAATGCATGTTGATTGGCCTATTAGTTATTCTCACGCGATACAGAAAGTAAAATGTGCATCGAAGCCGCACATTTTACTTTCAGAAATTAATGCCTGCCCAAAGGCAGAAGTTAATTTCGGCCGGCACAGGGAAAGTGTACAGAAAAGCAGAAAAAACTGCTTTTCTGTACACCCTCCAACTTAATATCATAGCGATATTAAGTTGGAGGCCCCAAAAATAAAAAAAAAATTTAAAAATCTGCCCGCGGTTCGCAGGTTGGAAGACGGACGCTCAATTTTGCCGGCGTCCATTTTCCGAACCCGTGGCTGTAAGCGGGTTTGACAACCGACGCCGGTAAAATTAAGCGTCGGCTGTCAAACCTGCTGACAGCCGCGCTAGTGTCCCTAGCGCCTCCTTTTTACCGCGGGCCCTAATTTCATACATCTGCTTCCTGAATTGCTCGCCCGCTCTCCCGCGCGGTTTACTGTATCGGCCCATTTGAGAGTTAGAAACAGTTTCTTTGTACTCTAAAATGGACAGGTAACCACTGAAGATGGTGCCGGCCATCCAGTGCTCCTACCATGTGACAGGGGCCGGCCAATGGCACAGATACCCTGTCACATGGTAAGGGCAAAGGGCCATCGGCGCCATTTTTATTAGTGGCAGCCGACTGCCCGAGAGCGGGAGATTGCTCCCTGCACCCCCACTGGACCACCAGGTAATTTTAAAATGGTTTTGGGGGGGTTCGGGAGGGTGGGGGAAGCAAAGGGATCATTTTTAAGGGGTCAGTGGGTTTTTTTTTTTATCGGGCAGCCAAAATGGCGCCGATGGCCTGAGAGCAGGAGATCGGTCCCGGGGCTTCCACTGGACCACCAGGTACTCGTAAAAAGTTTTGGGGGGGTTCGGGAGGGTGGGGGAAGGTAAGGGTTTAATTTTAAAGGGTTGGGGTGGGTTTAGGAGTTGTTTTGGTGTGCTGGTTTTCCCGCCCTCCCCCCAAATAACTCCCGTTAGTGGACACTAACCCATTAATGATTTTTCACGATAAATCGGGGGAATTTCTATTGTATCGCGCACTCTTTTTGACGATTTAAAAAATATCGGACGATTTTTTTAAATCGTCAAAAAACGATTCACATCCCTAGTTTGTTGTGCTTCAGCTACTGCTTAATGGCTGTCAAACAAATACCAATTAAACTCATTGTATCAGACCAAGTGGAACTCATTTTGATGAAGAAGTGAAAAGCATCGACAACAATCTGTATCCTTTTCAAAGACTAACTAAGATCTTACAAACTGGTGCAAAATAGATGTTAAATAGAAGTGAAGATAATGCTGAACCCTGAGGAACACCTGTAGAGTTAGCGTAACATGAAGAGCTCTGGCCCCCCACCCTGACTTGTGAAAATCAATTAGAGAGATATGACATAAACCAAGCCAGTACTTGGCCAGAGATGGCACATTCTTTCAATCAAGACAGAAGAATCTTGTGTTCAGGAGTGTCAAAAGCAGATGATATGTCCAACATAACAAGTATGTAATTATGACCACTGTGCCACATCTACTGTCAAGCAAAGAGACCATTACAATCTCAGTGTTGAGAGATTTCCTAAATCTAAATTGGTAGTGGTTTAGGATCTGATATTCTTCACTAAACTTGGACAATTGTTTAAGGACTACTGCGTCTAATAGCTTAGACAGAAAAGACAAAGATGAGATTGGCCTATAGTTAGTGGGGACAGAGTAATGTAAACCAGTTTTTTTTCAGTAAGGGTCTAATCACAGAACGCTTTATGACAGTGACAAATTCACAAGACTAATGAGAGTCGGAGCAATTAAATCTCTAGAAATCTTCAAAGTAGACATACTGCAGATGTTTAAAGAGCAGAAGGAGAGTAATTTTTTGCAATAATCTGAGTGATCTCAGAAGCAGAGGTGTGGCTAAAATTTGACCATAATACCATAGGAGGATCTGAAGAAGAGGTGTGCCAAGATAGCACTGTCTGGAAAGTGACCAGCACGACAGAGACCTTAGAATTCAAATCTTTGAAATTATTACATGTAATAAGTGTCTAGGGCAATCCTTATCTTCTTGTTAGATATGGACTGATCACTGGTGAATTTTTTTGCAATTTCAAACAAGTATTAAAAGCTATTTCATGGATCTGGTTTGAATAAAATACTTTCTTAGCTAACATCACTGAGCTGTTGTACTGTAACATTTTCTTTTTGAAGGACTCAAGATGTAGGCTGGAGCGATGTTTCCAAGAGCGTTCAGCTCTTCATAATTAGCATCTCTTATCTATTAGTTGGGGAGTGATCCATTTCCTGTCCTCCATAGACCTGTTTATACAGAACGGATCTAATACGGTTAATGTCATCTAGGATGTTTGTTAATAAAGAAGTCCAATTACTAACAGCTGACTCCGTGTCAGAAGGTTGAAAAGTAGGTAACTCATCTGCAATCATTTCAGAGAACTTTTCTGATCAACAAGACATCTCTTAATCATGAACGCTGATGGTGCAAATGAAGGAAATTGAGTACTGGAGACATATATCTGAAGGGAAACTAAAAAATGAGCAGACCATGGAACTAAGTGCAGCATAGGAATTAAGGGTTGAGTACTAGCCAGAATGGAATTGACAAAGATTAAATAAAGAGAATGTCCTAGCCTGTGGATTGAAGAGCTCACTAACTGACTCAATTCTAGTGACTCCATAATATTAAGAAGGGAGGAGCAAGCTGGGGACATAGAAACAACATCAACATGAAGATTAAAGTCTCTTAAAATCATGTTAAGTTTTGCTTTAGATATTTTCCTAATTTTTTTCTAGGTTTCAGAAATAGTATGCACTATTTGCAAATACTGTGCATTATTTCTAAATGGTGTGCACTATTTCTGAATATTGCGCACGAAAACCAATAGACTAAAAAACACACACATTTTTTTTCTCTAATTTCATTTTGAAATGACATTGAACAGCAGAGGCAATGTCCATTTCAAAAGAATGCACATTCCTACTCTGCATCATGTAATATATTATCAACTCTATTATGATATGCATGCACCTCATTGTCTTTTTTTTCTGACAAGCAAAGTCATCCTCCTCAACTTATCAATATCTGGAGTAATACAAAAAACTTGCAGAGAGCATGCTCACAGTATAATAATGTCAACACAAAGTAGGAATAAGAAACCAAAAAACACATTTCACATTTTCCTCAGGTTCTACAGTGTAACTGGCACCAGGGAGGGGAGGAAACTGGCACACGAGAAACCCACTGGTTCCCAACTGTAAATTAGGTGTGCTGGGTAATGATTTATTCTGGGAACAGACAGTACCACTGAACCTCACTCTTTCAACTCAAGGTATCCCCTAGTCATCCTTGGAACCACCCCCTGTGAAAGCCCACGCCCCACAGAAGTCAGGGAAACATATACATTAACTAAAAATGTTTACTTAAGTTGGATTCAAAGGGGGAAAATAGGATTGCAAATGGATTGTGATTCAATCTGCATTATTCAAAGGGGGTTCCGAATGAATGCTGAAAGATCTGGCCCACCTCTAGTTATGATATTAAACTTAGTCCTCAAATGGAATTGTTTCTGTCAGAATATTCCTGAAGTTTATGATACATTAAGGGAACTTGAATATCTGTTTTCCACCACTCTTGTTTTACGACTGCCACTTAATGTTTTTATCCATTTCACTCATTCATTATGAAGTTTGGAGACTGGGAACATCCAGTCCACCAGGAGCTCTGGAATTTCAGGTGCTTTGCATACCTTCCAGCCTTTAACAGATTTCAGCATGAAAGTAGATGATAAGTTCTAAGAACTGTATGGGTCCTGGAGAAAACTGGCATCTTAGAAGGTTGCAGAATCATAAACTGGACCAACAATGAAAGAGGTTGAACTTCAACTTTACATACAGTAGGTCCTTTCTTCAAGTGTGGAAAGCAAAATTCATAGTATAGAGAAATAATCTGGAGAGTGGGCCAGGGGCATAAGTTGAAGAAATGTTACTAAACTAACATTTTTATTTACCTGCAATCTGGAAAAGAAGCAATAAGGATAAATGATGTACTAAGTTGGACCATGTCCAAGCAAACATTAACTCAGCTTTATGAAAATATGAAGTGACAGCACATTTAGCACATCTGTCAATAAAGATGACAGAATGTTAACACCACACCAATCTGTACCAAATAAATTCTATTTAGCTGGTGTAAGACATTGTAAATACAGATTTGTTCCACCTGCTTTTGGACATTCCTTGTGATTGTTATAGTTAGTGAGGTTTTGGGTGGATCCTTGGACACTGTGGCAGCTGACCACGCCCATGGGGGGGAAGTCCCATGAGGGGTCACAGGTCAGGCTCAGCTCTGGACACACAAACACAGATAGTTCTTTATTTAGACAGTTTGAGAAGCCACCAGAGGTGGCAGTAGTGAGAAGATGTAGCCCGGCTGGGCTAGTATTCCCCAGGGCGCTGGAACAGCAGTTTCTCCGGTAGCAGTGCTGTAGTGGAGAGAACTGAGAAAGTGAGTACAATAGAACATTCAGAGTCCCAAGTATGGGGAAGCCCTGAGATAGGGAGAGCTGGCCCTCGAGGAGCAAGTACCAGATCCCTGGAGGTAGAGAGACTTGTTGGTAAAGTACTCACACAGTGGTTCCATGTAAGAGATGGCACTGGCGCTGGAATGGGGGCAGGCCCTCGAGGAGCGAGTACCTGGTTCCAGGGAGACAGCTCTGAGGAGTGGATGATAGTAGTACTCACTGATGGTGTCTGTGGTGAATTCCTCCAAGTAGAAAAGGAGATAGATGCAGGCAGCGAGTCAGGGAACATGGGCCCTTGAGGAGCGAGTACCTGTTACCTGACAGCGACCTGAAAGAAGCAAAGAGGCCCCGGAGGAGTGGGAACCCCGTTTAGCAGAAAGAGTCCAATAGAAGTTGGAAGGCAGAGTAGCTGGGTACGGAGAGCGAATCCCATCCATAAGATTACCCTTGCTAACTCAACGGCTAGCAATAAACAGTAGGCTTAAATATCTGGGCAGCGTGACATCATCACAGGGGGACGCCCCTGAGGAACGCGCCAATGAGGAAATAAGAATGAGGGCCGCGCAGCGCGTGCGCCCTAAGGTACCTGGAGAGTATGGTGGGAGGCAGCGCCCAAGCCGGTCCAGGGATGCCGGAGAGGACAGCAGACGGACGCCGCAGCAGCCAGGCGTCCATCAAGAGCAGGAGGAGTCACAGAAAAGGAAAGGTAGGCAGAGTGAAGCCGTCGGGCAGCGACGGTTGCAACGGTGATCAAGTATTAAAACCATGAACATGGCTTGTGTCTCATAATTCCTAATTCAAATGTTGTATAAACATGGTATCCTTGTGTCAAGTAGTTTAAAATGCAATGATTATACCAAAAGTTCCATTAATGTTCCAAACTACATAGAATTGCAAATAAAAAGAAATGGTAATTATCCTAATGAGCATTTTATAGTAGCCTGCATTGCAAAAGTATAAATAATAGGTGCAATATAGTCATTTTAGGCTTTATGTGGGAGTTGTTCTCTCTCTCAACGTGGTCACCACCAGTAATACATACAAACATATAATTACAGTGACCTCTATTTTGCTAAATTGCTGCATAAGTGACCTGTATTTTCTCATATTTTTCCAGATCAGAGGTTATTCAGCTATTTTCCATAGATAGCTATTCCTTCTATTTAATAGGATGGATACCAGCTTGACAATCCATACCCACAACTTTACCCCTCTGCTGCTGCAAAATAATGTTTTGTAAAATTTCAGAAGCCATTAGCCAGCCACTCAGGTTCATTCAAAATGATTCACAAGCAAATCCCCTCAGCTACTGCTTGCAGCAGAATAGCTCCATGTAAGTCAATGGACGTTGCTCATACAGCTTATCTCTTTTGCCTTTCCTACAAATCTCTTCTCTGTTCCCTCTTCTGTTTTTTCCCCCTTATATTGACCTTCTTTATTTTTTTTTATCTCTATATTTTTCAACTCTTCTCTTACACTGCCATCAGATTGCTGTCCTCGCTTTGTCCCCTTCTTACTCATATCTTTACCAACATTTTTCTTACCAGATTTCTCCTCTCACGCCAGTTTTATGTATTAGCCTCCCACAAACCACCTTCTCTTGTATGTGCCCATCACTAGTCTTCCAAATGTCATCTACCTTCAGTTAGTCTCTTAAGTACACCTTTTATCTTTGTTTTAGCTAAATAACTCCATCAAGGAATCACAACTTTAGAACATAAGTACGTAAGAAGTGCTAATCTGGTTCAAACCAAGGTCCATCGAGCCCAGCAATCTGTATCCGATAGTGGCCAGTTCAAGTCACAAGTACCCAGCAGATCCTCAATACTTGATCTTTTTCTTGTATCTCACTCCCAGGGATAAGCTCTGGCTTTCTAAATCTACCTGGCTAATAATTGGTTATGAACTTTTCCTTCAAGAACTTGTCCAATCCTCTTTTGAACACCACTATGTTAGTTGCCTTGACCTTGTCTTCTAGCAACAAATTCCATATCTTGATTGTGTGCCGAGTGAAAAAAAACCTTTCGATTTGTTTTAAATTTGCCAGTTTGCTAGCTTCAAGGAGTGTCCCCTAGTCCTAGGGTTGTTTGACTTGGTAAATAACCATTTCCTATTTACCTGTTCCACTCCACTCATGATTTTAGAAATTTCAAACATATCTCCTCTGTCATCTCTTTTCCAAGCTGAAAAGCCCTAATCTGTTTAGTGGGTTTTCAGTCTACTTCTCTATAAGGAAGCTTTTCCATCCCTTTTATCAATTTTGTCTCCCTTCAATGTACCTGTTCCATGTCCACTATGTCTTTTTTGAGATGGGGCGATCAGAACTGTACACAGCAATCAAGGTATGGTCTCACCATGGCATTCAAAGGCTTTATGATTTTTTCAGTTTTGTTCTCTATTTTTTCCAAATAATTTCTCAAATTCTATTTGCCTTTTTGACTGTCACCACAATGCGCCGAAGATTTCAAATTAGTATCCACAAGGACTCTGAGGTCCTTTTCCTGAGTTGTAACTCCTAACACGTAATTCAGCATCGTGTATTTGTAATTGGGATTATTTTTCCCTAAATGCATTATTTTTGCACTTGTCCACATTAAATTGCACCTGCCATTTAGAAGCCCAGTTTTCTAGTCTTACAAAGTCCTTCTACAGTTCTACACAATTCACTGCCATTTTAATGACAAAGCAATTTTGGTCACCTCCCTTGTCATTCCTTTCTACAAAGTCCTTATTATGTACTGGCATCTCCCTATTTCTCTTCTTGACTTGCTTTTCATACATTGGACCTAAATCTCTACTTTTTCTTTCCATGATAAACCTTTAATTGCATAGACCCTCTATTCTCTCTCTACTTCCCTAACACTCCCATCCAATTCTCTATCCCAAACACTTCTTCTCATATGGGCTCATGTCTTCTTCCCTTCCCTAACCCTCACATCCTCCAAATAAACCACACCCTATTCCAGGGGTGACCAACGCCAGACCTACAAACAGGCCAGGTTTTCAGGATATCCACAATGAATATGCATGAGATAGATATGCAAATCTATCTCATGCATATTCATTGTGGATATCCTGAAAACCTGGCCTGTTTGTAGTTGTTGAGGACCAGTGTTTGCCATCCCTAGCCTATCATACACATCACCAAATATAAATTACACATAATACACAAGATTTAATAATCACACGTGTGTGGTCCCAATAGGCAGTTCTCACTTCCCACCAGCAGGATTTCTGTGGGCTTCAGAGATCATCTTGTCAATTCTCTCAATTTCTTGCCCACATTTCCTGCTGGTAGCCAACATGTTTCCTGTCTGGACATATATATAAATGCTAGACTTCCAAGTGGAAGGGTACAAGAACTCTGTTCTTTCTCCCACCCTCTTAGAGTACTGCTTCCAGAGTCATCTCACTGTATTGACACCAGCGTATTCCTTGCTTCTCTAGTTCTGCTGCTTGCTCTCATCTGGTCTTCCTGTTTCCAGTGTGCCCTTGTGCTTCTTACTGCATTTTTGGTTGGTCCTGGTTTGAGGCCTACTACCTATGACCTGCCAGCCACCAGTACCCAAGAACTCAACCCAGGGGAAGTGACCATTGTTGACAGAAAACACACACTGTTGCTGTTCCTGTTGGAACCTTTCAAACTCACCTTTCTAGTATACTGGCCACTCTGGCTTTGGGGTGACTCCTCCAGCAAACTACACTGTCAGGACACTATATACATATCAACACTAATACGAAGAAGAGGATTTAAAGGCAAAAAGACTCATTTTTGTGAAAATCAAAATCTATATTTTTTCCTTTTGGAAGTGGGGGAAATAACTGTGATCCTCCTGCTGCTGCCATACTTAATAAAGCAATGAGGATTTTGACATGCAGAAACTAGACTTTGGACAGCAGCACCTAGGGAACGTTGATTTTTCTTGATAAGCCCATGACCATTTAAGGTTGTTCTCCAGATTTGACATAAGAACATAAGAAAATGCCACACTGGGTCAGACCAAGGGTCCATCAAGCCCAGCATCCTGTTTCCAACAGTGGCCAATCCAGGCCATAAGAACCTGGCAAGTACCCAAAAACTAAGTCTATTCCATGTAACCATTGCTAATGGCAGTGGCTATTCTCTAAGTGAATTAATAGCAGGTAATGGACTTCTCCTCCAAGAACTTATCCAATCCTTTTTTAAACACAGCTATACTAACTGCACGAACACCACATTCTCTGGCAACAATTCCAGAGTTTAATTGTGCGTTGAGTAAAAAAGATCTTTCTCCGATTAGTTTTAAATGTGCCCCATGCTAACTTCATGGAGTGTCCCCTAGTCCTTCTACTATCCGAAAGAGTAAATAACTAGAGATGTGAATCGTGTCCTCGATCGTCTTAACGATCGATTTCGGCTGGGAGGGGAAGGGAATCGTATTGTTGCCGTTTGGGGGGGTAAAATATCGTGAAAAATCGTGAAAAATCGTGAAAAATCGAAAAATCGTAAATCGCAAAACCGGCACATTAAAACGCCCTAAAACCCACCCCAACCCTTTAAATTAAATCTCCCCACCCTCCCGAACCCCCCCCCCCAAATGACTTAAATAACCTGGGGGTCCAGCGGCGGTCCGGAACAGCAGCGGTCCGGAACGGGCTCCTGCTACTGAATCTTGTTGTCTTCAGCCGGCGCCATTTTCCAAAATGGCGCCGAAAATGGCGGCGGCCATAGACGAACACGATTGGACGGCAGGAGGTCCTTCCGGACCCCCGCTGGACTTTTGGCAAGTCTTGTGGGGGTCAGGAGGCCCCCCCCCAAGCTGGCCAAAAGTTCCTGGAGGTCCAGCGGGGGTCAGGGAGCGATTTCCCGCCGCGAATCGTTTTCCGTACGGAAAATGGCGCCGGCAGGAGATCGACTGCAGGAGGTCGTTCAGCGAGGCGCCGGAACCCTCGCTGAACGACCTCCTGCAGTCGATCTCCTGCCGGCGCCATTTTCCGTACGGAAAACGATTCGCGGCGGGAAATAGCTCCCTGACCCCCGCTGGACCTCCAGGAACTTTTGGCCAGCTTGGGGGGGGCCTCCTGACCCCCACAAGACTTGCCAAAAGTCCAGCGGGGGTCCGGAAGGACCTCCTGCCGTCCAATCGTGTTCGTCTATGGCTGCCGCCATTTTTCGGCGCCATTTTGGAAAATGGCGCCGGCTGAAGACAACAAGATTCAGTAGCAGGAGCCCGTTCCGGACCGCTGCCGTTCCGGACCGCCGCTGGACCCCCAGGTTATTTAAGTCATTGGGGGGGGGGTTCGGGAGGGTGGGAGATTTAATTTAAAGGGTCGGGGGTGGGTTTTAGGGGGTGTTAGTGTGCCGGCTCACGATTCTAACGATTTATAACGATAAATCGTTAGAATCTCTATTGTATTGTGTTCCATAACGGTTTAAGACGATATTAAAATTATCGGACGATAATTTTAATCGTCCTAAAATGATTCACATCCCTATAAATAACCGATTCACATCTACCCGTTCTAGACCTCTCATGATTTTAAACACTCTATCATATCCCCCCTCAGTCGTCTCTTCTCCAAGCTGAAAGTCCTAACCTCTTTAGTCTTTCCTCATAGGGGAATTGTTCCATTCCCCTTATCATTTTGGTAGCCCTTCTCTGTACCTTCTCCATCGCAATTATATCTTTTTTGAGATGCGGCGACCAGAATTGTACACAGTATTCAAGGTGCGGTCTCACCATGGAGCGATACAGAGGCATTATGACATTTTCCGTTTTATTCATCATTCCTTTTCTAATAATTCCCAACATTCTGTTTGCTTTTTTGACTGCCGCAGCACACTGAACCGACGATTTCAATGTGTTATCCACTATGACACCTAGATCTCTTTCTTGGGTTGTAGCACCTAATATGGAACCCAACATCGTGTAATTATAGCATGGGTTATTTTTCCCTATATGCATCACCTTGCACTTATCCACATTAAATTTCATCTGCCATTTGGATGCCCAATTTTCCAGTCTCACAAGGTCTTCCTGCAATTTATCACAATCTGCTTGTGATTTAACTACTCTGCACAATTTTGTGTCATCTGCAAATTTGATTATCTCACTCGTCGTATTTCTTTCCAGATCATTTATAAATATATTGAACAGTAGGGTCCCAATACAGATCCCTGAGGCACTCCACTGTCCACTCCCTTCCACTGAGAAAATTGCCCATTTAATCCTACTCTCTGTTTCCTGTCTTTTAGCCAGTTTGCAATCCACGAAAGGACATCGCCACCTATCCCATGACTTTTTACTTTTCCTAGAGCCTCTCATGAGGAACTTTGTCAAACGCCTTCTGAAAATCCAAGTATACTATATCTACCGGTTTCACCTTTATCCACATGTTTATTAACTCCTTCAAAAAAGTGAAGCAGATTTGTGAGGCAAGACTTGCCCTGGGTAAAGCCATGCTGACTTTGTTCCATTAAACCATGTCTTTCTATATGTTCTGTGATTTTGATGTTTAGAACACTTTCCACTATTTTCCCTGGCACTGAAGTCAGGCTAACCGGTCTGTAGTTCCCGGATCGCCCCTGGAGCCCTTTTTAAATATTGAGGTTACATTTGCTATCCTCCAGTCTTCAGGTACAATGGATGATTTTAATGATAAGTTACAAATTTTTACTAATAGGTCTGAAATTTCATTTTTTAGTTCCTTCAGAACTCTGGGGTGTATACCATCCGGTCCAGGTGATTTACTACTCTTCAGTTTGTCAATCAGGCCTACCACATCTTCTAGGTTCACCGTGATTTGATTCAGTCCATCTGAATCATTACCCATGAAAACCTTCTCCATTACGGGTACCTCCCCAACATCCTCTTCAGTAAACACCGAAGCAAAGAAATCATTTAATCTTTCCGCGATGGCCTTATCTTCTCTAAGTGCCCCTTTAACCCCTCGATCGTCTAACGGTCCAACTGACTCCCTCACAGGCTTTCTGCTTCGGATATATTTAAAAAAGGTTTTTACTGTGAGTTTTTGCCTCTACAGCCAACTTCTTTTCAAATTCTCTCTTAGCCTGTCTTATCAATGTCTTACATTTAACTTGCCAATGTTTATGCTTTATCCTATTTTCTTCTGTTTGATCCTTCTTCCAATTTTTGAATGAAGATCTTTTGGCTAAAATAGCTTCTTTCACCTCCCCTTTTAACCATGCCAGTAATCGTTTTGCCTTCTTTCCACCTTTCTTAATGTGTGGAATACATCTGGACTGTGCTTCTAGAATGGTATTTTTTAACAATGACCACGCGCCTCTTGGACATTTTTTACTTTTGTAGCTGCTCCTTTCAGTTTTTTTCTAACAATTTTTCTCATTTTATCAAAGTTTCCCTTTTGAAAGTTTAGCACGAGAGCCTTGGATTTGCACACTGTTCCTTTTCCAGTCATTAAATCAAATTTGATCATATTATGATCACTATTGCCAAGCGGCCCCACCACCGTTACCTCTCTCACCAAGTCCTGTGCTCCACTGAGAATTAGATCTAAAATTGCTCCCTCTCTCGTCGGTTCCTGAACCAATTGCTCCATAAAGCTATCATTTATTCCATCCAGGAACGTTATCTCTCTAGCGTGACCCAATGATACATTTACCCAGTCTATATTGGGGTAATTGAAGTCTCCCATTATTACTGCACTACCAATTTGGTTAGCTTCCCTAATTTCTCTTAGCATTTCACTGTCCATCTCACCATCTTGACCAGGTGGATGGTAGTATACCCCTATCACTGTAGTCTTCCCTGATACACAAAGGATTTCTACCCATAAAGATTCAATTTTGTATTTAGTCTCATGCAGGATGTTTATCCTGTTGGACTCTATGCCATCCCGGACATAAAGCGCCACACCTCCTCCCGACTGCTCCTCTCTGTCATTGCGATATAATTTGTACCCTGGTATAGCACTGTCCCATTGGTTATCCTCTTTCCACCATGTCTCTGAGATGCCAATTAAGTCTGTCATCATTTACTGCTATACATTCTAATTCTCCCATCTTACTTCTTAGACTTCTGGCATTAGCATACAAACATTTCAAAGTTTGTTTTTTGATTGTATTTTTATTCTGCTTTTTAATTGATAGGGATAAGTTAGAATTTTTTAGCTCAGGTGAGTTTTTAGTTACAGGCACTTGGACTACTTTTCTAATTATTGGAACCTCACTGTCGGGATGCCCTAATTCTAATGCATCATTAGTATCCTTTACATCCTTTACATTCATTACATGGATAAATCATCTCATAAATAAGGTCTATAAATGTTTATTAGACAAGATTTAGACCTTGGATCCTTTGTTCACAACTGAGAACGCTACATACCATCCTTAGAGGTTTTCTGTAGAGGTGAAAACCATAACATAGTTCTATGATATAGGCTGCTTTCAGAGGATGGCTAGGGACACAATTGCCATTAGCCAATCTTCTATCTCCAGATATGTTGCTCCTTTCTAGGATACTAGCCTATATCCTCCAATGCATCTATTGCTTTATAAAAGCCATGTAAGTGCAAAGAAGAATCTGTGAACTGGGTATATTTTCAGTTTCAGTATGATAGTACCATGTTATTGAAAAGTTCCTGTACTGCTGTGTAAATCTCAAGTATACCATAGAAAGCAGCCCCATTCTTTTTGGAAATGGCTTATGTGATTTTTTTTTTTAAAGGATGGATCCCATTTTAGAAGGCTGTCCTTTCAGAATTGTGAAAGTGGATTGGTTCTTTGTTTATTTTAAAACACTTGTATGCTGCATAATCCCAAATTTTTAGTGGCTCACATAAAAACATTAATTGTATTTATTTAAAATTCTACTATTCCACCTATATAACATCAAACAACATTAAACTCACAACACTAATGATATATTTATGATCCGACAAACAAATTATGCCTGCTAAATTGATGCCCCATTAACAGCTTTAATAAAGAATCAGATTTGCTTATGCAAACCTTTAATAGAAAGACAACAGAAACAGACAGCAAGCCAGTGGCTTCATCAGCAAAGACAGCAGGAGATTAACATGGAGGTCTTCTTTGAAAACAAACTGGTAGATTTTAAAAGCATTACGTGCGCCAAAGCTGGGAGATACGCACGTGACTCGGCCTGGCACACCGTGTGGATTTTAAAAACACTCGAGTATGCATGTATCTCCTGGTACGTGCATAAAATAAAAAGCTCAAAAAACAGGTGGGGAGGGGTGGAGTCCGGGCAGAGCATGAATGGGGGAATGGGTGGGCCGAGTCTATATCATGAGGTCTACGCATAAGTATTTACGTGCACAAGCACAGAATGGAGACCCCCCCCTATCGCGTAACTTTACTTCTACAAATGATGGCGTATAAGTCATGTAACAAACGAAAATAGGCTAGTCAGTGGGATTTTAAGGGTCGGGGATAATAGGGTAAAAGGGAGGCAAGTTAGCTAGGGGGATTAGGAAGTCCTTTCCCTTACTGGGGGGAGCTGGAAGCAAACCAAAAGGGCTATTGTGTCAGTGCACATAGCTACTAGAATTCCCCTCATTTAAGTGCTCCAGGTGGCATTTGAGCGCACATGTACGCGTGTATAACCGATTTTATAACACGCACGCGTACGTTACAAAACCGCCGCGTCCATGTATGCGTGCCGGCGAACATGCGCAGATGTGCGAGTGGTTCTTAAATTTTACATCAAAGGTTTTAAGTTGCTTCTTAAGTGTCTCCAAGCAGAGTTCTTTTCTAAAAGGCTCAGACATAGAGTTCCACAGCAATGGACCAACAACTGCAAACATTCTGTCCCGAGAATCCACCAAACATATGGCACGGACAATGGATAAGACAAGTAAATGTTGGAGGGACCAGTCAGCAGCCAGAAAGATCTTCTTCGGCTGGGGTTCTCTGGAAGAAAGGGAAGATTTGGAGGGCTGATGGCATCTTTATATTTTTTTTTTTTGAAGGCAGGCAGGTGGGTAGGAGGGAATTTGGCCTGCTGGGCCCAGCTAATTTTGAAGGTGGATGGGGGAAAAAGTAGGTTATGCTGCCCGGCCTGGCCCAGCTCTGACGGTGGGAGTTCCACTGCTCAGTCCAGCTAATTTTGAAGGTTGGTGTGACATTCACTACCCTACTCTGCTTGCTTCCTTCCTTTTTCATAATTGGAATAATTAGTCATGTTAATGGCTCTTTTTATTTATAGTAATAATAATTACATTAGGGTACTGCTGGTGTACACAGACTTTTTATATCACACATAGTGCTCAAACTATAGAATCCTTAGTATGGATGTGATAGGTAAATTTCTACACATTAAGATATAGTCAGTTGTATGAACTGATGTCCCTGTGAACATATATTAGGGATGTGAATCGTTTTAGGACGATTAAAATTATCGTCCGATAATTTTAATATCGTCTTAAACCGTTATGGAACACAATACAATAGAGATTCTAACGATTTATCGTTATAAATCGTTAGAATCGTGAGCCGGCACACTAAAACCCCCTAAAACCCACCCCCGACCCTTTAAATTAAATCCCCCACCCTCCCGAACCCCCCCAAATGAGTTAAATAACCTGCGGGTCCAGCGGCGGTCCGGAACGGCAGCGGTCCGGAACAGGCTCCTGCTCCTGAATCTTGTTGTCTTCAGCCGGCGCCATTTTCCAAAATGGCGCCGAAAAATGGCGGCAGCCATAGACGAACACGATTGGACGGCAGGAGGTCCTTCCGGACCCCCGCTGGACTTTTGGCAAGTCTCGTGGGGGTCAGGAGGCCCCCCACAAGCTGGCCAAAAGTTCCTGGAGGTCCAGCGGGGGTCAGGGAGCGATTTCCCGCCGCGAATCGTTTTCGTACGGAAAATGGCGCCGGCAGGAGATCGACTGCAGGAGGTCGTTCAGCGAGGCGCCGGAACCCTCGCTGAACGACCTCCTGCAGTCGATCTCCTGCCGGCGCCATTTTCCGTACGAAAACGATTCGCGGCGGGAAATCGCTCCCTGACCCCCGCTGGACCTCCAGGAACTTTTGGCCAGCTTGTGGGGGCCTCCTGACCCCCACGAGACTTGCCAAAAGTCCAGCGGGGGTCCGGAAGGACCTCCTGCCGTCCAATCGTGTTCGTCTATGGCCGCCGCCATTTTTTCGGCGCCATTTTGGAAAATGGCGCCGGCTGAAGACAACAAGATTCAGGAGCAGGAGCCCGTTCCGGACCGCTGCCGTTCCGGACCGCCGCTGGACCCGCAGGTTATTTAACTCATTTGGGGGGGGTTCGGGAGGGTGGGGGATTTAATTTAAAGGGTCGGGGGTGGGTTTTAGGGGGTTTTAATGTGCCGGTTTTGCGATTTTTAGATTTTTAGATTTTTCACGATTTTTCACGATATTTTACCCCCCCAAACGGCAACAATACGATTCCCTCCCCCTCCCAGCCGAAATCGATCGTTAAGACGATCAAGGACACGATTCACATCCCTAACATATATATCTAAGGCTTGCTGGTGAGGAAACAGAAGTATTATTATAATCCTCCTTTACACGTTTTGCTTCTGCTTCTATCCTCATTAGGGATGTGAATCATTTTTTGACGATTTAAAAAATCGTCCGATATTTTTTTAAATCGTCAAAAATCGTTAGAGTGCGCAATACAACAGAAATTCCCCCAATTTATTGTGAAAAATCGTAAATCGGGGATTTGGGGGGAGGGCGGGAAAACCGGCACACCAAAACAACCCCTAAACCCACCCTGACCCTTTAAAACTAAACCCTTACCTTCCCCCACCCTCCCGAACCCCCTCCAAAACTTTTTACGAGTACCTGGTGGTCCAGTGGAAGCCCCGGGATCGATGGCCCGATAAAAAAAAACCCACCGACCCTTTAAAAATTGACCCCTTAGCTTCCCCCACCCTCCCGACCCCCCCCCCCCAAAAAAACATTTTAAAATTACCTGGTGATCCAGTGGGGGCGCGGGGAGCGATCTCCTGCTCTCAGGCCATCGACTGCGCTAATAAAAATGGTGCCGGCCATCCAGTGCTCCTACCATGTGACAGGGGCTGGCCAATGGCACGGATACCCTGTCACATGGTAAGGGCAAAGGGCCATCGGCGCCATTTTTATTAGCGCAGTCGATGGCCTGAGAGCGGGAGATCGCTCCCCGCGCCCCACTGGACCACCAGGTAATTCTAAAACGTTTTTGGGGGGGTCGGGAGGGTGGGGGAAGCTAAGGGGTCAATTTTTAAAGGGTCGGTGGGTTGTTTTTTTTTATCGGGCCATCGGTCCCGGGGCTTCCACTGGACCACCAGGTACTCGTAAAATGTTTTGGGGGGGTTCAGGAGGGTGGGGGAAGCTAAGGGGGTCGGTTTTTTGTTTATCGGATCGAGCGCAGCCGATAAACAAAAACCCAATCGGGCCGGATGATAAAAATTTTAAGATTTGAATCAGAACCGGAACTGATCAGATTCTGGTTCCAATTCACATCTCTAATCCTCATACAGCTGTGGAGGAGTGGTACAATTCAATCCTTTCTGGCTAAAAGCTCTGGCCTGATGACATTTCATTTTCACTGCATGTTAAACATTGATGGGCTTTTGCCTTTATCATCCAGGAAAGCATACCAGATCTTTGTGTGCTATATGTTATACAGGTTTGCAGTGATATATCATTACTTCTCACTGAGAAGTATTTTGTGAAGCTATGGATCCAAGTATTGAAGAGATATACCAACGAGGAGAGAGAGTAGACTTCACTCATTACTTCAGCTGCATATTGAAATTCACAATTCCTTTTCCAATATTTTTGCATTGGGAAAGCATGTGATCCTTTTGTAAATACCTGAATGTGCAAATAAAAGGGAATTTTTACTTCTAGAAACAGTGTTATGGGAGACAGAAAAAGAAGGGCACGAGAAAATACCAGTAAAGACTCTATAATTACACTAGCAAAAAAAAAAAAATGCCTGAAATCATGCAGGAATTTCCTCACCACACCCGTGAATGCTCATGAGGAAATATGGCGCGTGGGACTTGGAGACCTTGGTGCTGGGATTAGCAGGGGTATCAGAATGCAGGCCCAAAATCACTTCCATGCATAGGTCATGAGCTAACACAGTGAAATAGGGATACTCTACTAGAGCCGAGAGCTACAACTGTGCTGGTGGGCAGAGAACTGGCCATTGCCCAGGGGATATCCATGAGGCCAACTCAAAAGAAGTGAAATATGTTTGCCAGTGGAAAGAAACATGACTTTAGTGGCTGGATGTGAAAAGAAGAAGAAAGGAAAAGAATGCAGAGAGAGTGAGAGTGATCTTGATGTATTTAAACCTGTGAGTAGTACGCATTGCATACGAACTAGTTTCTATCATGGAACTGCAAAACATCTGTGGACTGAAACCAACTCATGACAGAACTTAATAGTAAAGTAGCACCACCATTTGCATTGTAGCCTTTCCGACCACAAAAATCCTCAGGGAAGTATGCACGCATTACAAATCCATCTCAATGCAGAATTTGGTGTTAAGCTTCTCTTCTTGCTCTGCCATTTCTCTTCACTTTGCTGACTTGAAGAAATACTTGAGGTGCAGCATTTCTTGTTTTCTATAAACCTTGATGCCAAATACCTAATTCTGGTCAGCTTTTCTTTTTTTTTTTTTTTTAAATCATGTGAAAGTAAATCTCTTCACATGTAAAACCTGTAGTGGGACACTGAATATCAGCTATCTTTTCTTTCCGTATTAGAATGAGCTAATCTCCTTGGCATGACCTAGAACACGAAAGCGGCGTAAAGGCTGCAATTCATCGCAAAACTGCTCAAGCAAATGGCACTATATCCAGAACAGGTGCTTTCAGACAGGCAGGTTATCAGCTTAGCCTACAGCGACGACTTTCTCAGCCTCTGAGCAAAACACAGAGGTGCCAAGCATTAGTGTTTGAAAAGTCACCATAGAAGAATAGCCACCTGTTCACAAGAACAAGAGGAAAAATGCAGCGCCAGGAGACTATTGCTAATGACCCGAAAGCCTCAGAAGATGTAAAGGACAAATCGGTATCCTCTTTATTTTGGAACCATGCTGTTGGGAGCAAGATTAGCTTTCAGAACAGGAAAGAAGTCACTAGCAGTTCCATTCTTACGTATATAGTTGTCTTTTGCTGCATTCACTAACCAAGGCAAATAAAACGGGGGGGAAGAACTTGTCACTGTAAATAACACGGGTTTGCTTCCAAAATGATGTAGGCTGGTAATTTCAGCTATTTTTCAGAAGCACGCCTTTTCTGTTCTAGGGATTTATAAACTCTACTGGAAGGTAAAGGGAGGGAGAGGTGAGAAAGGAGCAAGTCATGGCAACTAACCCCTAGGAAATGTACACAGAACCACAGGCAGGACCTTGTGAAGAAAATAAGAAAAACAATACCCACTGTCAAGACAGAATTATTCACTTCAAAAACGAAAGCATCTTTTAAGCAAGAATATGCAATATTAATTTGGCCAGAAGGAACAAATAACTTTGAAAAATAACACTGCTTGTTATGACTCCATGGGAAAATGTTTTACATAAGCCCTCTTCAATCTCCTCTTTAATTTCACAAAGCAGCATAAAAGTAATAAATGCATTTCAATGCTTGAGAAATAAAGAATCGTTAAATCGGCTTTCTCCACAGGTCCAGAGGCACTCGCACATCTTACACTCAGGCTTCTGATTACTGATTAAACAGTACAAGCCAGGAAAGACCCTGGGACCTGCTTTTTCCAAAGGTTTTGCCCAATGGCACAGAATGGGACAAAACCTTTGCTAAATCCAACCCTGGTGTTATATGAGTGACCTTACAAAAGCAATTCTGCAAATCACAATATTCAAGGTAAATACGAGGTTTAATTACAATCCATCTCTTCTACAAATCTTGTTTAAATCCCATAGGAAGAATCTTCAGAACCAATAAAGATTTGATGAAATAACCCTCCCTGCAAGTAAGACGTAAGAAATTCAAGTCAGAGGAAGTATATCCATTTATTTAAGGCATGCAAATCTTCCCTTACTGAAATCTCTGCCTGTACCATGCACATCCTGTGATGTAGGGGGCAATTTTTCAAACTTCCCACCTACGTGGAAAGTTCATGCTAAAAGGCCCATATGCATAGGTGGGCCATGTGTGAGCAAAGCAGATTTTAAGAGCTGCTAAATATATGCGAATAGGCGCATGCGCGAGGTAAAAAAAACAAAAAAACAACAAAGCAAAAAGGTGCGGGCATGGCCAGGGCCAACAGTTTACATGCGAAATTCATATTTTAGAACCGGAGGCCGCAATGGGCAGCGGCTTGTTAGCCACATATGTTTACTGTTGTTCCTGATGAGGAGCAAGTCTGTAGATCTCGCGTTTAATCCTAACACGACAGGGCTGGTGGGGGGGGGGGGGGGGCCGAGTCAACTGAGGGATGAAGAACCAGAGGGGTCTGGATGGCTTCCAGATAGACTGGGAAAACTGGTGGACTGCTTGGGAAAACTGGCAATGTTCTTCACGCGAGTGTGTTTTAAAATCCGCTTACCTGCAAGCTTTAAAGCCGACAAAGTCCAAAGGAAGATAAGTGAAGTACGTTTGCTTGAGTAACTGCTTAAAATTAGGAGCGCATTTTAAATCATACAGGCACAACTGTGCGCATGACTTAAAATTCCAGTGCATGCCCGCTCGTTTACCCATGCACTTATTTTAAAGTTACTGTCTTTATTTTCTCCCCTGACCTAAGCACACCTCTGGGAGCACCTCCTCAGTGTCAAGCTAAAAGTATGTGCATGGTGGTTCTCAGCCCAAGCCTTGGGACACTCCTAACCAGTCGGGTTTTCAGGAGATCCACAATGAATATGCATGAGACAGATTTGCATGCACTGCCTCCATGAAAACCTGACTGGCTCATTGTGTCCAGAGGACTGGGCTGAGAATCCCTGCTATAGAAGACCACATATAACTTTTAGCCAGATTGAGGACCACCAATATATCTGGGTAAATTTTGCTGCTGGCCCAGGGATATGGCTTGGAAACTTGCCCTCTTAAGGCAAGGTTACCAACTGGTGCCACTTTTCAGGATAGACAGATCCAGTCCTGCTTTTGCTATGCAGCCATTCATGGACTGGTAGGTTCTGATTTCCAAAACAGCAGGAGCACAGGCCCATACATGCAGTGGGATAGAACCAAGCACTGGATCATCCTAGCCTGAGAAGAATGGAACCAAAGGGCATGCAATATGCATACCATAGGAATAGTTTCACATAGGGGATGGAGCAATGTTACTTCCCTATTCATTCACTTGAGTTTGTGAAATAGCAAATGTTGCTTACCTGATGTAACAGGTGTTCTCACAGGACAGCAGGATGTTAGTCCTCACAAATGGGTGACATCGAGGATGGAGCCCACCACGGAAAACTTCTGTCAAAGTTTAAGAGAACTTTGACTGGCCCCTACTGGGCATGCCCAGCACGGCACTGACCCTGCAGCCAGCAGGGGTCTCCCTTCAGTCTGATTTTCAAAGCTACAGGCAGTGCCTAAAAAGTAAAAATAAAACGAACCCAACACCCGCGGGGTGGCGGGCGGGTTTCGTGAGGACTAACATCCTGCTGTCCTGTGAGAACACCTGTTACATCAGGTAAGCAACATTTGCTTTCTCACAGGACAAGCAGGATGGTTGTCCTCACAAATGGGTGAGTACCGAGCTGAGGATGTCCTGACTTGCACCAAAGGCACCCAACGGCGTGCAAGAGGCACAACAACTGGGGTAGAATTTGGGAAAGGACATCCGCATCCTACCGGGCAGGTGGAAGGGTGTTGGTACATCACGTTGGAAAAAGGTTACGCAAGACAGATTGGCCGAAGATGGAGTCCTGCCTTCCAGCTTTGTCCAAACAATAGTGGGCTGCAAAGGTATGGAGGGAACTCCAGGTTGCAGCTCTGCAGATGTCAGGAAGCGGCACCGATCGAAGGTGTGCTACCGAAGTCGCCATGGCCCTCACAGAGTGTGCTTTAACACGGTCTTGAAAAGGAATGCCAGCTTGCTGATAGCAAAAAGAAATGCAGTCCGCCAACCAGGAGGAAAGAGCCTGCTTACCCACAGGTTGTCCTAACTTGTTAGGATGGAAAGAGACAAATAATTGAGTGCTCTTTCTGTGAGAAGCTGTACGGTCTAGATAAAAAGCTAGAGCCCGTTTACAGTCTAGGGTATGCAGAGTCTGTTCCTCGGAGTTGGAGTGGGGCCTGGGAAAGAAGATAGGTAGTATGATGGATTGATTAATATGAAACTCCGAAACTACCTTAGGTAAAAATTTAGGGTGAGTGCGGAGTACCGCCCGGTCCTGCAAGAGTTTAGTGTAAGGCGGATAGGTAACTAGGGCCTGCAATTCACTAACCCTGCGAGCTGAAGTAACAGCCAAAAGGAATAACACCTTCCATGTGAGATATTTTAAGTCACAGGAGTACAGAGGTTCGAAAGGTGGTTTCATTAGACGACCAAGAACCAGATTAAGGTCCCAAGATGGGGCTGGAGGACGTAAGGGTGGCTTCAGATGGAGCAAGCCCTTAAGAAAGCGTGTTACTAGGGGGTTGTACTGAAATAGGGACACCCTCGATACCTTTATGGAAAGCGGCTACCGCACTGACATGCATCCTTATAGAAAAGGTTTTAAGACCTGATTCCGATAGATGCCATAAATAGTCCAAGAATTTCGAGATTGGACAGGAAAGGGGATCAAGGGACTGAGAAGTGCACCATGATGTGTACCTTTTCCATTTGTATGAATAGGACCTTCTGGTGGAGGGCTTTCATGAAGCTATCAGGACACGAGAAACGGAATCCGAAAGGTTAAAAGGTTGAAGGACTAACCTTTCAACATCCATGCCGTCAGGGACAAGGCTTGGAGGTTGGGATGGAGGAGGCATCCGTCGTTTTGAGTGAGGAGATGCGGGTCCTTTCCCAAGGGAATGTGCCTGCGGATGGAGAGATCCTGGAGTATGGGGAACCATACTTGGCGTGGCCAGTAAGGTGCTATCAGGATCATGGTTCCTCCGTCCTGGCGTAGCTTCACGAGAGTCCTCGACAGAAGAGGAAGTGTAGGGAATGCGTAGAGCAGACCGGCTGCCCACTTGAGGGAGAAGGCATCCCTGGGCCGAGAGTGTTGGCTCCGAATGAGAGAGCAGTAATTGTCCACTTTGTGGTTCTGAGGGGACGCAAAGAGGTCTATTGAAGGATAACCCCACTTGTGAAAAAGAGAGGTCGCTACCAAGGGATTGAGTGACTACTCGAGTGGTTGGAAGACACGGCTCAGTTGGTCTGCCAATACATTGTCTACTCCCGGCAGGTAGGTGGCCCTGAGGTACATAGAGTGGGAGAGAGCTTCCGCCCAAATCTGCGCAGCTTCCTGACACAGAAGGAAGGAGCCTGTGCCTCCCTGCTTGTTTATGTACCACATGGCCACCTGGTTGTCCGTTTGGATCAAGATTATCTGATTCGATAGGTGAGCTTGGAAAGTTCTGAGTGCGTAGCGGATTGCTCGCAGTTCCAAGAAATTTATCTGGTGTTCGGCTTCCTCTCGAGACCAGAGTCCTTGAGTTTGGAGATCGTCCACATGGGCTCCCCAACCGATGTGGGAAGCATCGGTAGTATTATTTGGGGATCTGGTGGAAGAAAAGGTAAGCCCTGAAGGAGGTTGACTTGAGTCGTCCACCAGGTTAAAGATAGACGTAGCACTTGTGTAATTGTGACAATGGAGGACAGAGGCTGAAGAGCTTGAATCCATTGATGTCGCAGAGTCCATTGGGTAAGTCTCATGGCTAGTCGGGTCATGGGAGTGACTTGAACCGAGGATGCCATGTGTCCTAGGAGAATGAGGAATTGGCGAGCCGTGGCAGTGTTTTGAGACTGGAGCTGGTGAGCTAGGGACATGAGAATTTGGACCCTTTGAAGCGGAAGGTAGGCCTTTGCCTGTAAGGTGTCCAAGTCTGCCCCAATGAAGGATAAGGTTTGAGATGGAACTAAGCAAGATTTCTCGTAATTGACAAGAAACCCTAAGGAAAGGAGTGTGTGAATTGTCAATTTTAGGGAGGATTGAGCAATCTGAGGAGTGGAGGCCCTGATTAGCCAATCGTCCAGGTAGGGGTAGACGTGGACACCTTCCTTCCTGAGGAATGCTGCTACCACGACGAGACATTTGGTAAAGACTCATGGAGCAGACGCCAGACCGAAAGGTAGTACCCGGTATTGATAATGGTTTCGGCCCACCAGAAAATGCAGATACTTGCGATGGGATTGTGTTATCGCAATGTGGGTATAAGCGTCTTTGAGGTCGAGAGAGCACAGCCAATCCCCCCTTTGCAGCAGAGGGAGAAGCGAGCCCAGGGTTACCATCTTGAACTTTTCCTTTTGAAGGTACTTGTTGAGGGCTCGAAGGTCCAAAATAGGACGTAGCCCCCCTGATTTCTTTGGTATTAGGAAGTACCTGGAGTAGAATCCCTTCCCTCGTTGAGAGGGAGGTACGGGTTCTATAGCATTTGATTGCAGAAGAAGGGATACTTCCTGTTGTAATTGAGTCAAATGGTTGGTTAGACTCCATGCTTGAAGAGGCGGAGAGTCTGCCGGAAGAGTCATAAAGTTGAGGTGGTAACCCTGTGCGATAATTGCTAGCACCCACTGATCTGAGGTGATCTGTATCCAGCGTTGTAAAAAGTGGTACAGTCGACCCCCTACAGGGATGTCTGGAAGAGGGATCTGGCATGTGCTCCCTACAGGGAAGTCAAAGGCCCGCCGCAGGCCCAGGAGGTGGGGCTACAGTAGGTCTGGCGTGGCTGAGCTCTGTTGGAGGACCGTGCAGGTCGAGGCCTAGCCGATGGAGGATAGTAACGACGTGGCCGAAAGAACGACTTTTTAGAGTCCTTCTTAGGTGGTTGTTTGGAGGACACCTCAGATGGAATGGATGAGAGTTGTTTCAACGTCTCGTGGTGATCTTTAAATTCAGCTACAATTTGCTGAATTTGTTCTCCAAACAAATTGTCCCCTAAGCAGGGTAAATCAGCTAGACGATCCTGGACCTCTGGGCGAAGGTTGGATGACTTTAACCAAGCCCAACGTCTGGCTGAGATGGCTGTGGCTGAAACTTTTGTGGAAGCATCGAAGATGTCATAGGCCGTTCTAATTTCGTGCTTCCCTGCCTCAAATCCTTTGTGAAGAAGGGCTTGAAGCTGTGGTTGGTATTGTTCCGGCAAGGTGTCAGCGTAGTCTTGCATCTGTTTAAGGATGGCTCTGTTATATTGAGTCATGTAAAGTTGATATGAAGCTATGCGTGAAATCAACATAGCTCCATGATACACTATCCGTCCCACACTATCCAGGAATTTGTTGTCCTTGGTAGGTGGAGTGGAAGAGTGTGGCTTTAGACGCTTGGCCTTCTTTTGCGCGGACTCAACCACAACAGAGCGATGATCCAGTTGAGGCTTCTGAAATCCTGGTGCTGACTGGACAAGATATGTGGAGTCAGCTTTCTTGTTAACTGGTGAAACAGATGAAGGAGATTCCCAGTTTTTCTTTAAAAGATCCAGAAACACCTGGTGAATCGGGATGGAAGCGATGATTTTAGGAGCATCCAGAAATTGGAGCAGTTCCATCATCTGGTGTCTGTCATCGGTTTCAGATTGTAGCTGAAAGGGTACAATTTCCGACATCTCCTTCACAAAATTAATAAAAGAGAGATTCTCAGGAGGAGATCGTTTTCTACTCTCTGTAGGAGATGGTGGTGAAGGTAAATCTGTGTCAGAAGATGTATCATCACCCCAGGTATCGTAGGGATCATGTGGGGCTTGAAGCCCTGAAGGACCTGGTTGAGGATCCGAGGGCATCGAGTGAAATCTTGATGGCATCGGTGCTGCCGGTGGAACTGGGAATGGCATCGAGGGCTTCGGCGCTGCCGATGGAATCGGTGCCAGTCTTGGAATCGATGGAGCCGAAGGATAAATCGGTGGAGAGATACGAGAAGGCACCGATGGGACCACCCCGGAAGGGGGAATCAGGAACGGTGTTTCTCCTGCCGATGAGAATCCTGTCGGAGACGGTGGTGTTGTCGGTGCTACTGGAATCACCGATGGAAGGGCCATCATAAGTGCCTCCATGCGGCGCAGTAGCGGTGCTAGAGCTTCCACCAGAGGCTCGGTGGTCGGTTCCCTCCTCGGTGCCGGAGGCGGTGCCGGAGACGGTGCCGGTGGAGGTTGGAACTTCTGCATCGCTTTCTCGATGGCCTCCTGGACCAGCCGGTCCAGTTCTGCCCGGAGACCAGGGGTAACGATACCCGGCTCGACGGGAGAGGGAGGCTGAGGCTGAGCCGGAGGGACCACCGTAACCGGTGGGATCACGGCTCCCACACCCCGAGAGGGTGAGGGTTTCCTCGGTGCCTGCGAACGAGACGTGGACGGTGCCAGGTCTGACCGAGGCTTTTTAGTCGGTGGCTCGGCCTGTGCGGAGGTCGATGGCTCTGGATCCTCGACAGGCCGAGACTTGTGCCGTCGATGGCGATGTTTGTCTTTCCGATCTCCTCGCCCATCCGGGGAGGGGACAGGAGTCGACGGCCGAGAAGTCATCGATGGTGGACGGTCACCGGAGGGTTGACGGTGATGGTGCAACTTCGACGGTGCCGGTTCCGATGACGTCGATGCTATCGATGGCGTTGGGGTGGGAGCATGGAAGAGGAGCCCCATCTTCTCCATCCTGGCTTTGCGACCTTTGGGTGTCATTAAGGCACATTTGGTGCAAGTCAGGACATCATGCTCACTACCTAAACACAAAACACAAACCCTATGGGGGTCTGTGATTGACATAGTCCAGGTGCAATCCGGACATCGACGGAACCCCGTCGCCATGGCCTTGGGCCAAAATTTAGCCGCGGGCTCGGTAATTGCCAACAGGCCTTGAGGGCCAAAATCGACGGAAGTCGATGAAAATCGGCAAAAAACTTACCGGAGTCCGCGAAGTTGAAAAAAATTTGTCGAAGGGAGACCCCTGAGGGGCAAATTTTCTTCGAAAGAAAAAACCGAATTCCTGTCAGGAACGTGGTAAGAAGAGCTCCTTTCGCCGCGTGGCAACTGCTGCGCAGAAAAAAGAAGACTGAAGGGAGACCCCTGCTGGCTGCAGGGTCAGTGCCGTGCTGGGCATGCCCAGTAGGGGCCAGTCAAAGTTCTCTTAAACTTTGACAGAAGTTTTCCGTGGTGGGCTCCATCCTCTATGTCACCCATTTGTGAGGACAACCATCCTGCTTGTCCTGTGAGAAAGAGGCCTACAAGCAAGTTGTAGATGATACCTTTATGAATTTGAAACTAAATACAGTGAGCTCACACTTTACCAGGTCAGTGCAATTAGATAGAATGTCATAATATTCTGCATCTTTTGCATTCCAGAAACTTAGTAGTATTTACTATTTCCATGTGTGCAGAATTTCTGATGCAAAAGAATGAAGTACACTATTTCATGAGACATATGTGGTCTATGCATGTATTTATGCACGATAAATCAGTTCGAGATATATGCCTGTTTCTCGTCTTAATGCTTAAAATTAACATCTTACACTATAAAAAGGCTTTTAAATCTCTTAAACAGACCCCCTCCAATGGCACTGAGTTTCAGTCTGATTTATTGTTTCAGCAATCTGTAATAATCCCCCCAACAGCTGCCAGCCGACAGGTGCTGTTGAATAACACTGAAATCTAGTGTCACATGCCAGGATCAAAATTTGTCTCCTTTGCTGATAAGATCAGGCAAGCAGAACAACTGCAGTCTTTTTAATATTACCTTTAATATCTTCCTAAGACTGAGGTGGGAAACAGGAGGACCCAATTGTATAATCAAGAAAGCATATCCTGCTATCATTAGAAGCATCCTCCAGAGCCTTTCATTTTATGACTCATATATATATTAGAAGTTACAGTGAAGGTCATCATCTGGAAGATGAACACAGCTGGTAGGGAGTGCGACTGCATTGTAGGGCAGAATTTGCTCTCAGTCAGAAATATCATCTTTAAAGGTCTGTGTTCTTTAAAAGAGCGCTCATTTGCGAGCTGTGAATCAGAAATCAAAGCAATTTTAGCTACCCTGGAAGCCAAAACTTTCCATTTCTTTATTTGCTGCTCCTCAAGGAAAATGGACATTTTAAAAGAAGCCAGAAGGTCAGATGATCAAATCATGAACTTCTTTTTTCAATTGAATGTGTTCCAATCAAAACTTTTTTTTATTAATATTATTATTCATAAGGCTGGATATACAATTCTGTTTCAACACAGCATCCTTCATGTTGCACTTTATTCATTACCTTTACTTTCATCTTGTTCTTTTTTTTTCTATATCAGAGGGTATAGAAAGTATTAAAAAGGTGCAAGGGATTAAATGTTACAGCAGATTTGATAAACTACAAAGTTGTAGAGATGTGCAATGTTCTTCCAGCTAGGTTTGTTAAAGAAATTAAAGACAGAGGGAAACTTTTCAAGTTCGGTCAAACTGTTTATCTAATATTTTCTGAAGAAAAATCCTGAAAGTCTGAAGCAAATATATGAAAAATCCTTTGGATTTTTACAAAATTCCAATGGATTTCATTGCATTGTCAGATCTGGGGAAGCAGACGATCTAGGGGAAGTAGAAAAGCAATGGGTATAACTAAAAGGACATATTAGGACCACTAACCTTTTTGTTAGGAACGTTAAAGGTAAGAGGAAAAAGAGGCCACTGTGATTTTCTAAAGAAGTAGCTGAAAAGGTAAACTAAAAGATCACAGAAAGAGGAAGACAGGCAACAATATCTCTAAAAGCTAAGAGAAAGCAGAGTTGCTTACCTGTAACAGGTGTTCTCCTAGGACAGCAGGATGTTAGTCCTCACAGATGGGTGACATCATCAGATGGGACCCTGCATGGAAAACATTTGCCAAAGTTTCTAGAAACGTTAACTGGCACACTGAGCATGCCCAGCATGTCGCTAACCACACGTCCACCTGGGGTCCCTCTTCTGTCTCGTAATATAGAATTACAAAAAAATAAAAAATAACAAATTAGGAGAAACCCAACTCCGCAGCATGGCGGGAGGGTTTCCTGAGGACAGGAGAACACCCGTTACAGGAGAGCAACTCTGCTTTCTCCTAGGTCAAGCAGGATGGTAGTCCCCACATGTGGGTGAATCCCTAGCTACAAGCTGTTCCCGAACAACATGCAAGACTAGCAGGCACATAACCACGTGCCAACGGGCACAACAGCACAGGTGACATTAGTAATAGAGAGACTAGGGATGTGCGTTGTTTTTTTTGTCATAATGATAGGAAAACCCCACAAACTTTCATGTAGTTTTCTTATCGTTTGGGGGGGGGGGGGGGGAAAGAAAGGGCACACAGAAAAAAAAAACCCAAACCCACCCCAACCCTTCAGATCTAATTATTTACTATCCCCCACCCTCCTGTCCTCGCCCCCCCCCCCCCCCCAAAAACTTGCCTAAAGTCCCTGGTAGTCCAGTGGGGAGTCCCGGGAGCAATCTCCCACTCTTGGGCCGTCGGCTACCAGTAAACAAATTGGTGCCAATGGCCCTTTGCCCTTACCATGTCACAGGGGATATTGGTGCCATTAGCCGGCCCCTATCACATGGTAGGAGCAATGGACGGCCCACGCCAAACAAAAAGGGAGGCAGTTACTACACCATATCCAGAGAGACACTTCACAATAATAGCAGCACAAATGCCATCCACTGCCAGGCACATTGGGCCAGATTTTAAAAACTACATGCGGGCATAGATTTGTGCGCGCAACCTGGTGCGCACAAATCTATGCCTGATTTTATAACATGCGCGCGCAGCCATGTGCATGTTATAAAATCCAGGGTTGGCACGCGCAAGGGAGTGCACAATTGTGCAACTTGCGCGCGCACCGACCCGCGAAGCCTTCCTCCGTTCCCTCCAAGGCCGCTCCAAAATTGAAGCGGCCTCGGAGGGAACTTTCCTTCCACCCCCACCTTCCTCTCCCTTCCCCTACCTAACCTGCCCCCCTGCCCTACCTAACCCCACCCCTCTTACCTTTGTCCTATAAGTTGCGCCTACCTCCGGGCAGGCATAGATTGCGCTCGCGGGCCGATGGCCGGCCCGCGATCCTGGGCACAGCAGCAAATGGCCGCTGTGCCTGGAGGCTCCAGCCCTGCCCCCAGACCACCCCGCCCTGCCCAAGCCCCTTTTTCAAAGCCCCGGGACATATGCGCATCCCGGGGCTTGCGTGCATCGCCGAGCCTATGCAAAATAGGCTTGGCGTGCGCAGGGGCGGGTTTTCGGGGTTACGCGCGTAACCCTTTGAAAATCCGCCCCATTGTGAACTAACACAAAACCCCACAAAAAAGACACTCAAAATCTAAACAGCAAACTTATCATAATGTAATAGTAGTAACACCAAGGACTCAAACAACCCTACCTGTGAAAAAGCAGCACTTAAATATTACACTGTGTCCCAGAATACCAATACACCACCTACTGGGGAAATGGAACAAACCCAATTGCTATAGATCCCTACACAGACACTACATGCTATGCTAGCAGAATCTCTCACCTTGGTCACACTCACAGTGCAGAGATATACCCTCACCAAATACAGAATAAAGGATCAAAAATCAGAACCAGCAACATGCAGACAAAAACTGAAATGGAAACCCCAAGAAGCCAGATTCTGTGTGTAACAATAGAGAAAAAGAACCATCATTCTCATAAAACAATAAAATCAAGAAACATAATGCTCAATTATAATAGTAGAATCATACTAACAAAAGAATAAATATTTAAAAACGACTGGCTTTTAAAAAAATTTCCCAAACATCGATAAAATATTTCAAAACAACACACATATCAGATAACACCCAATAATTAAAACTAAGGATTTTAAAAAAGCCCCTGCTGTTCATATCTGGGAACTCTTGATTTCCGGTCCACCCTGAGATTGTTGAGGATTAGAGGGCTAGGGAAACACACAAACTTTATCTTCTCTCTCACACATATACTGTCACATACAGATATATACATACATGCTCTCATACACACCCACCCACATATTCTCATACACAGGCTCTGTATGCACTCAAAAGCTCTTACTCCCCCAGATTTCCTCATACACACACAGGCTCTCACCCACACACAGACCCCCAGGCAGATACCCATTCATTCTCTCACACACAGACTCCAAAGCAAGCACCTATTCATTCTCTCTCACACCCACACAGACTCCCAGGAAGGCACCCATTCTCACACACACTCACAGACTGACCCCAGGCAGGCACCCATTCATTCACACACACACACTAGCAGGTAGGCACCCATTCTCTCTCACACACACACACAGACCGACCCCCCCCCCCCCCCCAGGCAAGCACCCGTTTATTCACACACTGACTCTCCCATTCATACACATATACATACCGAAGGCAGGAAACCCTCTTTGTTTTGCCCACAGACTAAGAACCTCTCTCAGTCCTCTGCTGCTGCTGTCACCATCGCTGTGTGGCTGTTGGGTAGGAGCTGCTTACTCATTGCTGCATAGAGAAAGTGCTACTCTCTCATGAGTTCTAATACCGCGGGCCTGCATAGATAACTGGAAGAGTGTCCTTTGCACAGCCCCTGGTGAGATGAGGTCCACTGGCGGCTGCATGCCCTCTCCCTGTTTTTTGGCTGCTAGTGGAATCGGCTCCACCGGTGGTTGCATGCACCTTCACCCGTGGTATGCCACTCTGCTAGGTCCCAGACAGCAGAGGTGGACACTCTTGCCTTTTCTTCCTGGCTCACTACAGCTGGCGGCCCCCTAGAAGCTCATTCACATCCCCCTCCCCCCCTTGTTTGCATACTGTTAGGTTAGATATCTGTAGAAGAAAGTAAAGAGAAGGTTGAGAAGAGAAAGAGAATAAGAAGGCTGATGATTAGCCATAAATTCAGAGAGAGCAGGTTCATGATGGATTTAGAAAGGGAGTGCAATTTTGAATTCAAATCTGAAGAATCATGGAGCCACTGGAATTCTCTGAGGACTGAGGCAATATGCTGCTTCTTTGAATGGGTAATGACATAAGCAGCAGCAGCACTCTGGGCATACTGAAGATGAGGTATCTGGGACTTGGGAGTAGCTATAGAAAAGTACATTGAATTATGGCATGCAACATTAAAATCCTGAATCAGCATGTTAGGTTCATGAAAGCTAAACGTCCAGAAATGTTACGTATTTGATGGAAAGCAAACATACAGATATTAGAAAAACTGAAAGCAATATAATTTGATAGAATATCAAGATTTCTGATATATGGTTGATAGGAAAGATATTATTCATGTGTGATAAATGTGAAAACTTAAACCACTCCTACACTTCCGAGACTTCCGCCTGGTGCTCCAATCTATCATCCTGTCCAAAATTGATTACTGCAACTCCCTCCTTCTGGGCCTTCCCACTAACACCATCAAGCCTCTACAGATGGTCCAGAACGCGACGGCCAGGATCCTCACCAATGCTAAAAAAAAAGAGAAGACATCACCCCATCCTTCAAAACCTCCACTGGTTACCTATCAAATACAGAATTATCTTTAAAGCTCTCATGTTGATCCACAAGGCCTTGCATAATATCTCCCCCCTCAAGCTAAGCCAACTACGGCCCCATATTTCGAACAGACCTATCAGAAACGCATACAAAGACATTTTGTATACCCCACCCACTAAAACCTCATTAAGGAAATGTGCCCTGTCCACACTGGTCCTCCCCTGTGGAATTCGCTCCCCCCAGACCTGCGACAAGAACCCTGCCCTCTGGTTTTCAAAAAGAAACTCAAAACATGGCTCTTTAGCCAGGCTTTTTCGGAGAGATAATCACTCACAGAGGTCCCCTGGTCCCTCCTAAGGATTACACTAATTTTCTCTGCACACCCTCTAGTCCTTTCACAGTTTCCCCATAATTATTGCGTCCACCATAAATATATCCGAGGTAATATCATGTATAGCCCTTATGTTTTTTGCTCCACTTTATATTTACTTTATTATAACTTATTTTATTTCACTTTATTTACTTTATTTTGTATTATAATTTACGTTGTATTACATGTTCCTTTTTTTGGAAGCAATTTGGGGCGGATTTTCAGCGCCCTGCTCGCCTAAATCCGCCCAAAACCGGGCGGATTTAGGCGAGCAGGGCCCTGCGCGCCGGTAAGCCTATTTTACATAGGCCTACCGGCGCGCGCAGACCCCGGGACTCGCGTACGTCCCGGGGTTTTCGGAGGGGGGCGTGTCGGGGGCGTGTCGGGGAGCGGGCCCGGTCGACGCGGCGTTTCGGGGGCGTGTCGGCCGCGTTTTGGGGGTGGGTACGGGGCGTGGCTATGGCCCAGGGGCGTGGCCGCGCCCTCCGTACCCGCCCCCAGGTCGCGGCCCGGCGCGCAGCAGGCCCGCTGGCGCGCGGGGATTTACGTCTCCCTCCGGGAGGCGTAAATCCCCCGACAACGGTAAGGGGGGGGTGTAGACAGGGCCGGGTGGGTGGGTTAGGTAGGGGAAGGGAGGGTAAGGTGAGGGGAGGGCAAAGGAAAGTTCCCTCCGAGGCCGCTCCGATTTCGGAGCGGCCTTGGAGGGAACGGGGGGAGGCAGCGCGGCTCGGCGCGCGCAGGCTATACAAAATCGATAGCCTTGCGCGCGCCGATCCAGGATTTTAGTGGATACGCGCGGCTCCGCGCGTATCTACTAAAATCCAGCGTACTTTTGCTTGAGTCTGATGCGCAAGCAAAAGTAGGCTGTTCGCGCGCCTCTTAAAATCTACCCCTGAATGTATAGCCCTATGTTTGATTATACGATATTATAATGTTTTTGTATTACATGTTCCATGTACTCGCCCCAAGGCGACAGTTCAGTTCCTATGTAAACCGGTGCGATATGTATCCTATACAGCAGGGGTGGGCAAGTCCGGTCCTCGAGGGCTGCAAACCAGTCGGGTTTTCAGGATACCCCTAATGAATATGCATGAAATAGATTTGCATACAACTGAGGCAGTGTGTATGCAGGTCTCTCTCATGCATATTCATTAAGGATATCCTGAAAACCCGACCAGTTTGCAGCCCTCGAGGACCGGAATTGCCCACCCCAGCTATACAGGAACATCGGTATATAAAAGTTAAAAATAAATAAATATAACCCTAGTAATACTGCAAGGAACATCATATCCTCAATCAGTTTTCAGTCTTACCCTTATCTAAGTGGATCTGAAATCCAAGGCCTTCAGATATATTTAAGAAGACATGCTCCCCTATTCACAATGGTGTGTTAAAGTTTAATGCACTTAAACACAACACACACCTCATTATTCACATGGAGGATCACTTTCAAACAAATGCCTGCGGTACCATATACACAGATCTACACTAGTATTTTATAACTTGTGCAAATCAGATAAGCATGTACTACAAATTACAAGCATCTCTACCCCGCAACATATTAGCATATGTAGGCTTGCATACAAAAACATGCAATGCATTGAAAAAACATATATCAATGTACTGACTGCACTAAGTTTTGCTACATAAAGTAGGTCTAACAGGGTAGGTAACTTTCAAACCGGGTGCGCGGGCGCACACTCATCGGCCCATGCCCAGGGACGCAGCTATTTTATAACTTGCATGTGTATATGCGCGCATATTATAAAACAGCCTGGCTGTGTGCACGGGCACCAAATTTTAAGTGGGAGGGATCAAGTGCACACAAATGCTGCTTCTACCATATAAATGGGGGGGGGGGGGGAGGGTGTTTAAAAGAGGCGTGCACTGACATCATTTCGGTTTTACTAGTTCGTCCCAAGTTCACCCAGTTAAGAGATCGGTCTTCCAAACCCCACTGGTTTAATAGCTTTCATTCCCCCCCCCCCCCCCCCCCCCGTTATCCAAGGCCCTTGAAACCCCACCAATCTGCCTATTTATTTATTTATTTAAGGGTTTTTTTTATATACTGCGGCACGTTAGAAAACATCACCTCGGTTTACAGTGAACCTTAAATTAGCAACAAGCTTTACAATCCAAACAATTATAGAGTGGTACATAGCTGATAACAATAAAACTATAAAATAATTAATATCAAAAAATCCATAGGAGGCGCATTTGGCTGGAAGATCAAAATAACAATACAAATATTTACAATTTGGGAATATAAAACAGGAAATGTAGGTTACTTGTGAGTCAGGAATTAATTGAAAAATTAGGGGTTCAGAATAGTCTTTACAATATAATGAGTATTGCAAGTATATCGGTCAAAGGATGTGCTTAGCGTTCTTGAATAGAAGCTGAATGGTATGGATAGATAATATTGTATAAGTGGCATGTTTATATAGAACTATCTGAAGGGAAGAGTTTATAAATTGTAGGCTTGTTTAAACAGCCAGGTTTTCAGGTTCTGTTTAAATTTCTTGTGGCAGGGTTCCTGGCGCAGATCTGTGGGCATTTTGTTCCATATGTTGATTCCAGCTATCGTGAACGATCGTTCTCTCGTTGAAACATATTTTATATGTTTGAGCGTAGGAGTAGAGAGTTTAGCCTCGTGTATTTTTCTTATTGGTCTGTCTGATGTATGAAATGTAAAAAGATCAGAAAACCAACGCATATCTTGGTTATATAATGACTTGTGTATAAGGGTAAGAACTTTGAATAATATCCTAGATGCGATCGGAAGCCAGTGTAGGAATTGTAGAGCTGGAGTAATGTGTTTGTGGCGGTGTGTGTTAGTAAGCAAGCGTGCAGCTGCATTTTGTAGCATCTGTAGTGGTTGAAGTTTATCTCTATTTTATAACTTACATGGCATCCACAGCAGAAGTAAAGTTACATGGCAGGGAGCAGCGGCACTTGCCGGATCGCATAAGTACTTAGGAGCACATCATAACTTTATGCTCTAAAAGGCCCATTCCTCTCCCCTTTTTGAAAACCTTTGAGATGTGCATGCAGCGGCATTTACACGCTTATCAGGAGGCTTTAAAATCCGCTCAGCGTGCACGAGCCTGACATATTCACATATCACCTAATTAATGCAGGCATCCTGCTTTTAGTGTAAATTGGTGTATTTTAAACACGTACACATAAATTAAATTAACCAGGTTACAAATTAGTCCAGCAATTCACTTAGTCCTACTCCAGGTCATTGATACCTTCCTGAACACCCTTCGACCTGAACGCCCTCCCAGTTCATCCAGACCTCTCACCCAGTACATTCTACACAATAAAAACATTTAATATCCTTTACACCAGATAATTAACAGGTACAAAAATATGTAAGTTGGCAAATGTAACTGTCTAATTTTCAAAAGCATATACACACTTTAAAATTGATTTTACGCATATAAATGCACTTTACCCGTGTAAGTGGGCTTTTGAAAATTGCTACAATACATGCCATTGAACTAGAACTTACTCACGTAAGTGCACTTAATGCCCGTAAATGGCTTTTGAAAATTGCTACATTTATGCATGTAACTCCTTTGAAAATTCACTTGTATGCGTGTAAGTGCCTTTTAAAAATAGCAACTTATGCACATAGGGTTAGATTTTAAAAGGGTGCGCACGCAAGTTATAAAACCAGGGGTTGGCACATGCAAGGGGGTGCACAATTGTGTACCTTGCGTGAACCAAGCCGTGCTGCCTTCCCCGTTCCCTCCCAGGCCACTACAAATCCAAAATCGGAGTGGCCTGGAAGGGAACTTCCCGTTCCCCGAACCTAACCTTCCCACCCCTTCCCCTGGGCAGTTACGTCTGCCGGCACTCTACCCTTCGAAAGCGCCAATGGCCGCTGTGTCAGAGGCCTCTGGCCCTGCCCCGCCCACAGACCGCCCCTTTAGTAAAGCCCCGGGACTTACACGCGTCGCCGGGCGTTTTTAAAATAGGCCCAGTGCACGTAACCCCCCCTGGATTTATGCGCGTAGGGCTTTTAAAATCCGGCCCTTAGGTTTTGGCCCCTAGACCCCCCTCCCCTCCTTTACATGCGTACATGTATGTGTGAAACAAAATATTCAAGTATTTTCAACTTTTATAAAATATGGCATATGTGAGTAGATGCTTCTTGCATGTGTATATGCTAATTTGTATTCATGTAACATTTGAGAAATTCAACCCTAAGGTGATTGCTAAATGCTAAGTAACCTGCATTTTGGCACATTAAAGCTTAATACACCTTTACAATTAGGAGTGATGATGTGACATAATGGCAATGATTACAATTGTGTTAGTAATGGAGAATGAGTTGCCACAAAAATGAAGAACACTACAAATAGTCACAAATATAACTGAAGAGATTAGAAGGCAAGTTCAGTTTATAATCAGACAGCATCCATAAATATGGCATAATGGACCCTTTTTCCTCATTTTGTGCTTATAGAAATAAAGTTTTATTGAATATGGGCCAGGATTCCTTCCTTTTTTACAAGCTGCTAGAGGCCTCATAAGATGTCCAATTAGCATCAAAATTATGGTCTGATAATTAATGCTTGCATTTGCATTATGTTATCCTCTAGCTGGACTGAAGAAAAGCCGACACCTATTCAGCATGTGAAATCCATAAAAGGATCCCCTGTGTCCTCAGATTTAAAGCAGTCAAGCATGGCACACTCATAGCTTTTTTTTCTTTTTTTTTTAACAGTGGCATGATCATAGACTTGACAAGCAAATTACAGAAAGGGAAAACGTCAGTGATTTACAAAGATGATACATATATTATTAGAACTTTTACAGTGTGCTAGTTCCCTGGATGTTTGCACTCTCTCTGCTATGGATGCTTGAAAAGTGAAGTTTTCATTTTGCTAATTTTCTGCAACACATATGAATCATTACAGATTTAATGGACAAATTCCTATGTAAAATTCACCAGACCTGCAGCATTTTGCCATTTCATAAAAGTTTACCTTCAAACACCTTTAAAAAAGAGAGGGATTCATAAATACAAGACAACATTTTTACTGCTGTCATCTATTAATATTTTTCTATTGAATTCTATGGTGAACAAATTCATGGAAGTAGACATTTTTGCAAGTTTTTCCCAGTTATTACAGTTTTAACTGGAATGGATGCATCCTTAAACATTTTGGAGGGTGGCAAGAATTTGCTGAATTTCACCAAACAGCAAGTGCAAACAAAAAGAGTCTCTTAGTATAATTCTTCTAACCATTTTACATAACTTTTAAGAATTTTAGATAGTTTTACTATATTTTATAATATTGAATTGTATTTTATGATATGTTGAATTTTTCATTGTATTTAATGTTTTATTGTGCTTAGTTTGACTGAACTGTATGCCTTATTTTATTGAAAACCGATGTGATCTATACTTCGAATGTCGGTATATAAAAACAAACAAATATGAGAGTTGTGGCCATCATATGAGGAGTCATCATAGATATTCCATTTACGCCTTCCTCTCTGTACTCAGACATATGTACAAAGACTTATTTACCAAAATATATACATGCCTCAGACCTCAGACCTGAATATATTCACTTCTGCTCATTGTTGTCATCTGGACAGGAGTACTACCACAGCTTCCAGTAGGGGGCAATTTGCATTGTTCTCTCTCACTCTCTCTTGGCCTCTGTTGGAAACAGGATGCTGGGCTTGTTGGACCCTTGGTCTGACTCAGCATGGCAATTTCTTATGTTCTTATGCTTGTGAAACGACCCTTTGGGAATCACCAATGTATGGCCCTAGTTCCTGCATTGAGCCAGGAATAGGAGACAGGTAGGAGAGGGAGAGTGCACCATTCTCAGAACAGTGTCTTCATACAGATACTTGCACAGATAGAAAATTGGAGAACTGTGATTTCTAGCTTGAAATGCCAAAATCTGATATGTTAACTGCCAATTTTTGCCATTTAAGAAGTTCTGCAGTAACAATTATTTAACATTCAACTCAAGCCTCCAGAGTATTCTGTCGACACTCACATTCTTTACTGGTAAAAGTGAACTGATACCTCCCCAGGACAGAGCCATTGAGAGTCACCCCAACACCTTGGGCCTTGAAGAATTTATTCCTTCCCCTCATTGTAAAGAAGCCAATTCCTGGACTGTGATAGAGCGGGAGAGAGAATTAAGGAGTGTCCCCGGGGACCCCTTGTGACCCCTGCCTTTAGGCCTGACCACTGAGACAGGGGTTATACTTGCAGGTCCATGGGTACTTTGTATTCATGTTCCTAAAAGGTGAATTTCAAGGGAAAATACCCAGGGGAGTTTCCCTCTGAAAATCCTGTGGTGGGCAAGTGCTACATCCCCATAGTTTAAGCTGACGTCCTCTGCGCTGTTCTTTTAAACATAGGATGTGATTATTTTTAACTACTGACTTAATCAAATATCTCTCTGCTGGAAATGTTTCTACTTCATAAGCTGGGGTGAATCAAGCCAATCTACTAACACATCTCTAGTTTCTACACTAGACAACTGATTATATGGTATGACTAGGGCTTTTGATTGTAGGTGTTTATAAGTTGTAAATTTAGGTGTGTATTTTCCAGCTAACCAGGGGTTCTTTGTGGTACCAAAAATTGGTGTTTATTTTTGATTTTGTGGCGTAGCATTATTGTCTGGTACCTTTTCTGCTTGAATCAAATACATACATTGTGCAGTGGAAGAATTGTTAGCGTGGAAAAGACATAAAAACAAAGCAGAGGATATAGGATAGGCGATGGAAGGCTGAGACAGTACTGGGGAAGTGGTGTTTTTTCCAGTGTTTACTTAATAAATACATTTTTCTTTTTCTTGCGCATTGGGCATGTTTAATTGGGGTTTATCAGTTGAAACCTAAAATCAGAAGCCCTAGGTAGAACATCTGTTCTACAAATCTACTGTATTTGACAATTCTTATTATAAGCATCATACCATGGAGTAGGTTTCAGCAGCTTTCCCTTGCTTCAGTAATGAAAGTATCATCTTTAGATATTTCACATCTAAAGCAAAAATCCAAAGGTGCTTCATCAGAAAATGGCAGCCACCTAAATGGCAAAAATTCTAAACTAATACCATTGTATTCTTCTCTGGAGCTATATGATATTGTTTTATTATTTATTTATTTCACATGTTTTGAATACTGTCATTCGGTTTTGCCATCACAACAGTTTAAAGGAAAAATATGAGGACAAAGTAACATTAGGGTTTTAACAGAGAGTATCACCCTACTCATAACCAAGTCATAACCAACTCATAACCTACTCATAACCAAGTACCACCCTACTCATAACCAAGTCATATTGTACATATTGTATATAGGCTATATGCCATTTCTATATACCCACATCTAATATTTAATTTTAATTTTATTCATATGTTACAATGTTCCTTATATTTATTGTTTAATCAACTGTTCTCTTGTTACAATGTAAAATAGGGCAGTTCCGGCTCTATTCAACCTGTTTTCTGGAAACCGATGTGATATCTCGATCGAATGTCGGTATACAAAATAAATAAATAAATAAATAAATATCATAGTTGAAAAAAAGTTAGGTAACATTGGTGGAAGTAATAGTAGGGTTAGTTATGGGGTAGATTTTCAAAGGGTTACGCGCGTAAGATACGTGTGCAACCCCCAAAACGCTGTCCCTGCGTGCGCCGAGCCTATCTTGCATAGGCTCGGCGGTGCGCGCAAGCCCCAGGACGCGCGTATGTCTCGGGGCTTGCAAAAAGGGGCGGGACGTGGGCAGGAGGGGCAGGGAGGGGGCATGGCGTGAGCCTCCAGGCCCAGCGGCCATTTGCCACTGTGCCCAGGATCGCGGGCCGGCCATTGGATGGCACAACTTCAACAAAGAAGGGGGGGGTTTAGATAGGGCTGGGGGCGGGTTCCGTAGGAGAAGGTGTGGGGGGGGGGGGGCGGAACGAGAGTTAGTGTGGAAAAGACATAAAAACAAAGCAGAAGATATAGGATAGGCAATGGAAGGCTGAGACAGTACTGGAGGAAGTGGAAGTGGGAACTGAGGCAGGCTGCGCAAGTTGCACAATTGTGCACCCCCTTGCACACACTGACCCTGAATTTTATAACATGCGTGCGGCAGCGCACGCATATTATAAAATCGGGCGTAGATTTGTTCGTGCCGGGTTGTGCGAACAAATCTGCGCCCGCACGCAGGTTTTAAAATCAGCCCCTATATACAGGAAAAAGTTCTTGAATGACTATTGTAGGTTTCGTGGTTGTGTTGAGAATTCATGGGTGGACCGGGTGTTATCTCTGTTTTCTTAAGATGCTATCAGACGTATACTATAACATACAGGTCAATACAGAGGGGTTCGTCCAGCTAACTTTTAGAGTTTTCTGGACAAACCCTGAAGTTTAAATTTTTCCCCCACTCCCTGGCCAAATTGTGTCCAGGTAAGTTATAGCCCATACAAAATTTACCCCCATAAAAAAAAAAAAAAGGCTATCGCCGAGGGTGTTCCTGGGTAGTGGTTTCACTTTGTCCAGACATCTTTGATATTCAGAACTACCTTAATATTGGCTTTGGGCTGAATATCTGGGTAAAGAAACCACCAACTGTGTATCAGCTTCACAGCTGTTAGCGCTCCTTAAAAGATAATTATAAGCATGTTGCTCCTTTCACTTTGGCAGAATCCTCAGTCCTCTGTTATAGAAATGTGGTTGCTCCAAAAATCCCTCTCATCTGTCCCTAAGAACATGAAGAAAAAAATGCAAAGTAATTTTCTTGGCTAAATAGCGATTTACCAGGGTAAAAGAGGTTGGCTGAAGATTGCTCTCCTCAAGAATGGCTGAAAGTAAGCAAAGGCTTATGAGGAAAAAGAGGCCTCTGGGAGTGTTGAGGTCAAGGCAGATAACAGGGTGTGTGCATTAGGTTTCCCCCCCCAACCGTCTGCATAAATAGCAATTGCAAAGTACATGGCTGCTTACAGCATGTGTACTTTGCACTTGCTAATCATGTAAGAGAAGTAGCATGGATAGTTTCTATTTGAAATTTCCATAAAGTATGAGCATTAAAAATGCAGTTGATGCTAAGCTCTGCAAGAGAGCGAACACATCCAAAGGAGTAAAGAGAGAAGTGATCTCAAGAAGTAGTCAAAAGTTTGGCAGTTGGAATTCAATGCCAAGAATTGCACAGCCATGCATTTGGGGTATGGCAATCCAAAGCTGTTAGTGTTGGGGGGCCAGGGACGAAAGACTGATGTGCACAAACTAGGAGAGAGACCTCGGTGTGATAGCATCTGATGATCTGAAGGTGGCAAAATAAACTACAGCAGTAGCTAAAGCCAGAGGGATACTAGACTGCATTGAAAGAGTCATAACCAGCAAGAAAAAGGAAGTGGTAATGCCCCTGCTCAGGACCTTGGTAAGGCCTCTCCTGAAATACTGTATTCACTTCTGGAGACATCTAAAAAAAAAGATAAGGACAGAATGAAAGCAGTCCAGAGAGGCCACCAAAATTGCATTGGGTCTGTGCGGCAAGCCATATGAGATGTGACTGAAGGAGCTTAATATGTGTATCCTGGAAGAGAGAAGAGACAAGAAAGATACAGTACAGACCTTCAAATACCTGAAAGGAATTAATAGAGTTTCATATCATGACCCTAGTTCTACAGTTTCCTTCCATCGAAACATCAAATCTTTTCTGATGGAAAGGAAGCTGTAAAAACTAAGGGTCATGATATGAAACTCCAAGGGGAAAGACTCAGGTATAATATCAGGAAATATTTCTTCATGGAAGGGGCGGTGAATGCATTGAATGACCGCATGGAACAGCGCATGGCCATTTTAAAATTTGGTCGTAAGTCTATAAAACGCCACCGCAATTGTTCAAAAGCATGTTGGTGAGAAACAATGCTTCACCATAGGTGCTTGCTCCTTTTTTGTTTTCATACAACTCTGATGTTCATATATATGGACTCTGACCGGTATCTTAGTTCTGCCAATATAAAGCTGGGGACAATCACACTAAATTACGTATATATGAAAGAACAGCACTGTTGGACTCAATATATCCTCATGACATGAGACTATTGATTGGCTAATGCTCATCTAATTTCTGTATATTTGGGGGGGGGGGGGGGGGGAAGAGGAGTAGCTCTTTATTTCAAAAACAATATCCAAGCAACTGAACTGGAAGGAGAAGAAGCATTATGGGCTGTCCTAAAAAAAAAAGATGATGGCACATCGATTTTACTGGAGTAGTTTACAGGCCTCTGACTCAAACGTAAGAACTAGTCAGAGATCTGGTTGAAGACATCCAAAAGGTGAGAAAGAAAGGAGAAGCGGAGATTTTAATCTGCCAGATGTAGACTGGAGAATCCCTTCTACAGAATCTACTAGCAGTAAAGAGAAAGTGGATGTCCTTCAAAGGGCTCTGTTCAAACAAATGGTAATAGAACCCATGAGGGAGGAGGTAATACTCGACCTAGTGCTCACTAATGGGATAATGTCTCTAATGTGCGGGTGGGTGCTCATCTGAGCACCAGTGATCATCTAATCATATATCTCAAATAGGATACAGAGAGGTCATACAAAGACACAAGTTTTGAATTTGAAAAATACAGACTTTGTCGAAATGGGAATGTACCTGGAGGTAGAACCAGAAGACTGGGAAAAATGAGAGAAGTGGAACAGTGGGCCAAACTAAAAGGAACTATTACAAAGACAACAAATCTATATGTTATAAAAGTAAACAAAAGTAAGAGGAAAAAGAAACTGATCTGGTGCTCAAAGGATGTGGCTGATAAAATAAAGGCAAAAAAAAAAAAAAAGCAGCATTCAAGAAATATAAAGGATCCCAAAATGAGGAACACAGGGAAGAATATCTGGTGAAACCAAGTCAAGTAAAGAAAGAAATCAAGAAAGCAAGCAGTCAGGGAGAAGAAAGGATTGCCAAATAGGTAAAGCAAGGTGACAAAACATTTTGCAGATGTATCAGAGAAAAGAGAAAGGTGACAAAGATCAATGTGTGGAGAGAGATGAAGGAATGGCCAAAATATTAAACAAATACTTCAGTTCAGTGTTCACTAAAGAAGATCCTCATGAAGGACTATCATTAGTTGACAAGACTGTGGATGGGAGTGGAATAGACGATACTCCATTTACAGAAGAGAATGTATGGGAAGAGCTAGGAAAACTGAAAGTGGACAAGGCCATGGGGCCGGATGAGAGACACCCCATGATACTAAGAGCTCACAGATGTGTTGGCAGATCTGCTGAAGGACATGTTCAATAGATCATGGCAACAAGAGTGGTGGTGCAAGATTGGAAAAGAGTGGTGGTGTCCCCGCTTCACAAGAGTGGAAGCAGAAAGGAGGCTGAAAACTACAGAACGGTTAACCTCACCTTGGTGGTGGAAAAATTAATGGAGACTCTGCAGGTTGCTCAACCTGAGGAAGCATGGATTCACCAGGGAAGGTCTTGACAGACAAATCTGATTGATTTTTTTTTTTGATTAGGTAACTAGAGAATTGGATCAGGGAAGAAGGCTGGATGTGATTTATTTGGATTTTAGTAAAGCTTTTGATACAGTCCCACATAGAAGACTTGTGAACAAAAAGAGAAGCTTGGGAATGGGTGCCAAGGTAGAAGCATGAATTGCAAACTGGTTGACTGACAAAGTAGGTAAATGGATTCTACTCTGAAGAAAGAACAATATTAAGTGGAGTGCCACAGGAATCTGTTTTGGGACCTGTCAATATCTTTGTGAGCGACCTGGTGGAAAGGATAGAAGGTAAAGTTTGTCTATTTGCAGATGATACTAAGATCTGTAACAGAATGGACATGCCTGAAGGAGTAGAGAGAATGAAAAGTGATTTAAGAAAGCTTGAAGAGTGGTTGAAGATTTTGCAGCTGGGATTCAATGCCAAGAGGTGCAGAGTCATGCATCTGGGGTGCAGCAATCCAAAAGAGCTGTATGTGATGGGTGGTGAAAGACTAATCCACATGGACTGGGAAAGGGACCTTGGTGTCATAGTGTCTGATGATCTGAAGGTGGCAAAGCAATGTGACAATCAATAGCTAAAGCCAGAAGAATGCTGGGCTGCACAGAAAGAGGAATAACCAGTAAGAAAAAAAGAGGTGATAATGTCCTTGTACAGGTCCTTGGTGAGGCTTTACCTAGAGTACTGTGTTCAGTTCTGGTGCCTGTATCTCAAAAAGGATAATGACAGGATAGAAGCTGCCCAAAGAAGAGCGACCAAAATTGATGAGGAGTCAGCACTGGAAGACTTATGAGGAGAGACTAAAAGATATAAATATGTATATCCTAGAAGAGAGGAAGTGCAAGGGAGATATGATACAAACCTTCAAATACCTGAAAGGTTTTAATGATGTACAATCATCAAACCTTTTTCCATTGGAAAGAAATCAATAGAACTAGAGGTCATTAAATGAAACTCCAGGGAGGACAACTCAGAACCAATATCAGGAAATATTTTTTTACGAGAGGGTGGTGAATGCCTGGAATTCCCTTCTGGAGGAGATGAAGATGAAAACAGTGAAAGAATTCAAAGGGGCATGGGATAAACACCGTGGATCCCTAAAGGCTAGAGGATGGAATTAAAGAAGAGTGTGCATGGGGTAACTGGGGCAACTTGCTGGTGTGGCAGTTGCTTCCCTTAACAAATAAGAGTATCAAGGCTTAATGCATCTCCATCATTGCTCTCTGCTTCAATGGCAGTGGGAATAGGGTAACTGGATTCAGACAGTAACCAATGAGGGCCCTGCTTTTTACGGTTTGGGGAACAAATAAACATGGGGTAGCTTTCTGATGTGGCTTCTACTACCCATAATCATTAAGCCTGATACTCTTGATACAACTCCAAGATTGCTTTCTGCTTCCACAGCAGGGGTTAGGGAAAATTGGATTTGGACAGCATCCGAGGGCCCTGACCTTTACAGTCTAGGAAACTGATAAGCATGAGGGTAACCTGCACAGTGCAGCAGATACTGGCATGGGCTTGCTGGGCAGACTGGCTGGATCATTTAGTCCATTTCTGCCATCATTTCTATGCTTCTATTAGAGCGGTGTGTTTGTAGATACTTGAGGTGTGCAGTTAGGACGAGTTAGTCCAGTTATATAGATAGGGTTTTGTGGACAACATCAGTGATTGGGGTGAGTGTGGTTGTAATAATTTTTGCTATTGATGAATAATTTGGGAGATGATTGAAATTTGAGGTTTGAAAAGAGTTAAAATGGCATCTGGCTATGGGTAGGAGAATGTGCTAGGTGATGCTAGTATGAAGAGCTGCAAGTATATGTGGTTTAATTCTAAGTGACAGATCTTGGTGATTATAATATAACATATACTATGGGTACTTTGATTAATTTTGTTTTATAATTTGATCGTAGGGCTTATGGTATGGCACAGTTAACTAAAGTGCCCCTGAAGAAGGCTACAAAACACGACTGGTGTTGGGCTTATGGTTGTGAACTGTTGCAGCTCTAATGCAAGATAAGTACAATTCTCCTTTTTAATTCATTTGAGAAAAGTTATTAAAGAGGGTGAGACCAATGATTAAACATCTAGGAGCTAAAACAGAAATAAGGGACAGTAAAGCTCTGTTATGGGCGTTGTTTCAATGTTCCTCATAAATATTCTCCATTATATGAAGGTCTTACTTATGGAGATATCCACTGAAGTATAACTCTGTGCACTGCAGTGTTTGTGATGGGTTTTCATAAACTATTTATTCTGACATGTAATACCAGCTGCTCTAATATGAGAATGACTGCCAGCTTGTGTTAGTTTTAAAACTAGTTCTACTTACAAAATCAAATTATTATGCTTTCATAACTAACTTGTCACTAATGGTAACATCATTTTACTAGTTACTGTGTAAGAGGTAAAAGAAACACATAAAGAAAATTTACTGAAATGAATAATAAATATTATTGCAGTAGTACTTTGTTCAAATATTTATGTATACTTTAAACTACATACTGTAGTTGTTAAGTGCTACTAACGTCTTGCTTTAACATTTCAAACAGAGTTGTCAGACAGTAAAGCTGTTGTGAAAAACATATTGCCCCACTAAACAGAGTTCCTTAATGTACTTACAATGACTATCACAAATCATTTTTCGACTATGTTGGCTAATGTTCCATCTCTAATAAATGAGTAAGACTCCCTGTTTATAAAGCCAAGGCAAACAAATGTGATAGAGATGATCTAAACAAGAGGAACATTCCAGACTCCCAGACTATGGAACAATTCACTGTTTCCCACTGCTACCACATACTTATGCAACAGTAAGTTCAACCGCAGTTGTAGTAAAAACATACATGCCACATTTCCTTTAACCTATGACACAAGTTTTGTTCCTGTTTATGGAGCGGATTAGTGCACTGGGATTACACCTCCAGAAACCATAATGCTGCATTAATCATGAAAATGTGAATTTGGAGGTTTCTGCCTGCTCCAGTCTTACACACACCATTAAGAAGCATCATGAGACGGAGTATGACGAGAAGCACTGGGCATGAACAGCCAGAGTTCAGAATTAAGTAGCTGTGGTAGATGTGTGGGAAAGCCTTTACAGACCCTGCCTTTACTCTGGACAGTAGCTTTAGCAAATACTTGTCAATGTTTTTGGTTTTTTGTTTGTTTTTTTTTTTCATCAGGATTAAAGTTTAGCAAGGCCACCCATCTCTTGGAAAATGATCAAGAATTAGCTCCAAAGTTCTGCATCTTTTTCACAGGAATGAATTGAAAATAGTATGGACATATAATCTAGTGGAGAAGCTCAGTCGAAATGTTATGTCAAACGAGTAACACATATGGAATATCCTGATACACTAATAAAGGAATGCTTTATTCAATTTCTTTAATTTCACTTGATTTTAGAAGTTTTTTGAACTAAGAACTAAATTCACTAAAGCTGTGTGAGATCTCGTATAATTCAGTTTTTGTAGATAACTTGCATAGGAGTAAAAATACATTTTTAGACCCAATCTGGTAAAACAGCATGAAATTTTGTACAGGTTTAAATTTTTAAAAAGCTGCCTGGAAGACTTCATGTGTTTGTGGAACTTTTTCTCTTCGCCTGGGAAAGCTGTGTGTGGAGATCTGTGTACATGCGCATAACTTCACATCCTGCTTCCTGCTTCCCACCTCTAGCAGGAACATTAAAAAAAGGTTTTCCATGTGTCCTCAGAATCAGTGTTGAGAAGACAGGAAACCAGTAGATGGACCAAGGAGTGGCAATATTGGTGTGGGGGTTCTGAAAAAGCTGAAGCAGGTCTTTGCTTTCTGGAGTGTGCTGTCTGGTTTTGTGCCTTGTTTCCCTTTGTCTTCCTGGTGTTTCCTGTTGCATCTTCTGAGTGAGGGACTGTGCGCATTTGTCTGCGTCTATGCTTACCTGTGTCTAGTCTGTATTTGTCATAGTCTTAAGGAAAGGGCAGGCATAAATGTGTTCTGAATACAGCAGGCTACAATCTGGACATCTGTGGGTGACAGCTGGCATGCAAGTAGTGCGAGTAGAACGAGAATGCTTAGGAAGTGGAATGAACAGGAGGTCAAGAAGAGTAGTGCAGGAATCAGAAGGTACAGGACTGGAGAAGGAACAAAATAAAAACTAGTAACACTGGGAGAATGAGTAGGAAGGAGAAGGGTCATAGTGTTTGGAAAATGAGTAGGGGGAAAGGAGAGAAAATATGGAGGTAAAGGAACAATCAGAAGGGTGAGAACAATAGAAAGAAGTGGAAGAAAGGAGAGGAGTGAGTAGGAACTGTAGGAGAGGAAGAAGTTGGATGGATGAGGAATAAAAGAGAGAAGGAAGAAGGTAAAGCACACCGCAAGGTACGGAGTCCTCCCAGCTGCCCCAAAGGTCACAAATAGCAGACTGATCCACTCTGCTTCTGCTGCATTACATTGTCAAAAGCACAGGCAATGATTTACTGATGAAAAAAAATGATATACTGCTGAAGAGGGTGGTAGAAAAGTATGACATCTTGTTTGGCAAGGAGTTCGCAAAAAAAGTCCAATGCAGCGAAACCAAGTGTGGAAAGTCATTGCCGCTGAGATCACCAATTCAAGACCATGGAGGAGGGTCAAACCATGCCCATACACAGGGGCTTAGGGTGACTGCTGTATTTGGTGGTGCATAAGAAAATTTGCTGCTGCTACGTGACCAACCCTCTGAGCTGCCTCCCTAGCCTGACATCATCAACAAAGGCCGGATTCAAAAAGTCTCCTTTAATATGGTAACACGTGCAACATCGAGCCAGCCTTTGATGATGACGTGAAACCATGGGAGGCAGTTCAGAGTGTCAGCAGCCCAGAACAAGAGGGGAGCTTTCCTTTATAGGTAGCTGGTGCTGGAAGTCAGGAACAGCCGAAAGCAACCTTGTGCCTGAGGTGAGGGATAGGATGAGATGGTAATACCCCTGCTAAGGTACCCAAACGGAATGCACTCTCCAAGTGACAGGTCCTCACCAACTAATTATGCAGAAAAAAAAAATTCAGATTCTGATGTTACCTCAGCAACAGCCACACAAACATGTTCTATTGCCAGATGTAACTCAAAACTCTTCAAAAAAGATATTTAGAACCTACAGAATATAGTAAACTTCCCAAATCATAACAAACTATCAGGGCTCAAACAGCAGCAACTGTACCTGGGAAGAGGCCTATTACTATAGACCATAGAACACCAATACACCTTCCACTGGAAAAACAGAACAAGCCAGAAACCCCTCACCTCATTCACACACACAAAATACAAACTGACCCTTAGCTAATACAAAATAAGGGATCACAAATTAAGAACAGAAAAATGCAGGCAAGAATTGAAATGGAAGCCCTGAGAAGGCCGACTGCACAGTTCTAACAGCAGATGTTTGAACCCTGTGGTTCAAACAGGGGATGTTTTTACTGTGAGACTACAGGAGGGAGGAGGTGCCCGTATTTAAGCTGCAAAGCAATGATTTAGAGGTGCCAGTTGGGACAGGGGATGAATGAGACTTGTGGGGAGCACATACAAAAACAGATGGAAGGGATTGGTGTCAGTATGTAAAGTTGGTAGTGCATGGGACATCCCTTTTTAAAGTTGGAGATGCCCGTACACCACTGTGCACTATGAATGCTATGCCCCTGCCCATAGATCTGAGCAGACCTGGACAGTACCTTTCCTTCCTTTATTTATTTATTTATATTTGCTGTTTTCACTTTTTCCTGAAGGTAAACTCAAGGCAGAAAGCATCGATTGCATAAGTAATAGAACTGAAGAAACTAGAAGGATTGCCTGGAGACCTCTACCATAAATATGCCAGAGTTGATACCTGTTAAGATTTGGTCACACCTCAGAGAAGTTATGTTTCTTTCTCAAGGAGGTTTCCCAGCCCTTGAAAAAAAGAAATCTTTTCTTACTAGCCTTGAGCTGGAGAGTTGGGAGCAATACAGATGTGGGATGATGATGAGGGAGGGTTGACCAGGTGTTCTAGGAGGGGGTACGTCAAAGGGGGCTATGGCTGCAATCTCAACACTGTTGAAAAAGCCAGTGCATACTGTAGTGGGGATTAAGGGCAGATGTTTAACCATGTACCTCTTCCTCTACTTGTGTATACCAGTTCAAGTGGTATTCTGTTTAAATAATAAAAATAATAACTTTTGGGGGTCACTTGTGAGCACTGAGGAATATGGCTGCCTAATACCTCAGCTTTTCAAGACTCCATTTTAATTGTTTCATTTGAGGTTCTCCAAACCACAGCATTAGTTTGATTTGTGCTCTATATCTGAGTAAAGATGTCTGCTCCTAGATCTGGGAAGATTGAGGCCACTTTTACTTTAGCATCTGGATTGAAATGCAGCAAACACGAGTCTCCAAAACCGGAAAAACAAGCGCCACCAAAAACCACGAGCCCTGCCCTGCGTGCGGTAAAATCGCGGGTTACGCTCTGCCAGGCCTTGCGCGTGCTACGCGCATCTTGGAATGGGCCTGGCCATGCGCGTAACCCCCCGATACACACAGAAGCGCCGGACCTGTTAAAAAGGGGTGGGCTCAGGAGCGTGGTCTGGGTAGGGCGGGGCAGGAGGCAGGGCCGGCTGGGACAGCGGCCATTAGGCCCTGTCCCAGGGAAGCGCGCACGGCAGCCGGCCAGCGAGTGGAAGTTACTTTTGCTTTGGAGGAGCAGTAAGTATAAAATCAAAAAAATAGGGGATAAGTAGGGTTAGTTTAAGGGTCGGGGTGGAGAGGGGGAAAAGGAGGCAAGGTAGGCAGGGGTATAGGAAAATTCCCTCACAGCCCGCCCCTTAATTGTAGCAGACTGGGAGGGAACTGGGCAAAGGCCCGATCGCGTCACTGCGCATACTTTAAAAAAAATCCCCTCCCCCCATGCAAGTCGCGGCCCTCCGACACATGCATGTGTGGATGTTAAAATCCGGCACAGGTGTGCACAGATATCATATTTTATAACATGCGTGCGCCAACGAGAGCATGCTATAAAATCATCCTGTCCATGTGTGCGTGCCTGGAACCGCAGACACATGGACGCGTGTGTGCACGTTCAAAAATCCACCTCATGGTGTCTTCAGACCCGTTCATGGCAGAATTAAGCCAGTTTAAAGGCATGCTAAAAATGAACACTGAAACGACCTGTGCCAGAAAGCTAGAACTTACTGATTTAACTACTTCAATTGCGACCCTTCATTCACGTTTTGACTTCTTGGAGCACCGGGTCACAGTGTGTGAAGATCCCATTTCTGCGATCATGGCAGCAACCGCAGTTTTACAGAGGGACATTAAGGATTTGTCGAATTGCAACAGGAGGAATAATTTACAAATTCTGGGGATCACTGAAAGAAAAGAGGGATTGGATATGATATCCTTCCTAAAACAACTAATCTCTACCTGTCTTCAGCTCAGCTTTGACCCGCCATTGGAAATTGAATGGGCCCATTGGGTTCGATCTCAGCCTCTCACAAACTTGCGTTTTCCCCGGCCTGTGATAATTAAAGTTCTTCCTTATCAACAACCCATTACCAATGACAGTGGCTAAAGCTCGGTCACAGTTACAATATGATGCAATGTGACTACATTTAGTCCCAAATTTAGCAAAGACAATAACGCACCGTAAAAAATTGTTTCTGGCATTGCAGCCTAGATTAAGGTATATTGGCACAGAATCTGGCTTATTATACCCAGTGTAGATGCAAGACACCCATAATGATTTTACTAAAACTATTGAATCTCCAGATTTACAACAGTATTTGGAGTCTCTACACCGCTTGTGAAGATTTCAGAATGGCTATGACGCTTCATACTGTGCTGTTCATTCCATTCCTGTACTGTTTTCAGATTGGTTGATCTGAAGATAACTTTGCACTTTTTTGCAGATACTTCATTGTTCAAACTCATTCTGTATTGGTTTGCATTTTGAAATGTGGTTGAAGAATATTTCCTCAAGAAGATGTTAAACATTTGGGGGCAGATTCTAAAAGGAGCGTGTGTGGCATACATGTGCGCGTGCCATCTGGCACGCACACATGCACGCCTGATTTTATAACTTGCGCCCGCAAGTTATAAAATCAGGGGTCAGCGCGCGCAAGGGGGTGCACAATTGTGCACCTTGCGTGCGCCAAGCCGCGCTGCCTTCCCCCGTTCCATTTCCCTTAACCTAACCTTCCCACCCCTTCCCCTAACCTTCCCCCCCCAGCCTTACTCTAACTCCCCCCAAAAATTATCTTTTGCGCATGCCGGCAGCCTGCCGGCACGCGATCCTTCGACACAGCTGCAATGGCCGCTGTGTCGGAGGCCTCTGGCCCCACCCCCGCCCCTTTAGTAAAGCCCCAGGACTTACACGCGGCCTGGGGTTTTACACGTGTCGCTGGGCCTTTTTAAAATAGGCCCGGCACGCGTAACCTCTTGAAAATCTGGCCCATACCCTTTTACATTTTTCAGGTATATTAGTTCAAGGGGAACAATAATGTTCATTATTGCATTGTTAGCTGGAGTTTTGGTACAGCCTTTCCTTGTCTCACAGAACCCTATTCCTTTTTCCCTGAGTATAGATAGTTTTGGTGCAGCTTGATCTTTTTGGCTACATCTTTTTGGTTCCTATTACAGTTTTTGTTCTTTTCTTTCATAAGGTTTTTCTGTACACTGCCAGCATATGGATTCCTTTTGTATATTTCTGAATAGGTTCTCTCAGTATGTAACTAATATTTCAGCAAGTATGTTTGCGTTGATGAGGATCATAATGATTATTTACATTATATTATTATGGCTACTGACCTTAAGATTTTCTTCTCTTAATGTCAACGGTATTAATCACTGTGTAAGAAGGAAAACGGTGTTGAATTACTTATGTTCTCTTCATCCTAATATTTTATTTTATTTTTTACAAGAACCCATTTATCGTATAGGGAATCACTGAAACTAAAGAGAGACTGAGTAGGCCATGTGGTATTTGCCCCAGCAATAGGTAAAAAAAAAGAGGGATAGTTATATTTGTGCACAGATCTCTTCAATTTACCATCATTGAGCAAGAGGAGGATCCAAATGGGAGATGGATTGCAGCTGTTGTTAAGATTCACAATATGTCATTGCTCCTTCTTTATGTTTATGCTCCTAATCCTAACTCTAATGTTCCTTCTTTTTTTCAGGATATCACTGCCATGCTCTTTAAACATGTTGATCTCCCAGTTTTGATGGAGGGAGATTTTAACCAACCCTTTATTTTGATCATGGATCGTCAATCCTCTTTTCCAGAGAGAATATTTCCCTCATATATGGCTGTATATAATATTATACAGACATGTTTTGGTTGATCCATGGAGACTTTTACACCCTATATATAAAGATTACACACTTTATTCTTTTCCACACCAGTCCTATACTTGTATAGATTAGTTTTTTTGATATTTAAAAGTCTCCTCGAACCAACCTTCACAGAAAAAATTTCTCCTATCCTTATCTCAGACCATGCCAAACTTTCTATCTCTATTCAGTGGGTACCTCTCCGTATCTGCTACCCAGACTTGGTGTTTTAACGTGCAGCTTTTGAAAGATCTGGAATTCATTTCACAAATCCTTAAAGGCATTGATGACTACTTTTCGAATAATGACATCACTGAAGTTTCTACCCAGGTGATATGGGAGGCATTTAAAGCAACAATTCAGGGACAGATAATTAATTTTTCTATTCGAAAATATAAAGAATTGTAACAGGAGTCAAAGTCAAAGTCGTGCAACCCTTAGTGTTAACCATTCCCTTGTTTTTTTATCTCCCTTGTTAACAATTTCCATGTTTATTATTGTTCAATGTATTGACAAAGGAAAAGCTTGATTTCCTGCATTTTTTGTTGGAATGTAAACTGATGTGATATGTAAAATCGAACACCGGTATATAAAAATAAATAAATAAATAAATTGGAACAACAAATTACACAATTGGAAAAAGACCACATTCACTCTAATAGTGATAGCTTACTAGTTTCTTTATATGCTCTTAAATATAAATATAACAAATTGCTGAATGTTTCCACTAAGAAATTATTTTCCTCCAGAAATTACAGTAGTACTATGCTGAATGTAATAAATCAAGTTGGCTATTAGCTTCCTACCTACAGGGCCATAAAGAACATCAGAGGATTGCTGCTCTCATTTCGGCAGTGTGGAATAAGATTTTGCTAATGCTCAATATTAATACTCTATTAGCATATAACTTCACAGTATTAAAATCTATGACTGTCCAACCACAGCTTTTGCGCCTCAAAGCATTAATTTTAGATTTTATGCTTTCCAATGTGACCCAACAGGTGTCAATTGGAAAATGTCAAAACATCTAAATGTTTCATTTTTGGTGGAATACCATCTATCTATTTTATAAATATGAAATGCGGCAGTGACCCATTATCATCGGATTAAGAGTTGGGTTGCTATGTGGCAGTCAGTAGAGCATTACTTCAAAGTTTAATGATATCAGTACTTTTTTTTTCCTTTCTTGCTTATACTGCTGAGTAGTATAATATTACTGAATTACTTCTCATTCTATGCTGGTACTAATATGTAATTTTATTGCTTTATTAACGTTCTTATATGCTGTATTCTTTGACAAAAATTTTATTTTCAATAAAAAGATCTGAATTAAAAAAAAAAAATTTGGATATTTAGCTCACCTTTCCAAATAGTGCTGAAGGCAACTTACAGCATTATTAGTAATTTATCAGGTATCTGTGGCATCTCAAGCATCTATTACTTCAGTTCCTACATCTCTGATTATCTTGAACAGCAGCAGATGACACAGGCTACACCCATACATCACTTTGACTGAGACAGTCCTTTGCAGCAAAACCTTAAAGGGCAGATTGTTAAAGCCCTGCGCGCGTAAATCCCGGCCTTTACATGCGTGGCCGTGCCTTACGTGCGCCGGGCGAATTCTCCAAGAGGCCCGGCCACGTGCGTAAAGGCTGGGACTCAGCTTGTGCTGGGCCTCTTGGAAGGGGTGGGCCAGAGGGCATGTTTTGGGTGGGGAGGGTCGGGACAGCACCATTGTTCGCTGTCCCAAAGCCTTGCGTGCTGGCCAGCTGCAGGCGCACACAAGTTACTTCAGGTCGGGCCCTGAATTAACTTGCAAAATAAAAGGTTAAAAAATTTCAAAAAGGGTTTTATAGGGTGGGGAGGAGAGGGGAAGGGAAGGGAAGGGAAAGGGAGGTTAGGGTATGGCATAGGAAAGTTCCCTCCATTCCTATATTGGAGTGGGCTGGGAGGGAACTGGGGAAGGCTCCGAGACGTCGCCGGGCGAATGCAGTCAAAATTGAGCCCCCCCTTGTGTGCACCGCCGCCAATTTTATAACATGCGCCTGTGTAAGCCAGGACGACAGGCTCAAGGTGGAAATAGAGAATCGAGTAAAATTTGTGAGGATGTAGGTGGCAGAAAGTCTTAGTTCAGGGGTCAGGAACCTATGGCTCAGGAGCCAGATATGGCTCTTTTGATGGCTGCATCTGGCTCGCAGACAAATCTTTAATAAAAAAGTAAAAATCTAACAAAATCCCCCACCCTCCTGACGCCCCCCAAGACCTCCAAAATTAATTTACTACAACCCCCACCCTCCTGACCCCCCAAGACCTGCCTAAAGTCCCTGGTGGTCCAGCGGGGGTCCGGGAGCGATCTCCTGGACTTGGGCTGTCGGCTGCCAGTAGTCAAAATGGCGCCGATGGCCCATTGCCCTCACTATGTCACTGGGGTCAACCAATGGCGGTGGTAGCCCCTGTGACATAGTAAGGGCAAAGGGCCGTCGGCTGCCAGTAATCAAAATGGCGTCGACGGCCCTTTGCCCTTACTATGTCACAGGGGCTTCCGCCGCCATTGGTCGACCCCAGTGTCATAGTGAGGGCAAAGGGCCGTCGGCGCCATTTTGACTACTGGCAGCCGATAGCCCAAGTCCAGGAGATCGCTCCCGGACCCCCGCTGGACCACCAGGGACTTTTGGCAGGTCTTGGGGGGGTCAGGAGGGTGGGGTTGTAGTAAATTAATTTTGGAGGTCTTGGGGGGCGTCAGGAGGGTGGGGGATTTTGTTAGATTTTTACTTTTTTATTAAAGATTTGTCTGCGAGCCAGATGCAGCCATCAAAAGAGCCATATCTGGCTCCCGAGCCATAGGTTCCTGACCCCTGTTCTAACATCTGATGTTTCCTTATTGTGAGATTGGTGCCTTCTTAGGGCTTCTAATAAAAAGCTTTTGTTTGAATTAATTTCTGGTTTTGTTCTTCTTTGGCGCATGGATATAGCAGAGCCCTTCTGCAGGCCATATGTACTAATAGGTCATCCCTCCTAGATATTTGCTTGGTGTCATCTGCCCAGTCAATCCTGTTGTACTCCTCCTCCTCCTCCATGCCTCCTTTTCTCTATAACATCATTGCCCTTCTTTGTTTCCCCTTCTTCCACAAGCTTTCTAGTATCTGCCAGCTCCTCTTTCTGTACACCAAAGACTTCAGTTATGTATAAAACCAGGTAGTAGTATGTAACCTCCTCCCTTTTGTAGCAATGTCAAGCCCTACTTCCATGGGTAGCTGAGTAGGAAAAAAAGTAGTCTTCCCTCTTTCAACCTGAGCTCCCAAAGTGAAACAAACTTTCAGGTGTAAAAATTGCTCTCGTCATGCAGGTTTGTGCATTTTTCTGCTATGCGCTTCTCATTAACCTATGTGGTTGCAGAATGTGTTTATGCTGCCAGGTCAATCTGCATGAATGTAGCAAAAGTGCCATGCAAAAACAATGTGTAAGCTGCCTTCAGGAGTGGCGTCCTAAGCTCCCGCCATGTGTCCTCTTCAGGCGGTACTCCTGAAGAGGGCACACAGGATGCCCTCTTTCCGGCCGGGTTGTGTATTGTAAGGCCCAAAAGCAGCCTGGTACAGTCTCCTGGAGGTTGGGAGCGAAAGCAGGGATAAAAATTAGGATCACTCTTTTAAAATAACGATAAATGCTAACAATAGATGTTAACATTGATTTTATTTTCTGCTTTTCTCTTATCTTTGTATTAGTGGCAGAAAAGAATACTGTCAAGACAACTCTTTCAATAAAAAGAAACTTCCACCAATTACAGGTATCTTTTCTCTTTATTCGCGTTATATAACAGTTATCCCCTTTTCAGAGCTCCACAACTAAGCTGAATAGCATTAATTTCAATAACCCGTTTGTGCCTTGTTTCCTCTTACAGGTTTTCAACAAAGATTATAGCAAGATGTGCAACTTATGTCAGATAAGTTCTTTTTTATTACTGTTATTTACTCTTCTACAGATTCCTTTAAATAAGGACAAAGTCCTTTTCTCAAATGTTTTCTTCTTCTGTTTTGCAAGACACCTGTCATGAGTCTTTCTTTTTTTCCTTTACTTTACAGTGTAAATGTAAATTTCTCTGGCTAATGAAATATATATATATATTTTTTTTTTTTTAAAGTTAACTCACAACTCAGAAACTTGAGATTGTAGGATGTGTCAAATTTCATAAGTTGAATTCTCTTTTGTGCTTCCTCCTCAGGTCATCTACTGTCTCAAAAAGGGTTTAATAAGCCTGCTGCATTGATCTGTCCATCTTCAGTAACCTTTCATCAGTGCCTTGATAATCTTTTGCAAAATAACTTGTTTTATTTTATTTATTTATCATTTCTTAATTGCTTTACAGATAAAAATCACCCAAAGCAACGTACAGTAAAATCACATCAAAATATCAGTTGCCCAAAAACAACATAAAACAATACAGCAGACATAATCATGTCCTCCTACACATACAAAAACATCAAAACATGACGACAGAAAAAGACTGTGTGGCCTATCTCTTCTGCCCATCTGTCCAATTAATTTAGCATTATAATTCTCAGCACTTCCTTAGAGATCTTTATTTATCCCATGCCGTTAAGAAGATTGTTATGACCGTCGGCCACAGACGGCTGTGACCGCTCTTACATCTTGTGCTGCCGCTCTCTCCTCTCTGGGTGAACTCGCAGCTGTGGCTAGCCACTCCCAACGCATGGCGCCTTGTTCCCGGGACTCCTCATGGTGGCAGAGACGCCGCCGACCTCCATGCCTCCTCCGGGCCTTCCTAGGCATGCATGCGTGCTACTCAGCCCACCTTTAAGGACGCTAAGGCGGGAAACTCAGGAGCATCTCCTCCTGATGACAGCACTAGCCCTGGACTCTTAAGCACCACCCGGGCCTAGTTCTAATCGACTTGGTAACGAGTTCCCTCATTGCTGATTCCTGTTGCAGTCTCCTCGGACCCGTGGTTCCCGTGTGCTGTACTTCCTTGCGTGAGACACTCTCTTGGGTACCTGCTCCTCGGGGGCTCGCTCCTGTCTCCCCTGCTGCTCGGGAAAGCTCCTGCACCTCTGAAGGCCTGCCTGCCGGCTTCCCCACTCCTTGGGGTTGCTCCTGGAACTACTCTGCTACTTGGGAGACTCAGCATTGGTGTACCCTGCTCCCAGGGCCATTGCCTTTCTTCTTCAGTGACTGTGCCATGCTCCCCCGCTACTCAGGGCAAAGCCTTGTGTTCTGCAGTGACTGTGCCATGCTCCCCTGCTCCTCAGGGCAAAGCCTTGTGTTCTGCAGTGACTGTGCCATGCTCCCCCACTCCTCAGGGCAGCGCCTTGTGTTCTGCAGTGACTGTGCCACGCTCCCCTGCTCCTCGGGATAGCACCTAGTGTTCTTTAGTGACTGTGCCATGTTTCCCCACTCCTCGGGATAGTGCCTAGCATTCGTCAGTGACTGTGCCATGCTTCCCCGCTCCTTGGGACAGCGCCTTGTATATTTCAGCGACTGTGCCACGCTTCCCCGCTCCTCGGGGCAGCGCCTTGTTTACTTCAGTGACTGCCACGCTCCCTCGCTCCTCAGGGCAGCACCTTGTGTACTTCAGTGACTGTGTCACGCTCCCCCGCTCCTCTGGGCAGCACCTTGTGTACTTCAGTGACTGTGTCACGCTCCCTCGCTCCTCAGGGCAGCACCTTGTGTACTTCAGTGACTGTGTCACGCTCCCCCGCTCCTCTGGCAGCACCTTGTTTACTTCAGTGACTGTGCTTGCACTTCCCCGCCCCTCGGGGTAGTGTCTATGTGCATGGCCAGAGACTCCATCGGGCTTCCCCGCTCCTTGGGTAAGCCTACGTCATTTCTTCTGTGCTGACTCACTACGTGGCTCTGCCCCTCGGGGTTGTCCCCACAGCTCTCTTCCAGAACTCTGCCTCGCACTACCCACTCCTCGGGGCCTGCTCTGCGCCCCTCTACAGTGAGTTCCTGCTCTGGCACTTGCACCCTCATCCCAGCCTATTTCTCTCCATACTTTCTTTGGGCTGTGTCATCTGCTGCTACAGACCTCGCCTCCTGACGGTGAGGCCCAGTGGGGCTCCTCCCTGTGGGTGGTACCAACTCTCACCTTGGGCCAAGGGCCCACTAATCCATGGATCCTAACAAAGATCACAAATGAGAACACTGCTAAACAAACTACTGCCCTACTATCAGATGACAGGGCCAATGCAATAAGAGGCAAGTTGAAAACGAGCACTCAAACTGAATGCCTGTTTTCCTAACGCACACGCAGTCACATCCCCTGGGCGCCCGATGCAAAATTTTAATGAGAGGCAGCATTAAAAACGGCGCACTAAAGGAGAATTGAATGTCTGTAGCGCACAACAGTTTATTGCATCGGGAGCCCAATTGCAACAGACAATACGAGCATCCGTTTTGATCCCGCTTCTTTTTCTATAATTCACTTCAGCACCCTCAGTAAAACATTAGGCACCCCTTGCTATGGACATCCAAATTGTGTGGCGATAAGAAACGTGTTTTTTTTTTTTTAATAAGTGAAAATATATAATTATTTCTCTCCACCAAAGACAGTAAATTAAAGTGTCGTAATGATACTAAGGGTGAGGAAATGCTTATCACAACACAGAGAACTTATTTTTTTTATGTTTTTCATGAGCCCTTGAATGTAAACTGATTTTACTCCATCTCAGAAGCTGGAGTTAAATTTGCTGCATTAAAAAGTGTGCATTGGACGCCCAGCACTTTACTGCATCGGGGTAGTAGCTAAGGTCCTCATCTACATGCAATGAACATCTGACAGGTGCTATTGGGCTTGCATTTGTTAAGGCATGCGTTTTGGACATGCTAATCTCCTTCCTGCATCCGGCGCTAGTCTAGCACGTCCAACCACGTATAAACCCGCATGCTAGGCTGGGCGCACTTTACTGCATCATCCCCAATATGAGCCAAGTTTTTAATGATTTACAAAATCTCAACAGATCATTCTCATCTCTCAAAAATGATGGCAAATCATTCCATAAACTTGGAAATCCAGCCGCAAATGATCTATTAAACAATCATGAATGACAGAATCCCCTTTTTTAGGAGGTAACTGCAAAAGATGTTTCCCTGCCAATCTACAGATTTCTCTTAAGAACATAAGAACATAAGAAAATGCCATACTGGGTCAGACCAAGGGTCCATCAAGCCCAGCATCCTGTTTCCAACAGTGGCCAATCCAGGCCATAAAAACCTGGCAAGTACCCAAAAGCTAAGTCCATTCCATGTTACCATTGCTAATGGCAGTGGCCATTCTCTAAGTGAACCTAATAGCAGGTAATGACTTCTCCTCCAAGAACTTATCCAATCCTTTTTTAAACACAGCTATACTAACTGCACTAACCACATCCTCTGGCAACAAATTCCAGAGTTTAATTGTGTGTTGAGTAAAACAGAACTTTCTCCGATTAGTTTTAAATGTGCCCCATGCTAACTTCATGGAGTGCCCCCTAGTCTTTCTATTATCCGAAAGAGTAAATAACCGATTCACATCTACCTGTTCTAGACCTCTCATGATTTTAAACACCTCTATCATATCCCCCCTCTGCCATCTCTTCTCCAAGCTTAAAAGTCCTAACCTCCTTAGTATTTCCTCATAGGAGCTGTTCCATTCCCCTTATCATTTTGGTAGCCCTTCTCTGTACCTTCTCCATTGCAATTATATCTTTTTTGAGATGCGGCGACCAGAATTGTACACAGTATTCAAGGTGCGGTCTCACCATGGAGTGATACAGAGGCATTATGACATTTTCCGTTTTATTCACCATTCCCTTTCTAATAATTCCCAACATTCCGTTTGCTTTTTTGACTGCCGCAGCACACTGAACCGACAATTTCAATGTGTTATCCACTATGACGCCTAGATCTCTTTCTTGGGTTGTAGCACCTAATATGGAACCCAACATTGTGTAATTATAGCATGGGTTATTTTGCCATATATGCATCACCTTGCACTTATCCACATTAAATTTCATCTGCCATTTGGATGCCCAATTTTCCAGTCTCACAAGGTCTTCCTGCAATTTATCACAATCTACTTGTGATTTAACTACTCTGAACAATTTTGTGTCATCTGCAAATTTGATTATCTCACTCGTCGTATTTCTTTCCAGATCATTTATAAATATATTGAAAATTAAGTGTCCCAATACAGATCCCTGAGGCACTCCACTGTCCACTCCCTTCCACTGAGAAAATTGTCCATTTAATCCTACTCTCTGTTTCCTGTCTTTTAGCCAGTTTGCAATCCACGAAAGGACATCGCCACCTATCCCATGACTTTTTACTTTTCCTAGAAGCCTCTCATGAGGAACTTTGTCAAACGCCTTCTGAAAATCCAAGTATACTACATCTACCGGTTCACCTTTATCCACATGTTTATTAACTCCTTTAAAAAAGTGAAGCAGATTTGTGAGGCAAGACTTGCCTTGGGTAAAGCCATGCTGACTTTGTTCCATTAAACCATGTCTTTCTATATGTTCTGTGATTTTGATGTTTAGAACACTTTCCACTATTTTCCCTGGCACTGAAGTCAGGCTAACCGGTCTGTAGTTTCCCGGATCGCCCCTGGAGCCCTTTTTAAATATTGGGGTTACATTTGCTATCCTGCAGTCTTCAGGTACAATGGATGATTTTAATGATAGGTTACAAATTTTTACTAATAGGTCTGAAATTTCATTTTTTAGTTCCTTCAGAACTCTGGGGTGTATACCATCCGGTCCAGGTGATTTACTACTCTTCAGTTTGTCAATCAGGCCTACCACATCTTATAGGTTCACCGTGATTTGATTCAATCCATCTGAATCATTACCCATGAAAACCTTCTCCATTACGGGTACCTCCCCAACATCCTCTTCAGTAAACAGCGAAGCAAAGAAATCATTTAATCTTTCCGCGTTGGCCTTATCTTCTCTAAGTGCCCCTTTAACCCCTCGATCATCTAACGGTCCAACTGACTCCCTCACAGGCTTTCTGCTTCGGATATATTTAAAAAAGTTTTTACTGTGAGTTTTTGCCTCTACAGCCAACTTCTTTTCAAATTCTCTCTTAGCCTGACTTATCAATGTCTTACATTTAACTTGCCAACGTTTATGCTTTATCCTATTTTCTTCTGTTGGTTCCTTCTTCCAATTTTTGAATGAAGATCTTTTGGCTAAAATAGCTTCTTTCACCTCCCCTTTTAACCATGCCGGTAATCGTTTTGCCTTCTTTCCACCTTTCGTAATGTGTGGAATACATCTAGACTGTGCTTCTGGAATGGTATTTTTTAACAATGACCACGCCTCTTGGACATTTTTTACTTTTGTAGCTGCTCCTTTCAGTTTTTTTCTAACAATTTTTCTCATTTTATCAGAGTTTCCCTTTTGAAAGTTTAGCACGAGAGCCTTGGAGTTGCACACTGTTCCTCTTCAAGTCATTAAATCAAATTTGATCATATTATGATCACTATTGCCAAGCGGCCCCACCACCGTTACCTCTCTCACCAAGTCCTGTGCTCTACTGAGAATTAGATCTAAAATTGCTCCATCTCTCGTTGGTTCCCAACCAATTGCTCCATAAAGCTATCATTTATTCCATCCAGGAACGTTATCTCTCTAGCGTGTCCCGATGATACATTTACCCAGTCAATATTGGGGTAATTGAAGTCTAAACCAAATACAAAAGATCTCTTAATGGGTAACCCCACGAGTACAGTAAACTATATTGAAATACGTGGTGTTTAGAATTTTGAAAAAACTTCAACGCTATGCATATCAATATTTACTTATGAATTTAAGGACCATCATACCACCCCAGTGCTCACAAGTCAGACTTGCATTTCATGCACTTCATTAGGGTCACTTTTAATCAATTGGTCCACATAGCTCAGTTCAATTTTTATGGATTTTTTCGTTATAAGTTTAAAAAAGAAAGAAACAACTTCCCTTATTCATCCGTTGTCGGGGTCATTCATCCCGTAGCTGTCGGGGATATTCGTCCGACGCGCGCGTTTCGCCACACTAGCTGCTTCAGAGACGTGTATTCAAACTCTCCTGATCCAGCACTCCCCTTATTTTAGCGGGGATACAAACAGATCTTTAGGTAATCGTAGATTCTTACAAAGGAAAGAACTTCAATGATGTTAGAGGTCCATCAAATTTTTCTAAAAATGTGTAAAAATTCTTTGATTAAATTCAGCGATATTACTTCTTTACAAACAATGTTTTAACGATGTACAATTGCAGAGGGAAGAAAAACAAGTAAACTTACCGGACCCAACGCCATCTCCCCGCTTAAAGTTCTTAGCGGTAGAGCGGCTTGGTCGGTCTGAATTTAAATGCAGTTGCGTCTAGTATCCACCTGACAGTCAAGTGATTCCTGATTTCGGCGGGCAATCACCAGAAATGAAACCATTCAATGTCTTTATTCAAGCCACCAGGGGTCACTGATTTTAATTGAAAGATCCACTTCTGCTCGCACTGTCTCAAGGTCTGTACACGATTTCCACCTCTCCAATGCTGATTGATGATTTCTAACACCGTCCATTTGATATCATCAAATTCGTGTTTGAACTCTTTAAAATGAGCAACTAAAGGTTCTTCAACTCGATTGGTGTTGATACAACATTTATGCTCAGTTAGACGAATCTTAACCTTCCTTTTTGTCATGCCCACATAAGTTAATGGGCATGGACAGAAGATAGCATAAACAGCATGGGTTGAATGACAGGAAGATTCAGGTAGTGAAATAGTTTTCCCCAATGTCGTGACAATCTGGGTCTGAGAGGACTTTAAAGGGCAAAATTTGCATTTATCACGTTTGGACAGGTTCCTTGTTCAGTATAGGTTTCGAGCAATTTGAGCGCACAACATGGTCCCGAATGTTTTTACCCTGGGAATATGCAATCCGCAGAGGTTGATTTAATGAAGGATGAATTTGTTGGATGATCTTCCAGTGTTCCCTCATAGCTCTGCTGATTGGGGCTGACAACAGCGTATGCTTCAACACCACAGTGTGTGGGTTCGATCCTGGCTCAGAATTTTTTGGCAAAAATAGATAGTCTCTATTCGAGTAGAGCGCTCGCCGGTAAGCTTTTTTAACGCAGTGTGTCGGATAGCCGCGTTGTAAAAAACGGTTGGCCATGTCTTTTGCTTGAACTTTAAAGTCCTGTTGATTGAAGTCTCCCATTATTAGTGCACTACTAATTTGGTTAGCTTCCCTAATTTCTCTTACCATTTCACTGTCCGTCTCACCATCTTGACCAGGTGGACGGTAGTATACCCCTATCACTATAGTCTTCCCCGACACACAAGGGATTTATACCCATAAAGATTCAATTTTGTATTTAGTCTCATGCAGGATGTTTATCCTGTTGGACTCTATGCCATCCTGGACATAAAACGCCACACCTCCTCCCGGGTGCTCCTCTCTGTCATTGCAATATAATTTGTACCCTGGGTATAGCACCTCGTACCATTTCAAGTTGCCCTTCAATTGAGGAGGACAAATTCCTTTAAGCATTTTAAACTCCAGGACCAGATTTTTAAACCTACAATGCTTTTCTTTTGGTAGCTAGTGCAGTTGCATAAGTAGTGGTTTGGCTGAAGTTCTTGTGATTTTCCTAACACAATACAGGCTGTCGCATTCTCAATCAGTTGTAGTTTCCGAATTATTTTCTTTGGTACTCCCGACAGAATTGCATTACAATAGTCTAATTGGGACAAAATTAGTGTATAAGCCTCTGACTTTAAAGCTGACAAATCCAAATATGGCCAATGTTAATTTAAAGTAAGGATTGCAAGCAACCTGAGCCACAAGGTGTTTTATGTCAAAGCTAATGAAACGCATAAATAAAAAACTGTATGCCCTTACTACTTTCCCTTTTGTATCTAGGTTGTGCAGCCTTCCACTTTATTAGGAAGTCTCTTTGTGAACAGAATTCAAATCACTACTCTATAATTCTTGAACTTTAACACACCTTTTCATTTACTCTGACCCCTTTGCTCTCTGTCCTGCCTCTTGCCAGTGACATGGACTACTGGCCTTCGTTCTGTCACTGCTGCAGCTTGTGACAACATCTTTGCAGAAAAACTTTTAAAAGTGGCTGAAGGCACCTTCTTCTTTTGCCTTTCATGTATTCTGAGTATTAGCCTCTCAAATTATGGCCAAATTCTCTTCCCTTGGTCAGGTAGTCCTCTCTCAGATGGTTTAAGGCAGCCATTAACTTCTGAAAGTGATTCATATTCATGCTGAGGGGCTTTTTAATATTCTTAGAGTGAAACATGTTTATATTTTCCCAGGTCTTATACCGTCTCACTGTTTCAACAGCAACTGTATTGTTTCATTCTTTCACAGTCAAATCACTCTAAAGCAGTTCATAATTTCTACTTTTCTGTTTTTTTTAAATATATTAGCTACACTGCACCTCACCTTAGTAGTATTAAAATAAGTTAAAAACTCATTCATTCATCACACTCATTAAAATCGGTTAAAATTTCTCACCCAGTGTTTAAAATGTGTTTTTACTGTAAATTTGCCTCCTATGTTCGGTTCAGGCAATTTTTTTTCCCAAACGTCAATTTTGGGAAGGTCTGTGAAGAGTTACAGAACAGATGTTACTCCACCGACAGTCTCTAACCATCTTAACTGTGTCATTTACATACTGTACTAAGAATCAATCACTGCCTTCACTTAAAATAATTCCTTTTTTTAAAACACATATTATTCCAATAGGTCTATTTAAGAGCTCTCAGTACTCTTGTCAGTATAGTGGTCATTAGTAAATTACTATATTTTATTAAAATAGGGCTAAATATTCCAAATTTGCCAGCAGGAACTGGTCAACCCTAATGTTCCTCATCCTGATTTTTCTCCGGAAAAAATCTTCTTCCCGGCTGTTGTGTTCTGCGGCCGTGGAAGGCCACGACCACGGTCCCCTACCATGCCCGCAATGGCGACCCGCTGCGGGAGCTCCGGGGGAGGTCCCTGATCCTTGCCCGTCGCTTCGGCACGGGCCCCAGGGTTGGTCGCCGGGAGGGGGGGGGAGAGGGAAGCCGTCCCTGCTCCTCCCTCACGGCGTCCAGCAGTGTTTCTCTCCGCGGAGGGAATCCAAGATGGCCGCCACCATCTTTAGGCACGAGGCCGGGCCTCCTCCTCAGATTTAAAGGGACCTGATCCCTTTAACTACACTCAGCTGTTCCCTATGAGCCAGAGCAGAGGAAGTATAAAAGGAGGCTTCCTCTGCTCATTCCTCGACTTGGCAATATCTCTTGTAGCGCTGTTTAAGACTGCTTGCTTCGGTGAGTCTTCTTGTGCTTTGGATCCTTGTTCCTGGTTCCTGACTTCGGATTGGCTAGTGGTGATTCCTGGTGTGTAACTTCGGACTGGCAAGCGGTGATTCCTGGTGTGTGACTTCGGACTGGGAGGCGACGATCCCTTGGTGTGTGACCTCGGACTGGTAAGTGCCGACCCTCTGGCACTTGTCCTTGGACTTCTTCTGGACCATCGTCTCCAAGGGCCCGCCTAAGTCCCAGTGGTCCGGGTCCCTACGGGCTCCTCCCGGGGGGACCGCGGGCTTCCAGGGGTGAAGTTCCAGATAGCCCTTGCACCGAACGCTCGTCTCCTTGACCACTCAAAAGTCCACCTAAGTCCCAGTGGTCCGGGTCCCTTCGGGCTCCTCCCGGGGGGACCGCGGGCTTCCATTGGCAAAGACACAGTTCCTTTCCTCGACGTCACGACCCTTTGTCTGCCTCCACAGTCACCTCAGTCTCCAGTGCCGAGGGTCAGCTGCTCATGCTTTATGTTCCTGCCTCGCCACCTGACGGGAGAACCTACGGATCTTCCTCCTAAGGTATACCATCCTCCCGTCAGCCCAAGGGTCCACAAGCCTGAGCATAACACCGGCCAGAAACAACTGATATGCTACTATGTTAACTGTTGCAGGGGAATGATTATGCAGTGGAACCCTTGCGTTCCTTGTATCTGTTTCACAGGGGCTTCTTTAACTTGAATAACCCCTTGCTGAATGACTTTGAGGGATCCCAGAGTTTAAATTTAGTTTAGTCTACTTTAATTTTTTTCTTGATATACCACAAATCCATAAACAGATCAATGCAGTTTACAGGTCAGGAAGAAGAGGGGAAAAGGAAAGGAACCAGGCAAACAAACAGACAAGGACTATCAGAACAAAGATGCCAGAGTAGACAAGGGCCATCAGAACTAAGGAGCCTGAGCAACTAGAAGTGGAAGAGGCAATTAGTAAGAGGTGCATTGCAAGAAGAGGTGAGAAGGGTAAGACAGGCCAGGAAGCATTTAAAAGGAATCAAGAGATCGAAGAATTGGCAATTGAGCTCCTGCCTCCCTACTGATACATATACTGCCCTCACTGCCACTTGCCTCTTTTACTCCCAGGCTGAGACATGACATAAACATACAAAAAATACAATGGCCAGATTCAGGATCAGGGCAGCTCTGGACATGGTGCTGTGACCCTCCTTCCTCCAGGGCCATGACAGCCCCCTGTTCCCATGATTCTTGGGGCTTCTTCCTGGGCATTACTCATGGAAATGCCTTTGAAAATTGCCCTCTCTGGATCCAACCCCATGTTCTAGTCCCATGATTTCATATGTGGAAAATCAGAATAAAACCAGAACTAGGGCTGGAAGAAATTATTTTGCACAAGTTATATCCCACTAAAACTGAGTGGGTAGTGGCCGTGAGGAAGGTACCTTGCTACACCGCCTATATTCTTGTCCTCTTCTCACTTCTTTTTGGACTACAGTGCTTGGAGTGATTTCTCAGTGCACTGGGGTACCGCCGCCTACAACGGGGACGTTTCTTCTCTCCAGTCCCCAAGCTTGCACTGCTGCGGTTAACCGCTCGAAGGATCGCTTTGGACGTATAGCGACTATGCTGGCATGTCGTACCATACTGTTCGGATGGGCGGAGCCTGGGACGGCCCCCGCTTCGGCGGCATGGTTCCAACGTATGGCCTTGGTTTTGCAGATGGAACGTTTAGATTTTTTGAAAGGCCATCGAAAGCCGGATCAGCTCTATGGGGCTTGCTGGACTCACTGTGTGTCTTTGTTCCCGGCCTCAGTTCAAGCTGGGCTGCGGGAGAGTGGGTATACTACTGACTGGATACAGGCCATGGTCTCTGGAGGGCGGGGAAGGGTTTTGGGGGGGAGGGGGGCACAGGTGTGACTGAGGGTGTGTGTGATGCTTGTAAGGTGGTGGGAGAGGGAGGGAGGAGGGTGGGGGGTATTCTTTGAAATAAAGGGCAGGGAGTGACCGCTGGCCTAGGTGGATAATGCTAGCTGGAATGTTATCTGTTTCCTTTGTTATTGATCTAGTATGGCGATGGTTTGCTCTACTTGTTCTGTTTTCACTTGCCTGGTTGGTTGTCTTCGTGCCAATAAAAATTATTCTGATAAAAAAAAAACTGAGTGGGTACACATTTTGGCAAAATGGAAACATGATATTGCTCATGTTTCGCTGTTTTTAATTTTGCCATGAAGCCGATGGCAATGACAGATCCAACCCCGACAGGACAGTTCCCTTGTATATGCCCTTCTACTGCCAAACCCATTGTAGACCTAGTAATTATATAATAGTCCGCTTAAGAAAGTTGGCAAATACATGCATACTGTACACCAATTTTCAAAGCAAAATTATGCACGTATGTTTGCTTTAAAAATTATCCTACCTACCAATTTGTGCACTAGAAATTTCTATGAAAATGAGACCTCTGAAAACCCAAAAGAACGCAAATAAATCCAAACCCCTTTCTATGTCCTCTCCCAGGAACACCTCCGCTCAATCCGGGTACACACAGGTGCAAACAGGCTATAAACGCGCAAGTTTACCCACACAAGGGTAGATTTTCAAAGTGGCATGCGTGCGTCCATGTACGCGCGGTTCCCAGCATGCACGCATGGATGCAAATTCCCATGCACACATGTGCCCAATTTTAATATTGGCGCGCATGTGCAGGCTGGCCACAACTCGTGCGTGCAGGGAGGGGGAAATTTTTTAAAGTACGCACGGCGACATGATCGGGCCTTTGCCCAGTTCCCTCACAGTCCGCACCAATTAAGGAGCAGACTGGAAGGGAACTTTCCTATACCCCTACCTACTCTTCCTCCCTGACTCCTAAACTAACCCTAACTAATCAAATTATTTTTGTTTTTATACTTACTTCGCCTCAGCAGCTGAAGTAAGTTGAGCGTGCATGCCGGCTGCCGGCACCGCGCTTCACCAGCACAGCACGGCCACGCGCATATCCCCTGGTTTTTGTGTGCGCCAGGCTTTTAAAATTCACCCGATATGCAGTAAGGAATTTTCTAACAAGCCATTTATGTGGAGAAAACACCATTTTACTCATGGAAATGCCTTTGAGAATTACCCTCAACATTTATTTATTTGAAAAATGTGTATCCTGGATAATCTATTCATGGCAGGGTGTGCTGAGACTTAAGAGGGAGAGGTTAATGATCTAGTTTGTTCACTGTCAAAACCTGGTTCAGCACTTCTACTATGTTTCTGTATAACATCCCCAGAAATAATAGATATTTTGTAAGTTTTAAAGTTTATGAGTCATTCAGAGTCTAGCTGTATACTTTTAAATCATTTTCTCTATATGACCCCAGACTGACTTATTTTAGGTTATCAAATGTCTTTCACTCAAATATGAAGCAGTGAAGAATAACACCCAATGTAGGTTGATCTTTTTATATATGATGGCAGTCATTATAGAACAATCTGTTCACTTTGGGGTAGATTTTCAAAAGAAAAATCTGCCCCTGCGCGCGCCGAGCCTATTTTGCATAGGCTTGGTGGCGAGCGCAAGCCCCGGCACGCGCGTATGTCCCGGGGCTTTCAAAAATGGGCGATCTGGGGGTGGGTCTGGGGGCATAGCAACAGTTCGGGGGCGAGTCCAGAGGGGTGGCAGCAGTTCAGGGGCGGTCTGGGGGCGGGGCCGAATTCTCCGACACAGCGGCCTGTGCCGGGGATGGCGAGCCGGCACGCGCAAGTTACGCTTGCCAGAGGCAGGTGTAACTCAACGAGATAAGGTGGGGGGGGGGATTTAGGTAGGGCTGGGGGGTGGGTTAGAAAGGGGAAGAGAGGGAAAGGTGGGGGGGGGGGCCGGAAAAAACGTTCCCTCCAAGGCCGCTCCAATTTTGGCGCGGCCTTGGAGGGAATGGGGAAAGCCATCGGTGGCTCCACTCGGGCTCGGCGCGCGCAAGGTGCACATGTGTTCACCCCTTGCGCGCGCCGAGCCTGGATTTTATAACATGCACGCGGCAGCGCACGCATGTTATAAAATCGGGCATAGATTTGTTCGCGCCGGGTTGCATGAACAAATGTACGCCCACGCATAGATTTTAAGATCTAGCCCTTTAGTTTTAAGACTGCAACTTTATCTCCATTTAAATTGGAAAGATTCACAATGCTGCCCCCCCCCCCCCCCCCAGGTTCTCGGCAATCAATTTCCTTGTTTATAGAAGCAAAATAATGCCAAAAAACAAAACTGCAGTTTAAATCTGTAGGGAATTCAGTTCATTCCATACTGGTTTGCAAACATACATTTCTCAAAAAAAAAACAAAAAACCTGAAATATAATACCGTAATTTAAATGTATGGTATAGTTGCATACTAATACCCCACATAATTTTAAAAACTGCAGAAAAATGCGCATACATACATAAAATCAGGTGGATGTAGCGTTCTTTGTTTTGCTTTAGCTACACTGGATATTTGAAAGGTGTTGTGGAGAAGTTCCATTTTCCATTTAATTACTTAGGAAAGTTTGTTCAATTTCGTTTTCTGTTCCCTCTGTGCATGCTGTTCGTTGAACTTTGGGTCATAGCCTCATTTGCATGACCAAACCTAGCCTGGAGAAATTTCAGAAACATCTGAAGTTCATGCTGGGTTTTTTTAATTTAGTTGGCCCAGTACCTATGGCTCTTGGGAAATGACACCCCTCAAGCATGGGCGGAAGGAAATTCATTCAGTGTTGTAAATTTCACAGCCCCACTAATGAAAGACTTTTAAAAAAACCTCTACCCAGGGACATGAGAATCTAGTTATGGTCATGGCAATTCCAGTTTCAGGGCAATGTTTTGTTTTTGCCTTGCACTAACTATTTTTGTACAATTTCATTTTATATTTAATTTGTTATGTATTTTATTATGCTAATTTGGTTGATTTATAATAAATTGCCCTGAGCTGGTAGTTAAGATCCACATTTACCCTTTCTAGACCTCTCTTGATTTTATAGACCTCTATCATATCCCCCCTCAGCCGTCTCTTATCCAAGCTGAACAGCCCTAACCTCTTTAGCCTTTCCTCATAGGGGAGCTGTTCCATCCCCTTTATCATTTTGGTCGCCCTTCTCTGTACCTTCTCCAGTGCAACATCTATTTTAAGAAGTGACGACCAGAATTGTACACAGTACTCCAGGTGCGGTCTCACCATGGAGTAATACTGAGTAGAGATGTGATTTAGCCGAACCTTTTGGTTCGGCCTTCATTACCGGCCCACCATGGGAAATTTTTTTTCCCACAGTTCGGGTCAATTTTTTTTTTTGGCTGTCCCGAACCGAAAAAAAACCCAAACAACCCCAACCCTTAAGATTTAATTAATTACAATCCCCCACCCTCCTGACCCCCCCAAAACTTGCCTAAAGTCCCTAGTGGTCCAGTGGGGGTCTCGGGAGCGATCTCCCGCTCTCGGGCTGTCAGCTGCCAGTAAACAAAAATGGCGCCGGTGGCCCTTTGCCCTTACCATGTGACAGGGGCTATCGGTGTCATTGGCAGGCCTCTGACACATGGTAGGAGCAATGAACGGCCGGCACAATCTTAAAAAATGGCGCGGGCCATCCATTGCTCCTACCATGTGACAGGGGCCGGCCAATGGCACCGATAGCCCCCGTCACATGGTAAGGGCAAAGGTCCATTGGCACCATTTTGATTAGTGCCAGCCGACGGCCCGAAAGGAGGAAATCACTCCCGGGACCCTGCTGGACCACCAGGGACTTTCAGTAAGTCTTTGGGGGGGGGGGGGTGGTCGGGCAAGTCTTGGGGGGTCAGGAGGGTGGGGGTTGCAATTAATGAAATTTGAAGGGTTGGGGTGGGTTTGGGGTGTTTTTTTTTTCATGTGCCCTTTCTCCCCCCCAAAAAAGATAAGAAAACCACACAAAATTTTTTGTGGGTTTTCCTATCGTTTCGGCAACCCCCCGAAATGCAACAAAATAGGAAATATAGACGATATTTCCTATTTCGTCGCAAACGAATGCACATCCCTAATACTGAGGCATTATGACATTTTCTGTTTTGTTCACCATTCCCTTCCTAATAATTCCTAACACTGTGTTTGCTTTTTTGACCACTGCAGTACACTGAGCCAACAATTTCAATGTATTAACAACTATGATGCCTAGATTTTTTTCTGGGTAGTAACTCCTAATATGGAATCTAACATCATGTAGCTACAGCATGGATTATTTTTCCTTATATCCATCACCGTGCAATTGTCCACATTAAATTTCATCTGACATTTGGATGCCCAATCTTCTAGTCTTGTAAGGTCTTCCTGCAATTTATCACTTCGCATGTAATTTAACTACTCTGGATAATTGTGTGTCATGTACAAATTTGATCACCTGACTTGTCTTACCCCTTTCCAGATCATTTGTAAATATATTGAAAAGTACAGATCCCTGAGGCACTCCACTGTTTACCTTTCTCCACTGAGTAAACTGGCCATTTAATCCTATTCTCTGTTTCCTGTCTTTTAACCAGTTTGTAATTCATGAAAGGATATTTCCAGCCACCTATCCCATGACTTTTTAGTTTTCTTAGAAGCCTCTTATGAGGGACTTTGTCAAATGCCTTCTGAAAATCCAAATACATAACATCTAGATTGCTACAGAACAGGTGGAGTTGAGAAGAGTGAGAATTTGTTTTTAAATGTTGAGGAAGAAGATTTTTTTTTATCCGATTCCCCTACTCCTATTTGACTGGGACTCACACCTCTTGCTGAATAGGTTAGGAAGTGAGATAGCACACTACTGTTCCACACGCTGTGAATGGTGGAATGTGCCTCAGTGATTTCTGATTTTTAAGTAATTTTGATTCAGTTTTTCTGATCCCTCTAGTCCTGTACAGTGTGGAAAGCACCTCTACTCTGGGTCAAGCTAGGAAGAGAGAAAATACTTGTTTCCGGTTTACACTCAGTGGTTGGAATGGGATATCTCTGTTTTTAGAATTTTGGAAATTTTTGGAAATTTTGTATTCTGGGAGGAAGTTTTGCTGCCCACTCTTCCTGCACAGGAGTGGGGAAAAGATAGTAGTTACTTTTTCCTTACTGTTTGAAGTTCTGGGACTTTCAGCCTGAAAAATCCAGTGTACCATCAGAAGAGCATTGAAGGTTGTCGAATTCATCTGGAGGAAAGGACAGACTGGAGAACTCTCACAGGAGCCTCTAGCTAGGAGAACAAAGGACTGAGAGGATTGAAGTGTGGAGAGCTGTAATTGATCTCAGGTATTTTGCTTTTTGAAAAGGAAGATCCACTTAAACTAGGAGATCCCATTTCCCACCTTGGATGTCTTATTTTCCACCCTTTGGAAGTGAAGATACCTTGGGACCAAATCATAAGGGATACTTTCACAGATGAGGTGGGAGTTGGATGCCAAACTGATCCATGGATGCAACTAGAAGGAAATGTTTGTTGCCAACTAATTCCAGTTGAACAAGTCATACAGCAAACTTTTTGTTTGGAACATGCAGCCTGTCCCCATCTGATTTGTTTAACAGAGCTGAAATTACACCCATGGAGAGACTTTTTACACTATTACACCTTAGGCCCTGGATGTTACTCTTCCCCCATTTAGGGAATCCACATCAAGGTTGAGTGAGACTATCAGAACATAGCGCTGGGACTGAACGTCCCCTTTATAGCCATCATTAGAAGAGAGGCTATACATGTAATCATCTTCTTCGCTTACCTCATTCAGAAGGCTATTCCATAATTCTGGACCAACATGAGAGAAAACTCTTATTCTTCTCTGTACATTGGTCTCCTTTCTTTATGAAACAAGCAGAGGATTAGACTAGACTGACTGTAAACTCTGAAAAAGTATATAAGGCAGTCATATCAGCTAGGTAATCTGGTCCTAATCCATGTATTCCTTTATATACAAGCATATCATTTTAAACAATACACTGGTGCACAACTGGAAACCCATGATTCAACCCTCCCAATATCACCACCTTGTGTTGTAATAACTGTAGCCTTGTGACAGCCAATTGTAGCAGAACAACATAAACTGAATTGCAATAGTCAATTCTTCACATTACAAGCACCTAAGTCATTGTTGCTAGATTCTTGAATGTTAAATAAGGCTATAATTGACGTATGATTTGTAGGTGGCCAAAAACTGATTTTTATTAATATGGAAATCTGAACTTCAAATTTAAATTTGGAGTCCTATGAAATTCCCAAGGTTCGTACTTATGATTGTAAAGGAAGAAATGCATCATCCAGGGATGTCTTAAAATCAATGGGGCAGATTTTAAAAGCCCTACGCGCATAAATCCATATGGATTTATGCACGCAGGGGGGTTATGCACACCGAGTCTATTTTGCATAGGCCCGGTGACGCGCGCAAGCCCCGGGATGCACGTATATCCTGGGGCATGAAAAAAGGGGTGGGGCATGGGCGGTCCAGGGCGTGGCGTGGCCAGAGGCCTCTGTGGGGCCTCTAGGCTGGCGCACGCAACCTATGCCTGCCCAGAGGCAGGCGCAACTTGAAAAACAAAGGTCGGGGGGGGGGGGGTTTAGGTAGGGCTGCTGGGGGGCGGGTTAGGTAGGGAAAGGGAGGGGAAGATGGGGGGGCGGAAGGAAAGTTCCCTCTGAGGCCACTCTGATTTCGGAGGGAACAGACCTCGGAGGGAACAGGGAAAGCCATCGGGGCTTCCCTAGGGCTTGGCGTGCGCAAGGTGTACAAGTGTGCACCCCCTTGTGCGCGCCGACCCTGGATTTTATAACATTCGCGCGCGGCTGCGCGCGAATGTTATAGAATCGGGTATAGATTTGTGCGCGCCGGGTTGCGCATACAATCTACGCCCGCGCGTACCTCTTAAAATCCGGCCCAATGTGTTTTTTTCTATCTACTCATTCAGAGGTCTTAAATTTTTCTAATATTTAGGGACTGATTTACTAAGGTTTTCCCTGTATTTTATGTCTATAGGAAAAATGCTTAATAAACGAAGCTCTGAGTTTGAGTTTATTAATATGCAGCCAATGAAATATAGTAGCCAACCTTTTATTAATTTTATCCTGTTCATGAAATCCTCCTTTGGTTACAGGACCCAAAAAAATTAAAATATCATCTGCAAAGCAGTGGCAGTACACACCTACTGCCCTATGGCATAAGCGTTTAAGGCTTAGCGAGTGGAGTTTACCATTGGCAAAGGAGGAGAAGGACACAGATAGCTTCAGTTTATGTGAGGAACTGAATTCACAAGGGAGGGGGAGAAGAGGAAAGTACAGAGTGAATATACTTGTGAGTAGCAGAAGCTTGAATTTTATGCAGAAGTGGAAGAGAAGCCAATGTAGTGACTTGAGAAGAGGTGTTGCAAAGTTTTTAATGATATTGGAGGAAGATAAGTCATGGAACTCAATTTTGAACAGGTTTTATTATGGAAAGATGGTTCAGTGAAAGACCTATAAGAAGCAGGTTAAAATACTTTAAGTATGAGGTGATAAGACAATGAATAATAATTTTGGGAGTGTGTTCAGAACAGACAGACTTTGCTAAGATTATAAAGAAAAGAATGAAAAATAGTGCACTACTTATAAAATGTTGAAAAACAGACTCTCATATCATACCATATGTTTTTGGGAATGGGTTTCAAGACTCAAACTATATAATCATTTTGAGCCAAAAATAATTTATAAATTAGAGAGAGAAGTCATCATTTAAGCAGTATTTTGGATGTCTGCAGGGAAAGAGAGAGAGAGGAATCCAAGATGATCCCAAGATTGTGGACTGAGGGGAATGGGAGGATAACTGTTGCAGAAGTGGACCCTTGAACCGAGGTGAGGTTGACACTACCCACAGAGAAGAGCCCTGCAGGTCCTCACTGTTGGCAGCCAGAGCTGGCTGGAGCAGAAGCCTAACAGGAACTTCACCAATACCAGCCCTCGCTCCCCTTAGGTTGAGCCCTCGGGTGCCGGGACTGGCTGGACTTAGGCGCAGGCCTCTGTGAAGAGAAGAATCCATCGCAGAAGAGGCTGAGGCCAGCAAGAAGAAAACAAAGTCATTTCTAGCAGAGGTTGGGGCAGGCAGCAGACAGCAGAGATGAGAACTGACCGAGGTGAAGGGCAGGCGGAGTACAGCAAGATAAAGAGCAAGCAGAGGTCACAAGACAAGCAGAAGTCAATGCGTTCGAGAAGTAGTCCGAGGTCAAGCCAGGAATCCAAAGACAAACCAGGAGTCCGAGCTGAGGTCAAGCCATGAAGTCAATTCAGAGGAAGTAGGCAAGGCGGAGCAGCAGGAAGACCCCGAGGACGGACGAGGAACCACTGACAGGAACTCTGAAAACACAGGAAGAAACCAGGAACATGAAGACAAGGCACTGGAGCAAAAGCAGGATCAGGAACCAGGAACGAGGCATTCCGCTACTCAGAAGAGTTTGACTTATTGCCGAGGTGCCTGAGGCAGATCTGAACAGGCCTTAAATAGTGGTGAGCCTATGATGCCATCTGCAGGCACTGCAGGGCTTTTCCTACCGCAGGCCCTTTAAATAGGGCTGAGCCACGGGCTCCTAGGGACACCCCACTCGGCTGAGCGGCGTCCTTAGTGCGGAGTGTCCGGCTTGTGTGGCGGCCTGCTGCATTTTCGTTCAGGGCCGTGCCGCAGCATCGGCCGCCCCCCTCTGACTCAGGGCAGAAGGAAAGAGCGGCCAGTCGCTGGACAGACCCATGACCGGCCAGACGTAACAGATAACAATACTATTCACAAAGATAGAAAAAGGAAGAAACGGGAAGTGAGTTTAGGAGTAAAAAAATAAGATGTCTATAAAATAGAAAAATGTGAGTTCTGTAGGACCTCCCTTTCTGATTAGCTTTTGTTGAAAGATTGTCAATCGTGAGCATGACTGACACAACAGTTCCGCACGTACACAATTTTTCAACTGGAAAGAGCCTGTCTCTCTTGGCAGTGAAATGCTGATCAGCCTGATCATGGTACAATACTGTGCCCAGTCTGTATCATAAATCTAGAGCATAGCTCAAAGCATAAAGAGAGCAAAGTTCAAACTACCCAGAGACATGCAGAGCCGGTGGGTACTCTGTTGCAAGAATATATTCCACACGGACTTGGCACCTGTGTTTTGTACAGATTCTTTTTCCAGGTAAAACTGTCTGCATGCTTTGAAAAATTTCAAAGTATGTGTTGTGCTTCCAAGTCCTGCCACCAGGAACGCCTGCTTCATGTAGTGAGATGGGCAATTTTAAAAGACACCTTTTCCATGGCGTTTTTGAAAATTGCCCTCTATACAGTAAATCCTGAGCAATGTGAACCTGAGCTCTTTGGAAGAGAAAAATGCCAAAATACCAGCAAAATTCCCTACCCCCACTTCCTATTCACAAAAACATGGCTATCTAAATCAACAACTGGTCTATTTTAATATTTTAATTCAAGCAAATATATTTTAGTATTCAAATCCATACATGTGTAACATTCATAAATCTAACATGGATAGGAACAAGGGAAAAAAAAAAAGAACCATGCTTACTGAGTTCTTCACTATGATTTACATCAAAGGAATAAAATGTGATATTCCATCTATGAATATGTAATAAAAATCAGGTACTTCGGAACTCTAGTACTAACTAATTAGTTTCTAGAATATTGTACAGAGAAAAGCAGCAGAGAATCTGGACAATTTGTGAAATATTTCTACTCGGTATGTTTTACATACTGTAGTGATTCAAAATGCAGTGTAATGATTCCCCAAGTTTATGAATGCAATTTATGCTATTTTGTGACTCCAGGGACAGCCTGCCACCTCTCCTAGGGAAAACAAAATAAAATGCAAAGTAAAAACAAAACAAAACATATTTATGTGATAGCATGCAATGCTGATGCTAGGGATTAGTCTGCAGTACAATTTGGAAATTAAATCCAGTGGCTTGAGATTAAAACATTACTTCAATCTGTTTTATTTTAATTGACATCTAATAAAAACCTGCTTAATTCCTCCATGGATGCCTTGGCATAGTTATAACCAGCTGCCTTTCTCAGACCTTCTGTAAGAGCCTCCTATCAGCCTCTGTCAACTTTGCTTGAACCATGAAAATTGGCAATGGTTAAAAGAAGGTTAAAACAGAATGGGGTCGATTTTAAAAGAAGCGCGCACGGCCTACATATGCGTGCGCTACCCAGCCGCTCTGTCGGAGGCCTCTGGCCCCGCCCTACCCCCACACCGCCCCTTTTGTAAAGCCCTGGGACTTACATGCGTCCCGGGGCTTTACGCACCGCCCGCCGGGCCTTTTTAAAATAGGCCCGGCGCGCATAACCCTTTTAAAATCATTATCACTGCTCAGTGGCTTTTTGAAACCCAAAGAGACTTTTGAGGTTGGTGTTGATGCTGATGCCTGGGGAATCACATTGAAATTGTGTTATATGCAGTCTGAAAGGTCTGCATGGCCCTTAGAGTCAGACTTCTAATCTTCCCCTGCTCTGAAATAGAGCTTGAGATGATAAACTAAGGCAAACCTCCTTGGTAGGTATAAATGAAGACCCAAGTTATCTTAGCCCGGTTGGGGCAGTTTCCATTTGAGCTGGAGATGCACAGGAGAAGGAAGAAGCCGACAGGCCCACGTAAATAAAACTAAACAGAATTGATAGTATTATCTCAAAACAGTTCATCATGACCGGATTTGTGACAATTTTTCAGTCGATATCTCAGCACTGAGCACACCACTAGTGCCTGGGCCATCTAAACTGGAATATATTCTTGCAACAGAGTTTCTTCCTGCACAAATAGAATTAATGTGCTCTTTGAACAAGTTCCACCTCCCATGTTGCAATCTCTGCCTTTAAGGAAATTGTTTCAGGATCAGCATTTTCTGAGTCTATGCTCCTTCCCTCTGGTAATCTGTTTCATTTTTTCTGCCTTTTATGTCCATCCTTGTGGTAGATCAGCTTTCTTCCTGTGGTGTAGCTTTCTAAAAATAAAACGAGGCCAAATTTCCATTTTTTTTACTCCACTTACCAACAAATTCAGTATATATGCTTGCTGAGTGTGTCCTGTATTGGTTTGTGACAGAAATATATATATTTTTTTGTTCTAATCTAGACATGGCTATTTAAAAAAGCATTCCCGGAATAAATATCTACCCCCCCCCCCTCGCCCCCATCATCCCTTGCATTCTAAATTCTCTTCCCCTAGCATCTAACTCCCTCGATACATGCCCATAGTCGTAAGATACCCCCCATTTCTTTTACCTTCCTTCTAGTTTTAAATGCCCCTTACAATCCCTCTCCTCCTTTGTTGACTACCTTGTTACCGTTTAATCCTGCAATGTTCCTTTGGTCTTTTTGCTCCCCCTCCCAGTTTTTACTCCCTGTTAATTGTATCTCTGCTCCCCTCAAGTTTTAATGTAAACCGATATGATGTTCTTACGAATACCGGTCTAAAAACCCCTCTAAATAAATAAACAAACAAACAAACAAATAAATAAATAAATAGGTAAATAAATAGATAATCAACTTACACATATAGGAGCGGATTTTAAAAGGGTCATGCGCGTATGTCCCGGGGCTTGAAAAATGGGTGGGGAGTGGGCAGGCCAGGGGCGGGGGCAGGACCGAGGCCTCCGGCATTGGGGTTGTGCCGGGGGCTCACGCAACCTACGCCTGCCCGGAGGCAGGTGTAAATAAAGAAGTAAAGGTAGGGGGGAATTTAGGTAGGGCTGGGGGGCGGGTTAGATAGGGGAAGGGAGGGAAAGGGAGGGGAAGGTGGGGGGGGGCAGAAGGAAAATTCCCTCCAAGGCCGCTCCGATTTCGGGGAAAGCCATCGGGGCACCCCTAGGGCTCGGCGCGTGCAAGGTGCACAAGTGTGCACCCCCTTGCGCATGCCGACCCCGGATTTTATAACATGTGCGCGGCTGCACGAGCATGTTATAAAATCGGGTGTAGATTTGTGCACCCTAGGTTGCGCACACAAATCTACGCCTGCACGCATGTTATAAAATCTGGCCTATAATGTACCTGTTTCGATACCACAGAGAAAAGGTAAATTTTATTCTCCAAAATAATCTGAAATTCAAATCATATCAGTCTGAAGATCCCATGTATGCCGAGGAATGCAGGGTTTTATACTTGTAAAAATCTCATCTCTTCTTCAAGTACCTAATATATATATATATATATATATATATATGTTTTTTATTTTTTTATTGTTATATTTACAGTTTCAAGTTGTTTACGATTTCTACAAGCCTTTAAATCTCAGGTAGAAGTTTAGGTTTTCCCTGTAACAGCAGGTGGAGGGGGCGTGAGAAGATAACTGCGATTTTTAAGTACATTGCGATTATGTAGATTGGAGACTTCGTACAGATATGTTTAGTATATAATGTAGTGGTTTATTTTTATGAATATGGGTAAATTTGTTTGTAGTATCATTTCAGGGTGGATTTTTTGTCTAACTTTTTTGTCTTGCTTTTTTTTTTTTGTTTTGGTTTTTTTTAATTCTTTATTTTCAAAATTTCAAAATTTTAATTAGGAATACAACATTCCTATACAGAAAATCAATGTCAATAAAATAACTATAAGAAAATGAAGAATATACATTTTGTTTCCATATATAATGACATTTAAATTATAAGAAAATTAATAGTAAGTAGGGGTAGAATAGAGCAACATTCTCACTAAATTTATCTCAAAAACAAGAATAGATAGACTCGCCGGTCTGTTACCAACTTAACACTTCCTACACCGGGACTGTGGGGGTTATAACTGGGGACCGTCCAGCTAAGAAAGATCTCAATTGTACTGGATCATAAAAAACATATTTTTCATTCAAATAACTAATACATGCCTTGCAGGGGTATTTCAAGACAAAGCGAGCTCCCAATTTCAATACCTCAGGTCGCAGCCTAAGAAACTCTTTTCTGCGAACCTGGGTAGGTTTTACCACGTCAGAATATATCCATACTGGACTTCCATAAAAGATACATTGCCTATTTTGGAAATATAAACGCATACGAGATTCCTTTCTGATAGAAAAGCGAATGATACAAGCATTGATCTTCTTGAATTAATTTGACGTTCTGAGGACGTTTCTAGTATATTTGTTAAATCCAATGATTGTTCTTGCTCCTCATTTTGTTTTTGCTGCAAATAGTATGCTTTTACAACCACAGGCAAAGCATTCTCTGGGATCTTAAGTATTTGCATCATATATATTTTAAATAATTCGTTGGGTGAGATTAGTCTCGCTGAAAGGAAAATTTAACATCCTCAGATTGGGGTAGATTTTTTAAAAAAGCACGTTCGCGTACTTTTGTTTGCGCACCAGGCGCAAACAAAAGTACGCTGGATTTTATAAGATACGCACGTAGCCGCGCGTATCTTCTAAAATCCTGGATCGGCGCGCGCAAGGCTGCCGATTTTGGGCAGCCGGTGCGCGCTGAGCCGCGCAGCCTGTCACCGTTCCCTCCGAGGCCGCTCCGAAATCGGAGCGGCCTCGGAGGGAACTCTCTTTCGCCCTCCCCTCACCTTCCCCTCCCTTCCTCTACCTAACCCACCCCCCCCGGCCCTATCTAAACCCCCCCCTTACCTTTGTCCGTAGATTTACGCCTGCGAGAAGCAGACGTAAATCTACGTGCGCCAGCAGACAGCTGGCGCGCCGTGCTCCAACCCGGGGGCTGGTCCGAAGGCCTGGACCATGCCCCTGGGCCTGCGCCCCGCCCCCGAAATGCCGCGTCATCGGGTCCCGCCCCCGACACGCCCCCTTCAAAAAACCCCGGGACCTACGCGCGTCCCGGGGCTCTGCGCGCGCCGGCGGCCTATGGAAAATAGGCGCGCCTTTACGCGAGCAGGGCTTTTAAAATCTGCCCGATTATGCGCTCGTAAAGCATTTTCTATTGTTTCTAATCTTTTAACAGTATTGCCTTCTGATTCTATCAATTTTATCTGCTTGTTTTCAATCGAAGTCATTCTTTCATCCATCTCTTCCATTTTATTTTTATACGATGATATCAATTTATTATTTTCAATCTTTTGGATTTTTATGTCCAAGGTTGCAACAGACAAAGTTTTAACAACTTTTTCAATCGAGCTCAGCATTGTCCAAATCCCGAACAAGGTTACTGTTTCAGGTCTTGCAGTTAATGAGGAAACTGCTAACACTCTCAGCCGTTCCACCCCCTCACCATCCAATATTTACCTCAGTACCTGTATTCGATGTCAGAGGCAAAGGCAAAATCTCTGAAGCCAGTGGTGAGGAAGCCACTGCAGGACCTTCCCGTTCTCCTTCTTCTCCTGGGCTTCCCCCCAGCTGATGAAAATCGCTGGCAAAAGTGGCTCCCATCCAAGTAGCTTGAGATATTTTGTCCCCGGCCATTTCCATGGCCGCTCCTGTATTTTCCGAGGCAGGGCTAGGTAGCGATGTATCTCTGGGGTGTACTGGTTTCCATGGTGATCCGGGGCTCAGCATCGTATCTAAGGTCAAGGGGGACGGCTCATGCTCAGTAGCCGTTCCCCCAGCGACCAAGCTTCCCAGTTCCATCGATGGTGCAGCCGCAAAGAATCCAGGGATTTGAGGCTGTCGCAGGTCTACTGCAGGTGAGCTAATGTTCTCACCCCTCAGGCGACCCTTTCTTTTAGTATGCGGCATTTCAACTAACAGGAAAACGTTTACAAGTAGACATTTTTGGCAGCTCTCTCCACCGGTCTTACACAGGCTTACAGCATGGCGGCCATCTTGTCCCCTGTTTTTGTTTTTTAACTCATTTTATTGTTTTTATCAGCATTTTTGGGGTGTCCTGGTTATCCGGTTGTTCCACTGAGGAAGCCATTTTGGTGAAACAAGGGCCTTGTCGGGATACCATAACAGCAGACAAGAGGAACACCTTCATTATAATGGGATTTTGTGACAACATATCCAAGATGATCATCTGAGTTTAAGTTACCAGGATAGATATGTTGTAATTATATAGAAAGTTTACAAATTGTTATTAGACATTTACTTTTCTATGTATAAATTTGGATTATATATTGTATGAATGGTATGGTGCGGGACATAAATGGGGAATCTATTGTCATACATGGGTGTGTAGGAAATATTCAGTACGAATGTGTTTTTGTGTGATACACATATAGGGGTAGATTTTAAAAGGTGTGCACACGCTTGATTTTATAACATGCATGCGCATGTTATAAAATCAGGGATCAGCGCGCGCAAGGGGATGCACAATTGTGCACCTTGCATGCACCCAGCCACGCTGCCTTCCCCTGTTCCCTGCCCCCTAGCCTGACCTTCCCACCCCTTCCCCTAACCTTTCCTCCACCTAGCCCTACTCTAACCCCCCCCCCCCCTGACTTTTGTCTTACCTTTTGCGCCTGCCTCTGGGCAGGCGCAAGTTGCATGCACCAGCAGCGTGCCGACACGCGATGCTCTGACATAGCGGCAATGGCTGCTGTGTTGGAGGCCTCTGGCCCCACCTCCGGACCGCCCCTTTAGTAAAGCCCCGGGACTTACACGCGTCCCAGGGCTTTATGCACATCACCGGGCCTTTTTAAAATAGGCCCGGCGCACGTAGGGCTTTTAAAATCCGGCCCATAGGTTTTTGATCATCATTCATTTGATGTTATGTGTACTTTTGAGAATTGTATTTTATTAGGATGATGCAGAATTGGTCATATGATGTATGAAAATATTGCTTGACATCGGTATTTGATTAGAAAGATCTTTTTTGTAATAAAATTGTTTGTAAATTGGTTTGATTTATTGACTTATTATTATGTTTTGTTGGGTTATAATGAAAGTGCTTTTGTCCCACTCTGTTGAGAGTGTTTTATCCGTGTTTCTCAATTATAATGTATCTTCAAAGGCTGAAACCTTCCCCTTGTCGCAAAAGTCCATACTCTCGAGTTGAAGTTTGAAGCAGTCAGGAATGGCACCGTGTTTGTGGCGAAGGTGATGGTGTAAAGAAGCACTATTTGAGAACTTCTGAGGAGAAGTGCAAGTGGACATCTGAAATGTCCATGGGTAACTTTTACCCATGAAAAAATTTTACCTATTACCTATTTTACCTATTATATGACTTGATGTGAAGGGAGTATGCTTCTCTTTCTTATCCTTTGTGAAGTACATTTCTAAAGTTGTACAGGTGGTGCCTTAGAACTTCTCGCAGTACTACATTAATATATTCCAGACACATTTTTGCATAACTAAGGGATTTACTATTTTGCACAAGATATCTTCCTTTGGTTCTGCAGGGTCTTGCTAATCAACAGCTTTCTGAAGAAAAAAGCAGAAGAAACACTGAATTTCACCAAAGAGACCAATTTTGCCTAGCTGGAGCTAGGAAATTGATTGATCTGCCATGACAGACCAGTCTGATTAGTCACACCTGTCCACTCTGGACTTGATGAATTCAAATCAAAAGAACAAAATCAAATGATGCAGCAATGCACCATGTTCTTTCCTGTGATAAGAGTACAATCAGTACCTAGAGACATTTCCATATGTTTTCATATTCCTGATGCTGCTAATCATTTTACCAGCTACCAATATGATTGCTCTAAAAAAGTAACATTACTGCTAGACCACAATGCCTTCTGGCACTCTAAGTCACTCTTACTCAAATACAACAGACCAAAGGGGGGGGGGGGGGGGGAGAAAAAGGAAAGTGAAACTGTTCTACTTAAAACAAAATGTTACATTTCAAAGAACTGCGTATTTCTCCAAAGCTGTTAGAACACCCCATCCAGAATTAAAATAAAGAGAGCAAATGCATGCAAGGTCAGTGAATACTATTCAGTTGCTAAGTGGTCTTTATTCAGTAAGGCAGGGGGGTGGGGGGGTCACACTCAGTCCTCAGGCTAAGTTCTCTCAATGTCACAACAGTCCCGGGTATCAGATTCTCTGATGGAGGTAGGATATACCTCCAAGACCCCAATATGTAGGGGTGGCTTCTATCTTCTCTGGGATATGCTATTTCTATGTGTATATATAGTGGGTGCAACTGCCAAATAACTAGGCTGCTCTCTCAGGTTAGGAGTGCCAAAATTACATTTTACTGCTTCAGATCTTCAGTAATAAGCATTTGGCAACATACATATTTGCTCTTGAAGTGACAAATTATCTCAGATCTCCAACTTCTTTTTATCTATTCAGGTTCCCCTCAGTATTTGGGGACCTAGGACTCTCTCATCCTCCAGGGGATGAAAAAGTAAGCATTCCGCTGGGCAGAGGTGTCTTAGATGTAGGCAAAATTCCTTTCCCAAAAATGCCTGAGGGCCAAAAGTTATCCCACACTTTACAGCTCTCTGACTTTCCTCCATTCCCCCTAAGGTGAAGATTCTAGTAGGGGCCTCCAAAGATTCTTACGCACAGTTCTGCTTTCTAGATGTTAAATTCATTGTTCGCCACTCGATGGGGTAGAATCCTTTCTTCCTCACTGCGGAGCAGGAAGGATATTGGCACAACCTCCCTCCAAACAAAAGGAAACAACCCCAAAATCTACAAAATAAAAAACACAGCTCCCATACTATGAGTCATCATTGTCCATCCACGGGTCATGAGGAAGTCGGCAGAATATTTTCTAGTCCTGTTCTTCCCAGGACAAGGGATTTCCTCCCGATGTCTCCCCCTTTCCCCTTCCCGAGCCAAGGACCAGGGAATTTACTGGAAAATTTCCAAAAAAAGAAAATCCAAATATCTCTTAACTCAAAACCCGAGAAACCCTTACCAGACAAGCTGTGTCTCCTTCCTATTCAGAGCTATGAGGCCTAGCACACCAGGAATGGTGGAAAACCCAACTGAAGAAGCAGCTCCTCCTCCAAACTTTAACTCTAAACTACCACACAGAACTCTAATGCACCCTGCCCTTCAGCAGGCTGGAATCTCCTACAGCAGCCACCACACAGTAGCACTGTAGCACTGTTTGCTCCACTCTTGCATTCCTCTACCCAGCTCTTTGACTAGCGCCATCTAGTGGAGATCCAAAAGGGTCTTTACATAAGGATTATATGATGTTATATTCCACCTACCTTTTTAGAAAGTCTTAGAGGCCGATATTAAAAGATTTTTTTGTGGGCAACATTTTGAGTTTCCAACATAAAAACTGATGTTTGAATATTTCCCTCCCTCCCCCCTTCCCTTCTGACAACTGCATACAGTTTGTCTGTACAACTTTTGGTGTACAGAAAATGTATCCAGACAAAAATGGAAAACAATGGAGGTGTTCCAGGGTGGGGCTAAATATTGGTACATGTTGAGCTCTCTTTGGCTAAAATTACATGCACAAGTCTGGTTGGAAAACTAGCTGACCTAATTTTATCTCGGTAAAGTTACGTGTAACTTTATTCACATAATATTCAGATAGATTTGCATACACTTCCTCTGCTGTATGCAAATTCTGTCTCATGCATATTTATTATAGATATCCTGAAACACTGTCCTGGTTGTAGCTCTCAAGGCATGTTGTAAGGATGAGCACACAGGCTTTCAAATATTTTTCTTAAACAATACTAACACCTATAATATTTACATATTCATGCCTATGTTAGAATCCTACATCTAGTTGAGAAGAAAATAAACTGCAAGGAAAGAAATATGAGAACAATTATCATCATGGCTTTATTTCCATAAGCTAGCCTTTCTTTTATTCAATGATATTTGAATAATGGGTTAGACTGAAAAAAAAAAAAAAAGAAATGAAGAACTTTCAAACTGCTATTTTTGTAATATATGGCTGTACCCCTTCTTAAGGACAGATTCAAATAATTTTCAAGTATGTCTGTAGAACTGATCGCTGGTTGCTGACAAGAAAAAGGGCATTCATTATTTGCACAATTAGGTATGATCACCAATGATCTATTGTCAGCTGATAATTTGGCATACGAACACCGTAACACAGCTTGTCATTATAGCCCAGGCACTGCAAATTCTGCTTTAAGAACACATTCAGCTGACATTCTTATATAGGACTACACTTTTGGCTTATTATATTTCAAAAATTATTCTAGAAATTCTAGCAACTTTTGACTCAAAGACATGAAACTATGTTTAAGAAATTGTATTCATGTTACAACAGTTTTTATTCTCATGCAGTATTTTTTCTACAGTGCATTTCAAGATTAAGGGGTAGATTTTTAAAAAGGATGCGTGACTTTACAACATGTGCGCGCCAGTGCGCACATGTTATAAAACCGCGGGTGGCATGCACAAAGGGGGTTAGACATAGGCCATAATTACCTGGAGAAGCAGTGTCGGCAGCAGCTTTCTACCGCCGGAGCAAAAGCGCCAGCAGCGGCCTCTGGCCATTCAGGTGGAACAACGGCGGCGACCTCCGGGCCGCGAGAAGGCATGGCGGTGACTCCCTGCCACTGCACAGAGGGAGAATGATGTCCGTAGCCTCCGGGCCGCGGAGGCAGAACAACGGTGGCGGCTCCAACCGCCGGATCACAGGCGGCAGCCTCCAGGCCGCAAGAGATGGCATCGGGGCTGCTGGCAGCGGAGGTAAGAAGCTGCTCGCGGCTAGGCCCACAAGCAGCATCGCAACATTTTCCTGATATATTTCTTTGTCTCCCTCAGTTTTAACAGATATTCTTCCTTCTGATCCTTTTTCTGGAATACTTTATACTTCTTGAACGCCGTTCTTTTTCCTTAGTATTTTTTAGCCCCCGCCTTTGAGAGCCAGATTGTTTTTTTTCCTCTTATTCTTGTTTACTTTCCTAACATATAGATTTGTTGCCTTTGTAATAGCTCCTTTTAATTTGCTCACTGTTGTTCCACCTCATCCATTTTCTTCCAGTTTTTCAGTTCTTCCTCTAGGTATGTCCCCATTTTGACAAAGTCCGTATTTATGAAATTCAAAACTCGGGTCTTTGTGTGACTTCTCTGTATCCTATTTGCGATATTGAACCATACCATCTGATGATCTCTGGTGCTCAGGTGAGCCCCTACCCAAACATCAAAGACATTATCTCCATTAGTGAGCACTAGATCGAGTATCACAACTTCTCTCTTAGAGTCCATTACCATTTGTTTGAGCAGAGCTCCTTGAAGCACATTTCTATCTCTCTTCTTTGTGTAGATCCCACAGAAGGGATGCGCCAAGATCCAATGAGCAACATTTGTCCCTTCTGTCCCACCTTTTGGATGTCCTTGACCAGATCGCTGGCCAGTTTTTACATTTGGGTCCGAGGCCTGTAGATCACTGTAAGAATGGACAGTCCATAATGCTTCTTTTTACTCCACATCTCTTGCAATTCAGTTGCTTGGATATTGTTTTTATCTTTTCTGTCCTTCTTTAACAAGTTATAGCCTGGAATGGCTATATCCCAAACATGAGACTCAATGAACCAGGTCCCCGTAACAGCAATCATGTCCAAATCTGCCTCCATCATTAGGACCTGCAGGTCTGGGATTTTATTGCCCAGACTATGAGTATTTATGGTCATAGCTTTCCAGCTGCTCTTCCTAGTTGCCTTTTCTGTGTTTTTGAACTGATTGAGTTTGTTATTTTCTCTTCCCACTTCCTGTATTGCGAAGGGGTGACATGCCAATTTCACTGGTCACCTGCTGCCACCCCCACTTCCTAGTTTAAATGCCTGATAATGTATGATCTGAATTTTTCACTTAGCATCCTCTTTTCCTGTCACAGACAAATGTAGGCATTCCTTACCATATAATCTTTTATTGCTCCATACAGGGCCCCAGCCTCTAATGTATCCAAAACCACTTTCTGTTATGATGCTGCTCGCGGAGCCCATCCCGTGAGCAGCCTCTCACCTGCCCGACACCGTCCCCTGCGCCGCTGCAGGCCTCTTCCTTCCTTGCGGCTGAGGAGCTGCCACCAGCACCTCTGGTCCCCTGTTGACATGGCCTATGCCGCCCGAGACCACCACCTCTCAGCCCGACCCCGCAGTACGCAGCAGGAGGGGCCGCCGCTGTCTCTTCGCAGCAGGAGCAGCTGCTGGGATCGTCCCTGTGCGGCATGGAAGCCGCCGCCGACCCTGCCTCCCCGTGTGGCAGGGGAGCTGCCACTGATTCTCTTCTTCTCGCAGCAGGGATGCCGCCGATGCCAACTTCCTTCTTCTCTCCTCGGGCCCTGCATAGGCACGCGCACGTCTTCTAGATATTTAAAGGGCCAGCGGCGGGAAAAGCCCGTGGCCACACAGGATGACATCATCAGCTGGTGCCATGCCCAGCCCTACAAAAGGGCTCAGCCTTCATTCTTCGGGGCCTTTGAACCAGATCCATGGTCGTCCATGCTTCTCTTTCTGGTCAAGGTCCTCCGTGGTCTTCTTATGTCTAGATGGCTTCATTAGATGTTCCTGGTCTCCTTCATCTGATGTTCCTGGTCCTGTTCTCCATTGGAGCTTCTTCGTCATCTCTTCGGTGTCCTGATATTCCATGTGCTGAATTCTGATGTTCCATGTCCAGAAGTTCCAATGTTCCGTCCTGAAGTTCCTGATGTTCTGTGTTCCAGTCCTGGTCCTGATTTCCTCGTCACCGGCTCTTCGTCCTGCTTCCAGGTTCCCTGCTTGTCCACCTTTCCTGGCGTGCCACTGTCGTGGTCCATGACAAGCCCATGGGGGGCTGGGTAGGGCGCTTCATGGCACAAGGCCTGTCTTCATGTCTGCAGCACAAGTCTCCAGAAGTCCCCATTGTTTTTAATTCCAAGGTTTGTTCCTGAATCCGAATTCCGAGTCTTGAATCCTGAGTCTTGAATTCCCAGTCTTCGGAGTACCTTGTGCCTGATTCTGTTCATGCGCAAGACTCAAGCCAGAACCTGCTCTGCTTCAGCATGGTCTGCGACCAGCCACGGGCGGCTGGGTAGGGCATGCCTCGGTACAGGCCTCTCCTGAATCTTTGACATATTTCCGGTTCCAAGTCTTCATTTTCTCATCTGGACTCTGCTTCACTCTCAGCGTGGTCCTCAACCAGCCATGGGCGGCTGTATAGGGCGCACTGTGGTGCAGTACTCACCCTGTACTAGTGCCTGAATCCTGAATCCTCGCCTGAGTCTTCCAAGTATCCTGGATCCTTTTCCGAGACTTCCAAATATCTTGAAACCTCATCTGAGTCTTCCAAGTTTCTTGAGTCCTTGTTCGAGACTTCCAAGTATCCGGAAACCCGTCTGAGTCTTCCAAGTTCCACGTATCTTTGTCTGAGTCTTCCAAGTTCCCTGAGTTCCATGTCTCATCTTGTTCCTGCCCTCAGCCTCCGTCTGGCCTCACGCACTCATCGCTCCCAAGCGGCAAGTCCAGAAGGGCCACCGAGTGGCCGGACGGCTACTCTTGAGACCAGAATTGCATTGCTGGATCTCACCAGTGCGTACAGGTCCAGTGGAGGGCTGAGCCTGCCCTGTTCCAGTTCCTGATGTTCCACGATCCTGTTCCAGCCTTGTTCCAACTCCAGCCCGTGCCTGAATACTCTCACCTCCCATGGTGTGTCTTGGGGCTCCTCCCTGAGACACGCTGTGGCCCAAGGGTTCACAATCTCTCTGAGCAAGCGACCGCACCTCTGCGCTTACACCAGGTTTTGAGTCAGGAATTGAAATTATCTATATGACATAGCCTTTCCTTTCTATTTCCATAAAGAGGTGGACTTGTTTACTCCAAAATAACAGTGCATAAAGGGCCGGATTTTAAAAAGGCCTGGCGATGTGCATAAAGTCCCGGGATGCATGTAAGTCCCGGGGCTTGCAAAAAGGGGTGTGGGCGGGGCGGTCCAGGGGAGCGGGTTAAGCTCCCAGCATGGCGGCCATATTGGCCACCGTGCTGGGGATCGCGCCGGCAGACCTGCCAGGGCTGAAGAAAATTGTGAAATAAAAAAAAAGCAGAAAAAAAAGGTAGGGGAGAAATTATGGGGGAGGTAGGGAAAGGGAAGGTGGGGTGGGGGGTAGGGAACGGGGGAAGGCAGCGAGGCTCGGCACACGCAAGATACACAATTGTGCACCCCATTGCGCGTGCCAACCCCTGATTTTTTAACTTGCGTGCGCCTGTGCACGCAAGTTATAAAATCCGGCATACATGTGTGCGTGCCAGGTAGTGGGCGCACATGTATGCTGCACGTGCTCCTTTTAAAATCTACCCCAAAGGTTACAATGTTATAAATACTGCACTAACTTTGTCAAAGGGCTACTTTCAAAGATCTCTGTGTGCTCCTATATATGCTTGTATGGGTACACAAACATCTACTATAGTATTTTATAATCTGTATGTATCTGGTCTGCACAGATTATAAAATATGCGGATATCCATCCCCGAACATATACGCATAGGGCCAGAGTTTAGTAGGTATGCGCGCATCGCCGGGCCTATGCAAAATAGGCTCGGCGTATGCAGTAGGGGTTTAAAAGGGTTACGCGTGTCTATTATGCACGTAACCCTTTTAAAATCCACCCCATAGGCTTCAGTACACACAAATATCTGCATTGCATTGAAAGCGCATACTTTCTCTACTTATATTATAAACATATGCAAGTATATTTTATACATGAAAAAAATATTTGTTTGAGTAAAACCCTGATTTACATACAGAAGTAGGTTTATTGTAAAATTTGCATGTGTACTTGTTATCATCAGTTGTCAATACTTCTACCAGTCCACCCAGTCCAACTCCATTTAATGCAAACCTTTCTAATACTTCACCCAGAACTCCTACCCAGAAGAAGCAGACAAAAGATAAGTCTGAAAACAATTGCACTAGATAATGGGCAGGTGTAAAATTACATGAAACAGCTGTCTAATGTATTCTCTTATAAAATAGCTACTTACACAAGTACCTCTTGGCCCCATCCCAGAACGCTCATAGACTACCACTTTTTTGTGCATGCAAATGTACATGTGAAACCATAAATATGCATGTACTTTTGATGTTTATAAAATTGCATATACACAAATACAAGCTACGTAGGCATGTATATTCTAATTTTACGTGCATCGCTCCTTTGAAAACCAACTTCATAGTTGATTACACAGCAATTCAATTGTAATTAGTATTTGTGAAGTAATTCAACATTTATTTAAACAACAGCTCAAAATTAAATTTTATCTATATGGGTGCCATTGTGCACTGAATTATAAAGAGGGCAAGGCTGAATTACCACAGCTATGCAAATGACCTGCAAGTTTTTTCTCCAATAGCAAATAATGGTACAAAGAAAAATGGATGTGATTAATAAGGGTTTCAAAGAGATATGTCAATAATTATGAGAAAACTACTTAAATTCAAGAAAATCAGAGGTGCTATGAGCAGAAAAGAGAACCACACATTGCCATCAAAAAATTAATTGATGAATCTGTTATTCCTTGATATACTTCAGTCTGGAACCTGGGAGTAATATTCGATTCAGGGACAAAAACAACTTAGTTCTTGTAAAAGCACCTGTTATTGGTTACTCTATTATTGGTTGCTCTACAGCTTCACTATAATTTTTAATTGTAATTGAATTTAAAAAAATAAAAAAACAAAACATAGCAATTTGGACCAAGTGTCTTTTTACAGTTTATATATTTAGACTGCTTCATTAATGGTCTTACACATTTTGAGTGTTTTATTTAGCAATTTAATCCAGGGATTCTTTGTTTTGCATTACAGAGATCACATCTCGCCTACCCTGAGAAATCTGCACTGGCTGCCAATTGCCACATGATAAAGGGTAAAGGCCATGATATTTATGAGCAAAATTGATCAACTATTTGCCATCTTGTAATTTGCACTCTTTACAAGAGAATCTGTTGACTGCTTCCTTCATAAATGTTGCTGATGTACAAAATACAAAGGAGCCATGTCTCTTCTATTGTAGCTCCAGGATTATGGAACTGTCTTCCTAGGAGGGCAGGGTCTTAATTAGCTGGTTTTCCCATAAACTGGTAAAGGGCCTGGCTGCTTCAGCAATGCTACCTGCAGTATGAGGAGCTGAATTAGAATGAACTGTGTTTCGCGACCCGGCCCTTACCTCCATGGTCCCGTTCCGCATTGGGGAGTCAATGGTCTGTTCCGCGGCGTTCCCGCGGGAGGGACGCCGCCGAGAAGCCTCCTTCCTAGGTGCGCGCGCGCGCAAGAGCCGCGCTTATGAAGGCCTTTTCCTGCCACTGAAGACTCCGCCTCATGCCTGACGTCAGACGCGGCGGCCTATGTAAGGCCACCGCGGATCCCAGAACTTTGCCTTGCAACAGGGTTCCTTGCGGTTCTCAGTTGCTCCGAGCCCCAGAGTGTGTTTGCCCAAGCAACTCCGTTCCTGCCTGAGACTCGCTGCGCTTTGGCTCTCAAGTCTTGCCTCTGTTCCTGCTTGCTTCCGGTAACCTGTCTTGCTTCAGTTCCAGTACAGTTCCAGTACCTGTCTTGCTTCAGCTCCAGTCCGGTTCCGGTAACCTGTCTTGCTTCAGTTCCAGTCCGGTTTAGTAACTTGTCTTGCTTCAGCTCCAGCCCGGTTCCAGTAACCTGTCTTGCTTCAGTTCCAGTCCAGTTCCAGTACCTGTTTCTCTTCAGTTCCAGTTCAAGTATCCACCCTGCGTTGGATCCAGACTCCGATCGCCTAAGTCCCAGCAGCTGGGCTCCTACGGGCTCCTCCTGGGGGAGGACCGGCTTCCAGGGTGAACCTCCTAAGTCCCAGCGGCTGGGCTCCTACGGGCTCCTCCCAGGGGAGTACCGGCTTCCAGGGTGAAGCTTGTCATCCACCTCCTGCCTGGTATCCGCCTCCCGGCCTGTCCCTAGAAGAGACTATAGTCCATCTTCCTCCAGTCTCCCGCAGGCCGGCCCAAGGGTCCACTAAAACACCTTTCTCATAACAAACTGTGCATTATTTGGAAGGTGGTAGCATTGAAAACTATTTATGTTGATATTTATGGCATTGGATGGTTTGATGATGGTGATATTTGTAGGGAACCTTTGGTTTCCCTAACTAAAAGGAGTGTATCAATTGATTATGGAGGAGTCCATGCAGAAATTAATGAGAGAGATTTGGGTTTTGCTTCCCCATTTGGGAACAGTAGATGATGTGTCCTAGCTGTTTATCATCCCTAAGCACCATCTATCCTTGTTGATTTTTAGTTATTCTTTCAAGGAAGCAGAAGCTCCCAGCCTCCTGTCCTAACTTTTCTTCTAAGTTATGGGAAGGAGTAAGACAGCCTTCCCGTTTAGGGATCAGCCTCCCATTGACTTGTCTATCCAGCTCTTAAGCTTGCTTTGGAATCTTATAAGTCAATTTTTTAAATTTCCCTGTGAGATCCAATCCTCCTTGTTGCAGTGGTATCCCTATCTTTGAGGCTGGATTTGGGGTCAGGAAGAACTGAAGGGTGCTATCTCTCCTTCAGAAAATAAACCTGACAGTGACCTATGATACAGAGGGGTAGATTTTAAAAGAAGCACACATGGCCTACATGTGCGCGCTACCCGGTGCGCGTACATGTATGCCCGATTTTATAACATGCACGCGCAGGCACAGGCGCACACATGTTATAAAATCAGGGGTCGGCGCGCACAAGGGGGTGCACAATTGTGCACCTTGCGCGCGCTGAGCTGTGATGCCTTCCCCGTTCCCTTCTCCCTAACTTGACCTTCCCACCCCTTCCGCTAACTTTTCCCCCTCCTAGCCCTACTCTAACCCCCCCAAAATGTTTGTTTTACATTTCAAATTGCCTGCACCGGCAGGCTGTTGGCATGTGATCCTCCGACACAGCGGCAATGGTCACTGTGTCGGAGGTCTCTGACCCCACCGCTGCCCCCACCCCAGACTGCCCCTTTCGTAAAGCCCCGGGACTTACACCTTGAGTAACTAGGTGGGCCTCCTATAGAGGTATAAATACTTAACTACTATGAGGGCCTTATAGCTAGGTTCTCTCTCTCTCTCTCTCTCTCGTAGGTAGGAATTACAACAATTGTGACACTTACCGCAAAGTGCGAAAAAGTTATCGCAGTCTGCGATAATACTTATGCGAAGTGCTAAGATAGCGCACTTTCAGGCTGATACAGTACATGCAAATGCATGTTGATAGCTCTATTAGTCATTCCCACGCGATAAGTAGAGTAAGTAAAATGTGCAGCCAAGCCACACATTTTACTTTAAGAAATTAGCGCCTACCCAAAGGTAGGCGTTAATTTCTGCCAGCTACAGGGAAGTGCACAGAAAAGCAGTAAAAACAGCTTTTCTGTGCACCCTCCAACTTAATATCATGGCGATATTAAGTCGGAGGTCCCAAAAGTTCAAAAAAAGTAAAAAATAAAAAAAATAAAAAATTTAAAATCAGCCCACGGCTCGCGGGTTGAAAACCGGATGCTCAATTTTGCCGGCGTCCGGTTTCCGAACCCGTGGCTCTCAGCGGCCTCGAGAACCGATGCCAGCAAAATTGACCGTCACCCGTATGACATAGTGAGGGCAAAGGTAGTGCCAGCGCCATTTTGAAGATTGGCAATACGGCCCACGTGCAGGAGGTCGCTCCCGGACCCCCGCTGGACTTTTGGCAAGTCTTGTGGGGGTCAGGAGGCCCCCCCCAAGCTGGCCAAAAGTCCCTGGGGGTCCAGCGGAGGTCCGGGGGCGATCTCCAGCAGGCGTGACATCAGGAGCCAGGAAACAAAATGGCACCGGCGCTACCTTTGCCCTGTCACATGATAAGGGCAAAGGGCCACCGGCACCATTTCTCAACGCAGCCATGGCCAGAGAGAGAGAGGGAGATCGCGTTGGGAACCCCCAATGGACCCCAGGTATTTAAAACATTTTGGGGGGGTTCAGGAGGGTGGGGGATTTCTTTTAAAGGTTCGGGGTGGGTTTTAGGGTTTTTTTGGTGTGCCGGTTTTCCCGCCCTGCCCGGATTTACGATTTTTAAAAACAAAAAAACACGACGATAAGATTTCCCTCCCCCCCCCCCAGCCAAAATCGATCGTTAAGACGATCGATCACACGATTCACACCTCTACTGGTGAACTGGTGATTACAAGCATGTACACAAGTAAGTATTTACATACGTAAAGTATGCGCACACTTCATAAAATAACTGACTGAGCATAAACTACAGTAATTACGCCCACTTGTTACAATGATTTAGTACAGAAAATTTGTGCTTTACTTTTCCAAAATAGGTGTAGAAAGTATGCAGCCAAAGAGAAGTGGATCAGTAAAAACACCAGGGATTCTTTATTATCACAATCTTTACAAACTGCCCGACTCAGGCCTGAGTTTGTAAAGACTGTGATAATAAAGAATCCCTAGTGTTTTTACTGATCTCTTTGGTCACTACTTGCAATATTGGAGCGGTTTCCGATCTGTTTCTTTGGACCTTCCCTTTTGCGGAAAGTATGCAGCTCCTTATATTACAAAAATGTATGGGGCCGATGCAATACAGTGCACTCAGCTGAGCGCACTGTATAACCTGCAGTCTGATGGGTTAAATAGGCGCTAATCCACTCCCTAATGCACTAAGGGGATTAGCACCTATTTAATGCACTTCCAACGCGTAGTGAATGGGATAGCACTCATCACATGCAAATGCATATGAATGAGGCTATTACTCATTCGCTCCAAATGCAAAAAAAATAAATGTGCATCTTAGACGCACATTTATCGCTCAGGCATTTATAGCTGAGTTCATTGAAAAGAAGTACAGAAAAGCAGAAAAAACTGCTTTTCTGTACTTCTTTTAAAAGTTTAAAAAAAAAAACCAAAACTCAGCTGGCCACATTAAGAAGACCAATGCGGGCGCTGATTTTTCAGCACCCACTTTCCGTGCTTTTTTTTGCATTGGCCCCTATGTGAGCTGAAACGTGGTTACTTTCAGAGCAGAGACACATGGGGCAGGATTTTAAGATGTACGCGTGGGTGTACATTTGTGCGCGCAACCCGGTGCGCACAAATGTATGCCCGATTTTATAACATGCGCGCGCATGTTATAAAATCCTGGGTCAGCGCGCATAAGGCGGTGCATACTAGTGCACCTTGCGCGCGCCGAGCTCTAGGGGAACCCCAATGGCTTTTCCTGTTCCCTCCGAGGCCGCTCCGTAATTGGAGCGGCCTTGGAGGGAACTTTCCTTCCACCTCCCACCTTTCCCTCCCTTCCCCTACCTAACCCCCCCCCCCCCCATACCTTTATTTTGCAAGTTGCGCCTGCCTCTGGGCAGGCGTAGGTTGCAAGCGCTGGCCGAGTGCCGGCGCGCGATCCCCCGGCCTAGTGGCCCTACGGAGGCCTCTGGCCCCGCCCCTTCCCCAACCCTTTTTTCAAGCCCTGGGACATACGCATGTCCCGGGGCTTTGCGCGCGTCGATGGGCCTATGCAAAATAGGCTCGGTGCGCATTGGCCTTTTAAAATCTGCCCCATGGTATTTTATTAAATATGCAGCTCTCGTACCCTCATAACATAACAGAATATTAAATAAAACCATATGAATAAATTTGACAGAATCTGATATTTAAGTAAGACTGAACAAATAGGGCATTAGTTAATGTATTCTGCAATTTTACATAAGTTCAGGGAAAAGATAATACAGAAAAGATAATGGTGTTTTTTTTAGTTGTTCAATGACATCAGAGCAGATGCAGTTTCCAAGATAGAAACATTGCATGGATTAAACTTCTATTTGTAAGAAAATTAGCATTTTCCAGCTTTTAAAAGTATTGGGCCAAGATTAAAGTAAATATAATTTATTTATGCTTAATAATTCTACGATATATTTCATTTCCAGATGCACATGAGAGAAAGGGAACCTGTCCTGTACTTACACCCTCAGAGTACTGGCTTAATTATATATAACTGGATATAATATAAAACACTTCTGTTTGAAAGGTCATGAAATGTAATCTTAAAACATTATTTCTTTTTAGTGAGAGGATATTTAAGATAAATCCATGATTCTGTAAACCAAAAGAACTGGCAATTTTTCCCTAATAATACCGATTAATTTTATAGTGTCACTGGACATATTCAGTGCTGTACCACAGAGCGTGCAGGCACAGTAACTTTCAAAGAGGCGTTGGGTGTACATTGACACAATTCTGTTGGTGCGTGCCCAGATATGCGGCCATTTTTATAACTTATGTGTACAAATTTAAGTGTGCTGGTGCCCAGTCACATAAATCGGGTTTTTACCATGTAAGTCAGGGTAGAAAATGGGCGCATGTCCACACCATGATCAGTTTCACCAGTTCATTCATCAGTTCGCCCAGTCTACAGTTAGGCCCTCCAACCGCCCCCCCCCCCCCCCCCCCCCCGTTTAATAGCCTGCACCCCCTTTAGTTACTCCAGACCCTTTAAACCTCTCTGAAACGGGTGTTTTTTTTAAACTTACATCTCCTCCATAGCAGAAGTAAACTCGTACGACAATGGACCTGGGCACGCGCCAGGGCAAGTGACTATTTTCGCACACATCTCTTGGCTATGCCTCAAAATGCCCATGCCCTGCCCTCAACACGTCCCTTTTTTAAATCAAGTGAGATGTGAATGCTACAGAAGATATGTGCACTTCTGAGCAGCTGTAAAAATCTGGTCAGCACACACGAGCCTGACTTGTGCGCGCATCCCCTCATGCGTGCGCTGGGCTTTTAACATCTACTTCTAAGTAGGTACCTAAGACAATAAAAGATGAAGAGGTCAATGTAATAGGCAACTCAGCATATCGCAAGGCATCAATGCATGAAAGACACCAAATAAACCGCTTAGAATATCTGCTAGGTGGTATATAAAATCTTTAAATAAATACAGAAAGCTTTAAATAAATAACATACTCAATTTTGCTTGTAATATTTTACGCATGTTGTCTGCTGCTTTTTTGCATGTAATTTAGCTTTTGTAAAGTGTAACACAAAAAGCTATGTAAAAAATGGGAATGAGCTGAAAAATTGTGTAAATCAGCTCAGTAGCATACTTACATTTTGGGCAGAAAATTACACAAATTAGCAGTTAAGTGTTTTTGCAATAGTCTGTGATTTCACACAAACTTTCTTGCAAAAATCTTTCCACAAATCTTATTGGCATATTATTTAAATGGGCCAGTAATGCATGAAAAAATATGGATGCTTCCAACCCATTCCTGCAGAGCCCTACATGAGTTAGCACATTGGCCTTTAAAGTAACTTTTCCAAGGATTATCAAAGAGAAAACTTGGATTTGAAGTCTGGTTTCCTAGTTTATTGTTCTAACTTGGTGGTTTTCAACCCAGTCCTCGGGATAAACTTGCCCAGTTTTGTTTTCAGGATATCCACAATGAATATGTATGAAGTATATCTGCATACAATGGAGAAAGTACATGGAAATCTATCTCATGCATATTCATTGTGGATACTCTGAAAATCAGACTGGCTAGGTGTATCTGGAGGACTGGTTTGAGAACCATTGTTCTACCAGGTCACTGCTCCTTCACTAGCAAAATGTGATATTTTTCCCTGCACAATTCAGTATAAAACACATCAAGAAAAAGAATCACCTATTTCAAGGGTAAGAATTTAATTTTCATTCTACTGGATTTCATCTCAGAGCTTTGGTAGTTCTGGTCTAAATAATATATTATAGATCTGTGATTTGGACTACTGCCAGTTCAGCAAAGACCTCCATAGGAACAGGTTGGACCCAAATAAAAGTATGTCGATTGAAAGGCCAGTGATGTATTTTTCTTTTTAAATATTTAGACAACATCTACTACATTGTTAACCGAAGGGAGAAAAAGTGTATTTGATCTTTGTTCCCCCTAGGGACATGGAGCTTTGATTGACTGGTAGCAGCCCGGTAGGAGATTACAACTGAAGACCAAAATCTAAGGGGAAGTAAAGAGATAAATGGAAAAGGTTGAAAACCATCAGCAAATACCTTCTCTGTCACTGCAGAGAACTTGCATGCAGCACATTCTCATGTTAATTAAAGCATATGGCAAAATCATAAGGCCTTCAATTAATTTTATATAGCACATGGAAACCTGGAACTGACTGGTTGATTTGTTCACGTTCTGGATGATAAGCTTGAGTCGCTCTGGAGGACACACAACTGGAGATACTCGGATTTTGCCAAATAGCAGCCATTGCAACAAGAAATACAAGGGAGATATTTGTAGATGTCAAAAAAACAATTTTTTGTTAGAATCTGAATAGAGATATGAGGACAACACAAAAGGAACAGGAAACACAGTTGCTCCATTATAGCCTCTCCTCTGCCTACGGACATGCCACTATTCTCCCACACAAAAACACACCTTGTATTCATCTGCAAGAGCCTGCAGACGAATAGATTTACTCCTGGCTTTAGGGTGGAATATCTCCATACCAGAATATCTTCTCCAATGTTTACTTTATATACTATACTGTATTCACAGGCTTCAGGGCAACAACAGAAGCCAAAATAATGGGTTACATTTCATGTGCTCAACATGTCCGAATCAGCTTTAGTAAAGCAAGAGCAATAAACCTTTATAGGTGAAGTTTCAAAACATTACAAATGTAAGTAGCATCTACTTGCATATTTCATAAAAGTTAAAAATATGCACATATTTTCACTTTAGTGCACACATGTATATGTGTAAAACGGGCAGTTCAGGAGCGTGACTTATGCATACAAGTTGCTATTTTAAAAGTCGTGTGTGTACATTTGTCAATTTACTCGTGTACATTTTTACACCTGCTAATTATCTGGCGTAAATGATATTAAATGTGTTTATTATGTAGCGCTAACTGGGTGGGAAAACTGGGTCAATTGGGGGGGGGTTTCAGGCTGAAGAACCAGGAGGATCTCGATGACCTGGAGAAGGATGAGGCAAACTGCAGGACTAATTGGTAAACTGGTTAATTTCATTTATCTGCATATGCTTTAAAATTAGCTGACTTAATGGTTGTAAATTGGGATTTATGCAAGCCCTACTTTATTTTTGTGTGTAAAATATATAAGTATATATTTTTAAAATAAGTAGGAAAAGTCTGCATGGTCAATGCATTGCATGCATTCATGCTTAAGCATACATATGAATGTATATTGCTGGGTAAAGATACTTGTATTTTATAATATTTATTTATTTATTTTATTTAAAATCTTTTCTATACCGTCGTTAAGCTAGTTGCCGTCACAACGGTTCACAATAAGGCACATAATTTCAAACTTAAATGTGTTGAGTTATATTAACTAAACAGGTGCCATCAAATACTGTAACATAGTTTCATATTAAATAATTACTTAGTGGTTGTGATAAGTCATGTCTACTTTAAGTATATCGGCTATAAGATAAATTAACACTTAAGTCTTGTTATATGTGCAGGTTATAAAATACTATGGGAAATATATGTGCAGCCATCCACACATGTATATGCCACAGTGCACAATTGTTTGAAAGTTATGCTCCCTGTGTTCTAGAATGGGAACAGTAATGTGTTGGTCAGTGGCTCTCAAACCCAGTAATTGGGATTCACTGGACAGTCATAATATATGCATGCACTGCCTCCATTTTATGAAATTATCTCATGCATTTTTTTTTGGGTGAATATGCTGAAAACCAGATTAGCCAGCAGGTCCCAAGGACTGGGGTTGCGAACCACCGATAAAGAAAACAAAGAAGAGCTTGAAATTTTTTTATTTATTTATTTTATTTAACACTTTTCTATACCGACCTTCATGAAAAAATTTCATATCAGATCGGTTTACATGTAACAAAGGGTATAACTTAAACAAGAACAATTCACTAGAAGCGGAAGTTACATATAACAAGGGTAGTTAACTTGGAGGCTAGGCTAGTCAGAGGTATAGGACAGTGTAACTGAAGAGAACTAGAAAAGGCAATGAAACAAAAGAAACGGTGGCTTAATTATAATGTCTAAACATAGCGGGGCGTTAGCCGGTAAAGCAGAGTCCTGTCCGGTTGACAATTAATGGCTTAGAAAATTAGGGGAAGGCCTGGAGGAAGAGCCAGGTCTTAAGTTTTTTGCGGAAAGTTCGAAGGCAAGGTTCTAGTCTGAGGTCAGTGGGACTCTGACTCTTCCAGGTTAAAGCACCATTAAGCTTTTAACCCGTATGCTCCACGGTAACACTTTATATTTATTCCTGCCTCATCTTCTTTCCAGCTTGTTGCAAGCTTCCAAGTTCTCCTTCCCTGTTGATTGTAACTTTTGACTTATTCCACCTATTGTTTATCTTTCGTTTACTTGAATTGTTACTCCAGTTATACCCTTGTTAAATGTAAACCGATCCAATATGGTTATTTACTATGAAGGTCGGTATAAAAAACTGTTAAAATAAATAAATAAATATTGTTCCAGATAGTTGGACCTGCTGTAGAGAATGCTCGTTCTTTGGTGTATGATAGTCGCGTGGCTTTTGTTGGGGGAACTTGCAGGGTACCTTTGTACGCTTCTCTTATAGGTCTTGAGGATGAATATAATTTGAGAGGAATCTGGAGGTCTAGTTGTTGCTGATTGTATATGGTTTTATGAATTGTGGTGAGGGCCTTGTGTATTATTCTATATTTTATTGGCAGCCAGTGAAGGTTCCATAGTATGGGAGTGATGTGCGAACCTCTGTTGGTGTTGGTTAGGATTCTGGCTGCCGAATTCTGGAGCATCTGTAATGGTTTGATGGAGGAGAAAGGGAGTCCGAGAAGGAGAGCGTTGCAGTAATCTGTTTTGGAAAAGAGCGTGGTTTGGAGGACGGTCCTAAAGTCCTGGAAATGGAGGAGAGGTTTGAGCCTTTTCATAACTTGGAGTCTAAAAATGGAGCCCTTAAAAATGTCATGAGGGATAGCAAAAATAAATGTGCAAAATAAATAAATAAATAAAAATAAATTAAATAAATAAAAATAAATTAAATAAATTAAAAAAAATGTGCAAAATAAAATCAGACAAAAAAATGAACATATTTGCTCTAATACTTTGTAGTGTAGAGTCTTAGCATATGTCAATAAAAATAAGGAAGGACACTGACTTTGCCATCATGATGAGGAAGGTCATGTGTGGAAATGTCAATTAATCATCAAGAATAGCTAGAACATTTGTCAAACTGTATAGTTTGACATCCGAACTACGTTTATAAAGCCTACAACATCTATGTTAACAATCACAGGAACCTTTTGGAAACGCTGTTAAACTTCGAAATTTTGTAAACCATTGTGATGGCAAAACCGGACGACGGTATATATAACTCGATAAATAAATAAATTAATGTGTGACTGATAACGCATGACTCTAACATGTGAAGAATAGCATGGACGAGATGGTGGTAGCAAGCAATACCTGATTGCGTGACATTCAAACACTGGCACACCCCTTCCTTGGGCCACATCATCATAATTTGAAACACAATTTCAACCTTTATATTCTCAGTTCCTGGTTGAGTGATATTGGGAAGAAGGAATCTCCCATGGTACTTCCTGGAGCTCGAGCTGGGTAAGAATGTGACATTTATTTATTTTTATTTATTTAGATTCCACTTTTCACCCTTTTTTCAGCGCTTCAAAGTGGATTATATTCAGGTATTGTAGGTATTTCCCTATCCCCAGACATACTTTAGACATACTTTAGACTATCCCTTGTTCTTTTACAAATATAAATGTATGCTATATTTACTGCACCAAAATTATCTACCACCAGCACTTTTATCACTTTATTTGCCACTATCACTTTTAAACTAGAAGTATACTCAATTTTACATAAAAGTTTTGTAGAATGTACATTATTATATTGCCAAATGACCCTCCAGAGGAGCTACAAGTCATTGAAGTAGCAGGTTAGCATGTTTTACCCATTACTTAGTATGCACATTGATTTGCAGCTCTATGAACATTTGAATAGTAACAGTAATGCATGCGTGCAAAACTTAAAACCATAACTTTCAAACAGCTACACGGGCGTATACGTATGCGAGTATGCCGGCTTGAGTCCAGAGATGTGTCCCTTTTATAACATGCGCGTCTATGCATGTATGTCATAAAATTGGAGGTACGCGTGTACATGTATACACAATTTTATATAAGCGTGCGCACATGCGCGCAAATGCTGGCTCTACCGCATAAGTGGGAGGATTTTATTAGATACATGCACTGACACAATTACCAGTTTCCCCAGTCCATTCCCAGTTTGCCCAGGTAAAGGCTAGAACTTCCTAGCCCCTGTAATTAACCTGCCTGCCTTTTACCCTTACCCTTTTAGCCCCAGCCCTTAAACCTCACTAACTAGCATCGTTGTATTTTTTATTATTCTAGTTACACGCCATCCATAGAAGAAGTAATGGATAGAGATCCTGGCGGGTGCTTGTGCACGTAAATGGATATGCACTGTTTTAAACTTAAAATCTGGGAACGTGCACACCCAAGCCTCGCTCCTTTCCCCCCCCCCCCCCCCAAATATTTTTGTGCGCATACTGGGACATACACGCGTACTTGCTCGTTTTTAAAAATCTGCGCAGTGCGCACCTGCCTGAGAAAACATGCCTGTCTTCCAGCTTTGGCATGCGCCAAGCTTTTAAAATTTACCCTTAAGTCCTTAAAAAATAGGGGAAGGTTTGAAATATTTTTAAAGGCTTATTTGATATAGTAAAATTTTTAAAAAATGTGTTCATGTTAGATTTCCACATTTTTCTGTAGCAGGAACATTTTTTAGAGCTGTCAAAATTGTGCCCATAAGAACCACTTGGCTACAGCAGCGTTCTCGCCCAAACCTATGCCAGACTGAAGAAAAAGTAAATAATTTCAGATCTGAGGGAATCTGGAAACAAATTAACAGTTTGTTCATCTTTGGGTGAATCATGATTTGTTGCATATCTGTGAATCGAGTGGAGGGCAATAATTTAGCATCTCCAAATATCTTTTGTTGAATCATGCCAAATATGTTATCTTTCAGCCAAATAACTCCTGAATATCCACTAACGGCCAAATTTAAAAATGGCTGCGCGTGTAAAAATCAGTACTTTTGCGTGTGGCCATGCCCTGCGCTTGATGCACATATTTTCAAAATGGACCAGCCACGCGCACAAGTGCCGGTGGGCCAGGGGCGTAGTCTGGGTGGGGAGGGGCGGGACGGAGGCCGGCCGGGACAGCAGCCATTAGCCGCTCTCACGGGGAAGCACGTGCCAGCAGTCGGCCGGTGTGCACAAACAGGGGAGCAGTAAGTAGCAAAACAAAAAAAACTTTCTGGGACGGGTTTAGGGAGTGGGGAGGAGACGCGAAGAGGGAGTTCCCTCCCAGTCCGTTCTTTTATTAGAGCGGACTGGGAGGGAACTGGGGAAGGCCCTATTGCGTCACCGCGCGTAATTTACTAAATTTCCCCCCGAGCGCACCGCCCGCACAAGCGCGTGCGGATTTTTAAATCTGGCGTGCATGTGCACGCAGCCCACAGATTTTATAATATGCGAGCGTAAAATCCACGCGTCCATGTGCGTGAGCCGGGAACCGTGTGCACCTTTTAAAATCTACCCCTTAGATTTTACTTGGATTATGTGAGATACTGTATCCACTCTCTAGTCAGAGACCAAAGAGAATTTGGGTGAATCAAGTACATTGTTAATATGAATGCTATCTGCGATTCTTCACGTGTGCATCCTTTCCACCAAAATACTCCACTGCTTCTCTATGCCAGCTGAAAAAAATGTAAACAGAATTGCAGAGGAGGATCTGAAGAATAAAGTGGGACTACAGCTTAAATATCTTATCTAAAGATGGACATTTGTTTTAGAATCAGCCTTAGATGGGAGAAAGGTGAATTTTAAAAGCCTGCGAGCGCCAAAGCTGGACAATATGCACAGAAGCTGGGCCGGTGCATGCTGCATGGATTTTAAAAGGCGCGTGTGTACACATGTATCTCCTGGTACATGCACATTTTTTCCAGAAAAAGAGGTGGGCATGGTCTGGGCAGGGAATGGGCGTTACGGGATTTATGAATAAAGCCAGTGGCTAAATACGTACACAAGCGCACCCTATCACATAACTATACTTTTGCTATGGATGGCATGTAAGGCCTAAAAAAAACAACTAGGCTACTAAGCAGGGTTTTAAGGGTAGGGGCTAACAGGGTAAATGGGAGGCTAAGAAGTCCTATCTTTTACTGGGGTGAAGTGGGAACGAACTGGGAAAATTGGTAATTCTGTTGGACCATGTGTCTACTAAAAATTCCCCCTTACGCGGCAGAGGTAGCATTTGCGTGCCCGTGTGCTTGTCCATATTAAATTGTGCATATACGTACACGCGTAAAGCCTATTTTATACCATACGTGCATATATGCATATGTTATAATATGGCTGTGTCCTTTAGCTCGTGCCAGCATATACGCATACATGTGCGTTCGCGAGGCTTTTTCAAAATTTTCATCATACTGTATTATATTAGGAAAAGGTGAATAAGTCTTTTATCTAATTAGGAGTTCTGTCGCTAGTATGTTTCCTTTTTTAGCTTGCTTGGCCATTTTTATGGGTTGCATTAGAATTATGACACCTATGAAACCAGAGAGAAAACAGACTCAGAAACTATTTATGCCTGAAACCAGCCTTCACCCTTGTCTTCCAGTGTCAGTAACTGCATATAAATCAGTGCTTTGCACTGGGATTTAATACTGACTACGTAATTTGTGTGCTTTTCAGTTTTCCTGTTATTTTTTAGGGAAACAGTATTGTATTCTTTCTTTACATTTACATGTGTTTACTGATGTGAATTTTCTTAACTATTGTGATGCAGTACGACCTGGCCCGGGGCAGAAACAGCTGAGACACAGCTGAGCAGAAGCTAGTGGTACCAAACTTAGCCACCGGAGGGCGCTGAGGAAGGTAGCAAAGACTACACTTCCCAGGTTCCCCGAACCAACACCTGACCCCTGGCTGGAGCCTGAGCAGGAACAGGTGGAGGAAATTGGGACTGATCCCTATGATTCAGCAGAATCTATGGAGGCTGAGGAAGAGGGCGTGCCCCTGTGGTGGACCTGGCCACAAAAGCCCGGCTCCTCAGAGTCTCTGGAGGAGGAGATGGAGGTAAGCTGGGGAGAGGAAAGCTCCAGCTGTTCCTCTATGGAGGTGGAATAACCAGGAGGTTGGGGGATGGTAAATCCTGTATTGCTGTATGGATGTATGAGACAGGCGGGAAGGGAATTGTGTTTTAAATGCTGTGTACCCTGGGGCTTGTAAGGACAACCCTGCATTAATATAAGGCTGCAGCCGCTGAGCTACAGCACCACATTAAACTCCTTATTGATTAAACTCCTTTTTCTGTGTACTGCTTGGGAGTGCCAGGACTGGGCCTGGCACTCTGACTAGAGGCTGTGAGGAGTCCATAGCAGCGCTATGCTTGAGCTGTGCAAGGGGACAAGACGTGTCATAGGAGCGAAGCCAGAGGCCTGAAGCCCCGCAAAGCCCCACAGCATGCTGAGCGGAGGGACCTGATCGTGACACTATGCATGTTTTCAAGAGAAGTCATTAACCTGCGAACCCTAGCATTGGCCTTTCCTTGGCAGCTAAGTCTAGCCAACAAGTTTAAGAAGGCAGTTAGATTTAGCCACGGGAACAGGTCAGAGGAAGGAAAGTGCATGTGGGGGCCCTGCCTGCATGCACCTGCACCAGATTGAACCAAGGTATGAGTACTTTTTTTTTTTTACTGGCAGAGCTTGCAGAAAGTATCAGATCTGCAGGAACATAAGTACCTGCAGCACCTACCTGCCATGCTGAAAATTGCCTCCTTAGACTGATGTAGTAAGCTGTGAAACGTTTTGAAAAATGAGCTGTCAAGTGAAAAATTGTGCAACATGCCTACAAATATACAAAAATACAGGCATTTTGCATTACTTTTTTTTTGTGATAACCCCTTTTGGAAAAATATTTTACAAAAGTGTACTTTGCAGTACTTAACATTTGCGTGTTAATGCCACATTAATGAGCTGCTATAATGGAAAACCATGCAAAGCAGCTCATTGATGTAGTATTTTTTGAAAAAATGAGTATATGAGAAAGGCTTTGCTGACTCATTGTCTTGCTCTCTCACCCCTCTCCAGTGTATTCAAAAATTCCCTTAGGGTCCCTGTGGACCCCCTCCATCTTGACACCTGAGCCCCTCATGGGATGTAAATATTGTAAACATGTATGTCCTTGTAGCCCTGCCCCTTAAGCGTGAAGTGGAATACAAATCAATAAAAAAAAAATCACTAATATAATTAAAGAAAATAATAAACAGCCCTGCTTGTCCCCCCAAAAGAGTTACTAAATCTGGGTCCTGTCCCATCCCCCATTGACAGGGCAGTCTTCCGGGGTAAAAACAATGCCCACGCACTCCTGCCCCATGACACCATTTTCCAGAATTTTAGACCTTATAAGTCATGAAAAGGAATTGATTTGTACAATGCAGCTAGCAGAGACTGCAGTGTACAAATCAACTTCTCTTGTTAGAATTTTCATCACTTATAAGGTCTAAAATTCATTAAGGATGTCAGTTTACAATGAATGCCTCTGAATGTGTCTGTAACACCACCCCCCAAATCCCAACCCACCTCCCGAAAACTCACCCTGAATCAAAGTGCCTCCTTACAATGGTCCATATATAGAGTGTCAAACTGAGCCCTATAAAGAGGTTATCTCTCTCTCTCATACATAGTGCACATAAGATATGTATGTAAAGGTCACAGACATATGCATATACTTTATAAAATAGCGCTCACATCTTTGCGCACAGCGAGATGGGCACATGCACAGCCCTTTTAAAATCTGCCCATTAGTCCAGACATGCAAGGTTGGTAACTTTTAAACAGGCACGCGGGCAACATATCCACGCATTTGCCAGCTCACGCCCAGGGACGCACCCATTTTATAACATATGTGTGTTTGCATATTATAAAATAGACTGAGGGTGCGCATGAGTGGCAATTTTAAGAGGGGCATGCTTATGCACGCAAATGCCACTTCTACTGCATAAGTGGAGGATTGTAAAAGCCACGTGAGCTGACGTCACTGGCCATTTTCTCAGTTTATTCGCTTTTTTCCCGGGTAAGGGATAGGATTTCCAAACCCCCCCCCCCCCCAAGTTTAATAACCTCCCTTCTCCCCGTTAGCCACAACCCTTAAAACCATGCTGACAGGCCTAGATTTGTATATTTTATTAGTTACATGCCATCCATAGCAGAAGTGAATTTAAGCAACAGGGGACCCCCAGAGTGCTGGTTTCAATGTGAAATCCAGGAAAGCTCATGCCCTGCCCGGACCACACCCATTCCCTGCCCCTTTTAAGCAACATTTTATTTGGGCGAGTGGCAGGAGATAACGTGTACACACGGGTGGCTTTTAAAATCTGCCTGGCGTGTACCAGCCCGAGTTGTGCACGTATCTCCCAGTTTTGGCTTCACGTAATTGAATATAGGGCTGAAAAGGGCCTAGAATCACCCAGGACGACAACTGATTTTTCATTCCAAATAAAATAATGTAAAAAGTATTCTCACCTTCCTTACACCTTTCCAAAACACTACATCTGATTTCTCAGCATTTAATAACTCAGCTAAACTACAACCTGCTTTATTAATACTATCATCTTAACATAACCGAATCAACCCACGTCGCTGTGTATGTGTGTGTTTGTATGCTTGTATTTATTTACCCTTAATCAGATTCTCTCTCTGCTGTCTGATTCTGATTATTTATGCTTGAAAGCAGAAATTATCCCTGGATAACTGAAACAGGAAAATAACCTATTGAACACTAAGGGGTAGATTTTAAGACATGTGCGCGTGCGTCCATATGCGTGTGCTACCCGGCGCATGCACATGGACACATGATTTTATAACATGCACGTGCAAGGGGGTGCACAATTGTGCACCTTGCATGTGCCGAGCCGCGCTGCCTTCCCCCATTCCCTTCCCCCTAACCTGACCTTCCCACCCCTTCCCCTAACCTTTCCACCCCCAGTTCTACTCTAACCCCCCCTGACTTTTATCTTACCTTTTGCGCCTGCCTCTGGGCAGGCGCATGCTGGCAGCCTGCCGGCATGCGATCCTCCGACACAGCAGTATTGGCCGCTGTGTCAGAGGCCTCTGGCCCTGCCCAGTCCCTGCCCCCGGACCACCCCTGTTTGCAAGCCCCGGGACTTACACGCGTCCCGGGGCTTTTAAAATCCGACCCTAAGCCCTCAGGAAAATGTAATAGAAAAAAAAAGAAGAATTTAATACTACAAAATAACGATAATTCCTCAGGAAACAGTAGTTTTATACTCAAATACTAGTGGCAGGTAGATGTAGATAGAACATATAACTAACACAATCTTATCAGAAAGCTTCCTTGGGAAAAAAACAAACAAACCATAGGAAGAGTCAGGTTCTTTGCCCTTAGTTACTTATTTCAGAGAAGGGACTTAGGGGGTTATTTTCTAAACCCTTATCGCGTGCGTTAGGGCCCTAACACACGCAATAAGGCCATATCGTATGTGAAAAGGGCCTTTTCGCATGTGATATGATGCAAATTAGGGGGAGGGGAGGAGTAGGGGGGGGAGGGGGCAGAGTCGGCGGTGTTTTCGCTGCCGGCGATAATGTTTCTAACATTATCGTCAGCAGAAGTGTGCCAAACAGCACCACCTTTCATGGTGGCGCTATTTGGTGCAAAAGCCAGCAGCCGGCGTGCCACAGTGGTGCGAAGGCTGCGGGCCTTCGCAGGCCCGCTCCCCCCGCTTTCGCAGGATTCATCATTCTGCGTTGAATGATGAATCCTGGCCTTAGGTTAGAATCTACCCTGCTGTTCTTGAAACTTACAATTCACTTTGCAGTCCATTTAGATAGGCCTGGTGTTTGCAACCAAAGGGATCTGCCAGCATCTGACACATAAATTATCTCCAGGTGGAGAGAAACATTTGACGAAATGGATAGAAAAGCTCCCTTTTGGAGAAAGGCTAAACAGATTAGGGCTCTGTAGCTTGGAGAAGAGATAACAGAGGGGATATGATTGAGATTTATAAAATCATGAGTAGGATGGAATGGGTAATGAGAGAGATATTTTTTATAAGACTCTCATATTAGTCAACTATTTATACCACTATAGGAGGGAAATCTAGTAACTCAAGATAATGTTTTGGTGGAGGTCTAGGGCTACTGATAATGCCCGTGATAACGTCCTAATGCATTTTGATGAATGACCCTGTTGATGCAATTCCAAAGAGGTCTGAACAAGTTCCTGAAGGAAAAGTCCATAATTTGGCCAGGTAGACTTGGGAAAACCATCATTTATCGCTGGGAGTGAAAAAGATCAAATATTTGGGACCTGCCGGGTACTTATGAACTGGTCTGGCCACTGTCAAAGACAGGATGCTGGGCTCAACAAACTTGGTCTGACCCAGCATGGCAGGTCTTATGATCTTATGTTCGTTAGGGGTGTGCATTCGTTTCCTAAGATTTGGTAATCCACAACGTATAGGCCATATTCGTTGTATTCGTGGGGAAGCGAAACGTATCATGATTCCCCACGAATACAACGAATCTTTGCCGAATTATTTGGCCATCTAGGAGTGAATTTAAACAAACCCCCACCCTCCTGACCCCCCCAAGACTTACCAAAACTCCCTGGTGGTCCAGCGGGGGGTCCAGGAGCCATCTCCTGCACTCATGCCCTCGGCTGCCGGTATTCAAGATGGCAGCAATAGCCTTTGCCCTTACTATGTCACAGGGGCTACCGGTGCCATTGGTCAGCCCCTGTTACATGGTAGGAGCAATGGATGGCCCCCAATGGCACCGGTACCCCCTGTGACATAGTGAGGGCAAAGGCTATTGGCGCCATTTTGAATACTGGCATCCGATGGCCTGAGTGCAGGAGATCGCTCCCGGACCCCCGCTGGACCACAAAGGACTTTTGGCAAGTCTTGGGGGGGGGGGGGGGTCAGGAGGGTGGGGGGTTGCAGTTAATTCAATTTTAGTTAGGGAACGTATAAGAATTAACGCATGAACGTATCGGGGGCCCCCTTGCCGAATGCAACGTATCTTCCCCCCCCCGATGAATACGAATCCCGAATGCAACATATGGCGTCCCTCTGCACATCCCTAATGTTCATATGCCTGTATGCTCATCTACTGAATTAAGGGTGCTAAATAAAAGCAAGTAAAGGAAATTCCAAAATATTCCAATGGTTATCAGTCTGTCTAGAGAAAACACAACCTTTTCGTCTTGTCTATTTTATTTCAGTAACATACAGTTGCTCTTTACCAGGGCAAGCCGATACAAATATAGATTTAAACTTCTGAAATGTAGAAGTCATTACATTTTAGCTTGAATGTATTGAAATTGATATTCCTGGATTAATATTTTTTTTTTCTGAAAAGGACAAGTGAAGTCCTTTTTTATCTTTAAATTTGACCTTACCACTCCCTAAATTTATTTGAGGGCTTACAATCGGAGTATACTCTAATTTGGGGGTCAATATTCAAAAGATTTTATGTGTGTAAATGTGTTTTTTACCTACACAAAATTGCTAACCTGCCCCCCACCCCTCACACTCACACACACATAAACTTTAGTGTGGATAAAGGTATGTGCACTGTTTCACAGCAAACAGATTTTTACCCTCGGTAAAATGTGGGCAGAGTTAGATGTAAAATACTTTGGCAGAAAACTACCTGAGTTCCACTGCAGGCCTGCATGTTCAAAGGGAAACTCCGTGGGCAGTTTCCCTTTGAAAATCAACTGGCAGGCTCATGGGTACTAAGTGCCCATGGATTTACAAGCACCGTGGGCAGTGTGAAAATTACCCTCTATATTTATGATATGCTGTATGATCCTCATTTTCAAAGAAATGTATTTCTTTGTTTAAACTGTAAATCTGATCAGAAAGAAAATGTTAAAGTCATTTCTATGTACAGTACTTCCTCTTTATCTACTAAGAGCTCAATTCACCCATAAAGAAGCCAGAAAGGAAACCATGGTGAATAACTACTTGGCTTGATGGTGGCAAATAAAATATAAAACGCTGTTCAAACATGTGTGAAAGGGGTAGGGTCTGCAAACATTGCTGGTGGCTCCAATGTATGCTGCCAGGGTAAGAATGCGTCTCTTCTCTAGTTAGTTTTTCATTTGTTACACTCAATGCGCTGAGTGTTCTTCTTTTTAAAAAAATGTTTTTCAGATCTACTTTGATGCTGTGATATTCCTTATCCTATTCCAGGAGTCAGAGTCTGACACTCTACCTCCTACGGGCCAGAAGATAGTAGAGGAGGCAAGGGTACTTTAGCGATTGATGAAGGACCCTCAGAGAAGACCAAGGGCCCAGATGACCATCTCTGAATGAAGAAGATCCAGCCTAAGAATATTTCCTTGTACATGTCTAATTTGCTCATCAAATTACTTTGTCTATGTGTCTACAAGTGTCTTTTCATTTCGTATATATTTCTGTGTGTTATGTTGATTTCTCTAATTTGCTTGTGTGTGTTATTTGATCACATTTTTTCACAGAGCATGCTCTTTATTATTGTGCCGGTCTGGCATTTTCTATGCATTCTACATATCATTGGTTTATATTTACTAATCGCAGGGGTTCTCAACCCAGTTCTTGGGACACACCCAGCCAGTTTGATTTTCAGGATATCCACAATGAATATGCATGAGATAGATTTGCATGCACTGCCTCCACTGTATGTAAGTGATGAGAAGCAACTCAAAATCAGGACTTTTTCCCAGCTTTTTCCTGATATTGTTTTTCCCAATTCCTTGCTAATGAAATAAAGGTAAAAAGACTGGCATGGGACAACTACCATGATTTTCCATAGAAACAAAAGAAAAAAAGGGCCAGATTTTAAAAGCCCTAAGCTCGTAAATCCAGCTGGATTTTCGTGCGCAGGAGGGTTACGTGCGCCAAGCCTATTTTGCATAGGCCCGGCAACGCACGCAAGCCCCGCGATGCGCATATGTCCCAGGGCTTTGAAAAAGGGGCGGGAAGGGGGCGGGAGACCAGTCCGGGAGCAGGTTAGATAGGGGAAGGTGGGGGGGAGCGGAAGGAAAGTTCCCTCTGAGGCCGCTCCGAGGCCTCGGAGGGAACGGGGAAAGCCATCAGGGCTCGGCGCACGCAAGGTGCACAAGTGTGCACCCCCTTGCGTGCGCCGACCCCGGATTTTATAACGTGCATGTAGCTGCACGCGCATGTTATAAAATCAGGCGTAGATATTAAAATCCGACCCAAAATGTTCTTTCTCCCACTGGAAATATTAGGAGTGAAGTAGGAAATAGGGAGGCTGGCCAAAGTAAGTTAATTTGGAGTAGAGAATCCAGGAAGATTAATTAAAGGTAACTAGGTAAGTGAATCTTACGTGTGCGCGTGCTACCCGGTGTGCAACACATGTGCGCCCGATTTTATAACTTGTGCATGCAGGCGCATGGGTTATCAGCTCCAAGTGGGGAAAAAATATTAAATGAACCGAAAAGGGGAAAAATATCAAGAAAATATATTTCCTCTGCATTGGGTCACTAGACAACTAAAATCCTCTGAAGGAGAGACAAACGTCTGTCAGGCTCTTCCCTTACACATGATCTACCCTTATACTGCAGATGCCCCAATCCACTATGGGCAATCCTCAAGGAATGCTTAAAAAAAGAGTCCAGTCTTAAAGGATGGATAGACAAATTTGTGGAGGTTGGCTCCTAAATGGGAAAACGTCCTTACTCTAAATCCTATAAATGAGGAAAAATTACACAGCAGGAAGCAACAACCTCCTGGCTGCTTGAAAGTATAACAAAAAATCCATGAGGATAGCAGGTGCGTTGGGATGATAAATAGCTAGGCCCAATTGGGGGCAGCAAAACCCCAAACCACTCTCAATTGCTTCCTCATTGAACCTCCCCAGATTAATGGTGCACTCCTTTAGAAAGGGGAAACCAAAAGTCTCTTACAGAGAGTACAGGGTATCTATTTTTGAGCTCTTCTGAATAAGTTTTTGAGTGTTTCAAAGCATCTCAAATAGTGGCTGCATATATCCTTTTATGACAGTAGTGTTTACTGTCATAAAAGGATATATGCAGTCTTCATAAAACCCAAATTTTCAGCCTCCAACTAGCCTTGTAGAAACCCAGGAGGTGGTGTGAATCAAGCCATATATCAGGCAGATATTATCCAAGTTGGCTTAAAAACCTTTCAGTAAATATGATAGGATGGATGGACCAAAGTTGGAATAAAAGAAGCAACTTTACCTGCAGAGTATGCATCTACTGGCAGCACGCCTAGACTACAAGATCCTGGCCCTTTGAAGAAGTTGCTGAATGCTCTAAGATTTAGAGTCTAGGTAGACTGGGGAAAAGAGATTAATTTTACTTGTGAATAGAAAAAAGACACAACAAAATGTTCATGCATTTGTGACAGGCTCCCTAAATTGGGTCTGTGGCACTGGAGTCTTGTTGGGTAGAGAGTTTGGGTAAGGAAGTTCCTTAAATTCTGCCTGTGTAGTTGTACATAATTTTATAGAGGTTCAAATTCAGTCACTGTCTGGATAGTAAAGTTAGCCAGATAAATGTATTCTACTAACGTTGGAGATATATTCAATAATGCAACCTGGTCACTTCCCCTAACATCTGGAAACTCTGCCTGCTGCTGCTGCTGGCTGATGATAAGATTGCAGCATGCAGGGACTCTGCGAAAGGGTGGCGTTTTCTCCTGCTTGATCATTTCCCCTAATATCTGGGAACTCTGCCTGCTGCTGCCGGCTGACATCACCAGGGCCCTGGAGGATAAGATTGCAGCGTGCTGCAGCCCGTAGCCACTGGCATGCACTGAAGCCACGCATCAAAGGGGTGTCCCCCTTCAGTTTTTGGAGGAACTCGGTCTCTTTGCATTTCTTGGATTCTATAGCTGCTATGAACAAGAAGAGAAAAGGTAATCTGAGACTTGTCCCTTCCGTGCCTCACTCTACTCCTCAACCAACCCAACCAACTCTAGAATCATTTAACTTTACTAGCCAAGATTTGGGTCATAATGAGCTTGGAGCTTTTGGGATTCCTGGTTCTGCTGCAATTGAGTTCTTGTTCTCTTTAAATCCCCTTGGCCTACATCCACCACAGGTGCCTAATTTATCTCCTCTGGGACCTGGGCAGAAAGGGTGGAAATCTCCGGTATCGTGGCTTCTTCTCCAGATGGGAAGTCTCAGAGGGAATGAGGTGTTTTTTTTCAGCTAATCCTCATTTAGTGGCTAAACCTGCTTTAATTACTATGGATTTATTTTAGACAGCAGTTACCAATTTAGAGTTGGCTCTTTCTCCAAGGATCTGTTTTGAGATCATTGGGGAATACAACTGCCCACGTAAATGAGCATCCTCAGAAAATTATGGAATTGGAGGGTCAGATTGCTCCTGTTTCTGAAAAGTGTTCTGAAAAGTTCCTTGATTAAGGATTACCAACATTTACACAAGAAGACTGAAAGTATGGGTAATTATTGCAAGAGTTTCAATTTGAGATTTCTTAATTTTCCTGCTTGTTTATTAATTCTTCCTATGAAGATGGTTAGAAAATTTTATTTAGATGTTCTAAAAATCTCTAAAGAGGCTGTTCCTCAGATTAAGAAAGTTTACTATCTTCAGGAAGATAGTATACAACATAAAAGGTGAAGATGGGGAGAATAATGTTACAGAGGATTCCTTAGATTTAACACAATTTTTGGAGAAACTAATTCTAATATCAAGGATAGACCTATCCTTCTTGTAGTTGTTGCTAGTAAGTATGATAAACAGTGGACTCAAACATTCTCCTTTTCTTGGACATAAGATTACTGAGTTCCTAGTTGTGATCAAGGAGATGCAAGCTTGGAGATGATTATTCATGGCTAAAAAAACCCAAAAACCTGAAAGTTGTGGCTCTGGGTGCTTCCTTTTTATAAAAGGTCCCCTGTAAATGCCTTGTTAAACTACAGGGAACCAGTTAAACCTTTTCTGATCCCATTCAGTTAGAAAATATTTTACAAAATAAAATAGCTCTTGTTAATGTTCATGCTGTTAGGTAAATCCTGGATGAGCTGTTTAGGAATAGTTGCTAGAAGGTTTTTTGTTTATATAAATATTAATATTTCTTCTCATAATACATTTTGAATAATTATTTGACATTTTCCTGATTAGTGATTATACCTGATTGTGTTATTTTTTTCCTTAAATCAAGATCTTCTTGAGTTATGTTAAAATTTCAATCAAGATATAATTTTAAAAAACCAAATCTTTTAAGACAGCTCTTTGGCCTGAAAAGACTTATCCAGCTAGGTTATCCAGGTATCCTTCTTACATCTTCACTGAGGAAGATGTAACAGAGATACTCATGCCAGAAATGATATTCAAAGGTAGATGATACAGCAGAACTGAAACAAATCTCAATGTATCTGGAAGATGTAATAGGGCAAATTGACACACTAAAGAGTAGTAAATCACCTGGTGCAGACAGCATACATACCAGAATGCTGAAAGAACTGAAAAATGAAATTGCACATTTGCTATTATTAATTTGTAAACTATCATTAAAATTGCATGTGGTACCTACAGACTGGAGGGTTACCAATATAACTCCAACTTTTAAAAAGGGATCAAGGGGTGATCCAAGAAACAGACCAGTAAGTCTGATGTCTGTGCCAGGCAAAATGGTAGAAACCATCATAAAGAACAAAATTGCTGAACATAAAGATAGGCATATTTTAATGGGACAAAGCCAACATGGATTTAGCCAAGGGAAGACTTGCCTCACCAATCTGCTACATTGTTTTGAGGGCATAAATAAACATGTAGATAAAGGTGAGCCAGTTGATACAGTGGATTTCCAGAAAGCATTTGACAAAGTCCCTCACGAAAGACATCTTAGGAAATTGTGGATTGGGACATAGACACAGACAACTTGGGGGGGGGGGGGGGGGGGGTGCAGTGGTGAGTACCATCTCTTTCCTCATCTTAGGCAGCAGTTGCCCTTGAGCCGCCCCTGATCCACCTCCTGGTTGGAGACTCTTCCTGACGTCCCAATATTCTTGCCAGCCATTGACCAGTTACTTTTTCACAATAAGCTAGCATGAAACCTAAATAAAACTAAGATCATACTGCTCAGCTGATCAGCATTGACTAATGCTCCTTCAGAAGCTCAGGCCGATAATTGCATTATACCAATCATTTCATGGGTAAAAAATCTAGATGTCTGGCTGGAGTCAGATCTTACTTTCTATGTAGAGGTGAAGAAAGTCACAAGGGGTGCATTTTTTAAATTATGTATTCTATGTTGGCTGAAGCCTTTGCTTTCCTCTTGTAATTTTCGTACAATACTGCAAGGTATGAATTTTTCAGTCCTGGATTACTGTAACTTTGTTTACATTGGAGTTCCAATGAGTACTCTCAGGGCACTGCAGCTGGTGCAGAACGCAACAGCATGTCTGCTGACAGGTTCAGGCAATAGACAGCATGTCACTCCAATTCTTGAGTGGGTTGGGGTTGGGGGGGGGGTGTTATAGACACATTCAGAGGTATCCATTGTAAAACTGACAGCATTAAAGGATTTTAGACCTTATAAATTATGAAAATTCTAACAAGAGAAATTGATTTGTACACTGCAGTCCCTGTTAGCAGTAGTGTACAAACCAACTACTTTTCATCACTTATAAGGTCTAAAATTCTTTAATGATGTCAGTTTTACAATGGATACCTCTGAATTTGTCTGCAATACAACCCCCTTAACCCCAGCCCATCTCCCGAAAACTCACCCCGAATCAAAGTGCCCCCTTACAATGGGCCATATATAGAGTATCAGACTGAGCCTCATAAAGAGTCTCTCCCTCTCTCTCTCTCTTTCTTCCCCCCCCCCCCCCCAAGCACATGTAAGAAATATGCACAGACATGCACATCTGAAGAGCAGTTTATAAAATAGCACATATCTTTTTGCATAGCAAGATGGGTGCATACACGGCCCACTTAAAATCTGTTTGTTTGTTAGCAAGCTATGTATGTTTTTTATTTTAATATTTGATTTATGGTTTTGTATGTTATTTAGATTATGAATGATTTGATGTTCTCTGCTCTGAACGTCAGATAGAGGGGTTAAAAAAATCATTTTAATTAAATATAACAGCTACACCTCTACTTAAATCTAGGCTAATAAGTTGGTGTCTCTACCAGATTTATATTTTTCCTACTTATACTGCAGATTATATACAGTAACATAGTAAATTACCTAGCCAGCCTGCCCAGCAAGTTTTTTAGGCTTGTAACTGCCACTTTGTACAATTACACAGTTTTTCTTTAGGGATGAAGCTGCCACTTCAGCAGATTACCTCCGTGTCACTCTTGGAAGCACAGTACAATCATATTAATGCGATCTTTGACTGAACTACTGATTCATGCAGGTTACCCCCAATGTTTTGTTTCCATCTTTCTGCCAACAAGGGATTCCCTGTGCTTATCTCATGCTTTTTTTTAAAACTTCTGATACCATCTTTGTCTCTATCACCTCCTCCAGGAAGGCATTCCATGCATCCACCACTTTTTCCATGAAAAAATATTTTCTAACCTTCCTGACTCTACCTCCATTGGCTTCAGGCCATAGCCCCTAGTTCTATAGCTTCCTTTCCATTGGAAAATGTTTATTTGTGTGCTAATATTTTCCAGATATTTAAGTCTGGATCATATTCCCCTCTGCCCCTCCTCTTCTCTAGGGCATACATGTTCAAGTCCTGACGTCTCATCTCAAATATCTTTTGGTGCATACCCCACACCATTTTGGTTGGCTTTCTCTGGATCACCTTCAGATTATCTCTCTATCTTTTCTGAGATATGGCCTCCAGAACTGAACACAGTATTCCATGTGAGGCCTCACCAATGACCTGCGCAGGAGCATTATCACCTCCTTTTTTCTACTGGTCATATCTCTCTCTATGCAGCCTAACATTCCTCTGGCTCTAATTTCCTAATAGGTATACAAAAATAGAAGGTACAATAACACAATCCCTAAAATGATACAGCAATGAAAAAAATAATAAGAAAGGGAAGAAATCAATTGAACAATTTTATTATAATTTATTAAAAACAATCTCTGTATTTTTTTTTATCACATAACCTAACTTATTGAGACATGCCTATAAAATATACAGGGCAAAAGTACATCAGTTAAAAGCACCACACATCTCACACATACATAAAATCATGTCACATCAACAGAAATTTTTAATTAAGTTTACTTCCACAGGCTATTTTACTAGGCTTCTTGCTGTCTACATCCACTATAATACTGACAGGAAAATGACAGAACAAATGTTGGGGTTATAAATATATGGTTACTAATCACATCTGTGTTTATGTACTGTGGAAAAGGGGTATTTGTAATATCTAATTTTGGTAGGATATTCATTAGTATGTATATATGAATTCTGTATGTATGACATGAGTTTATGAATTTGGGAGATATGTGGTGCTTTTAACTGATGTAGTTTTGCCTTGTATATTTTAAAGGCATGTCTCAATAGATTAGGTTGTGTGAAAATACTATAGAGACTTTTTTGTAAATTATAATAAAATTGTTAAATTGGTTTGTTCCTTTTCTTATTATTTTTTCTAATTTCCTAATACCAAATTTCTCATAGATTGATTTGCAATAAATATTTTATCAGCTAAAATGTGTTAGTGTTTTCTGTATAATCTGTGCAATTTTTATTAATAATCTGTAGATAGCTTGGCCTAGCATAGGTAGAGCACACAAGATCATTATGTCTATTTAACAGGTCTATTTAGCCCTGGGGTATCATGAACTAGTTGCTTTCACTAATGACTTAAACAGCTTCTCTCTCTCTCTCTCCCTCTTATAATAACCTTTTGATTTATATGATGTGCATATAAATTACCTCATCAATCAACAGAGTGGACATCTTAACCTTTCAACAGCCAGCTGAAAGAAATATCTGCACTGATCACTGAAAAAATGGAGTAGGCCATTATTGTTCTAACCTTGCTAAGTGCTAAGACCTGGGAAGTAAGAGCTAAGATTGGCATGGAAGCTTATATATTATTTATCCTTTTAGGCAACATCACATTTGTAAACCTGTTTTACAAATGACATGGCAATTAGCATGAGTTCTTTTAGCTGATAATAGTTCCTTCCAAGAGATAATTACTTTTTTTTCTGTTCACAAACTGTAGAAATCAATTGGACAAATGGGTGAGCAGCACCATTTATCCATTTTGGAGCTTATATGGATGGGGCTCAAGTTACCTACCTTCGTGGAGGGAAATAGCAAAAAATATCTGAAATGCACTTTTCGTAAATGTCAATATTCAGTTCTACGCCAAGTAAAAGTAAATATTTGTCATGGCTTAAAAATTCATACAGAGAGCCCACAGGAGGCATAGCTACCAGTGATACTCCATTAAACTCGACTGCACCCATGGACAGTCATACCCACAAACTCCTATTTTTCCCAGATGCATACACACCTTTTATTTGCATCTGGGAGACCTTAGACCCAACTATATTTAATCTTGCTTGAAGCTGGTGTCAGTCCGGGGTAGAGTGCATCTCAAGTTACTTCCTATTGATATGATTTTGACACTAACAAAAATTTTGCAGGCAAATTTTAAAAGCCCTACGTGCCGCAGCCGGGAGATATACGCACAAGTTGGGTTGGCGCACGCAGGAGTGGATTTTATAAGCTGCCCATGTACACAATCTCCCGCTATGCGAACAAGTCTAAGTTTTGAGAAAGAGGCGGGGTGTGGGTATGGTCTGGACAGGGCGTTGTCATGTCAAGGAAGACCAAGAGATATGTGCTTAAATACTTACGCATACAAGCATGCACTTGGGTACCCTGCTGCATAACTTTACTACAGCTATGGATGGCGAGAAAGTAAAAATGTAAATGATGTTACAAGCAAGTTTTTACTAATCAAAAAATCCAAAGGTAAAAAGTACTTTAGACACAGATTAAACATTTGTGATTTGGACCCTCATACCACCCCTCAGATACTGAATATAATTTTTGCTCAGTGTTTTCACCGCTCAGGGACTTCTTTAATCATCGGTCCATACTCAACTCCCTCAGGGGAAGTACCTCTATTTTATCTTTTCTAAAAATCTTAAAAATTATAACATTTAAAAACTAGAGTGGAGTATGGACCGATGATTAAAGAAGTCCCTGAGCGGTGAAAACACTGAGCAAACTACTCGGTATCCGCAGGGTGGTATGAAGGTCCAAATCACAAATATTTAATTGGTGTCTAAAGTACTTTTTACCTCTGTATTTTTTGATTAGTTAAACTTGCTTGCAATGTCATTTGAAATTTATAATTAGATTCGTTGACAAGGCTATTTTTGACTGTTCTTGGCGAGTAAGTAAAACCACACAAAATAAATCTAGGCTAATCAGCGGGGCTTTAAGGGTTGGGGCTAACAGGGAGAAAGATAAGCTAATAAATTAAGGAGGTCTGGAATTGGGCAAACTAGGAATGAACTGCGAAAACTTGTCATGGCGCTGGGGTGCATCCCTTATAAAATTCCCCCACTTATGTAGTGGATGTGGCATTTGCGTGCACATGCAGGTGTCCATTTAAAATTGTGTACACGTGTACACACATCCAGGCTTTTTATAACATGCATGCATATACATGTGTATGATATAAAATGGACATGTCTCTGGACGCGAGCCAACAAATGCATGTGTGCCCATGCGGCTGTTTCAAAGTTATAGTCACAGGCTTTATAATACAAGAATATTATCTGGAATAATTTTTTTTTTCTTTTAACAGTCTTATTTTATTTGTAAATCCTCCCTAAATCTTCTCATTCAAAAATTGCTTTTAGCAGTTAGCCAAGGTTGGCTGGGCGGGCCTTAAAGGAACTGGTTTGGAATAATCCAACAGCCAGAATATTGTTTACAAAATATATACGTCCATTTCTTATCCTCATTTAAACCTAATTTTCCATTCTTTCATAATTTTTCTTTCCCTTTCTCATACACATTCACATTGAATTATACACATTGGAACAGATTTTAGTAGCTACGCCCAATTTTATAACATGCGCACGCATCCGCATGCATGTTATAAAATCCGGGATCGGCGCATGCAAGGGGGTGCACACTTGTGCACCTTGCGCGCGCCAATCCCTAGGGGAGCCCCAATGGCTTTCCCCGTTCCCTTCCACCCCTCTGCACCTTCCCCTCCATTCCCCTATCTAACCCGCCCCCCAGCCCTACCAAAATCCCCCCCCAATTTTGTTTTCTTATTTAAGCCTGCCTCTGGGCAGGCGTAGGTTGCGTGCTTCGGCCGAGTGCCGGCGCGCGATCCCCCAGTACGGCCACTGTGCCGAAGGCCTTGGTCCCGCCCCGCCCACTCCCAGCCCCTTTTTTCAAGCCCCAGGACATACGTGCGTCGCCGGGCCTATGCAAAATAGGCTAGGCGCGCACAGGAGCGGGTTTAAAAGGGTACGTGCATAACCCTTTTAAAATCCACCCCAGAGTTTAAATGGAGCCACATCATTTTTTTCCTTTCAAAGCAATTTCAGCTGAAATGTACAGTACATATCCATAGCATATTAATCCACAAGGACTGTAGGGTTATCAGAACAATCCTCCAATAGTCAACATTACTCATCTAGCATAATAGGAATAATCATATTTGGCACTTCTGACTAAGAAGCCTTTAATTTCAGTCCTTTAGAAGAAACTGTATCGAAAGCCAGATCAGAAATGTGTATCATTTTATTTGCAATGAAATATAAAATAAAATAGGACTGAAAGACTTGACCAAATGATTATTTATAAGGAAAACTGAAGGCTTGTCAGCCGGGAGTACCGATTATAATGGTTTCTATTAAGCTGGATAAGTAAAGTTGATTATTAGAGGATCTTTGGAATATCCATATGTGATGGTCCTCCATTTTGTGACATTTTTCTTATTGGGTTATCAGAAGATACATACAGCATGACACTTGCTCAATGGCAACTTTTAAGTACTATTCTGAAGAATAAAATTTACTTATATATCTAATACTCAAGTTATGTTGCCCTCCTTATCACCACACACACACTCACTTGAACTCGGCTATATTTTAAGAACAAAAAGGTTCTAAAGTACTTTTGATAAGAGAGGAAGGTCTAATTCCTGTGGTTTCCTGATTACTTTCATCACTGCAGACTTAAAGACAAGTTATGTAAAAAACTGTCAATTTAAAATGGCTTTGTTACAGGACTGGTGGAGAAAATTGCCAGTAATAAGCACTTTCCAACCCCATACAAGCTACATTATGCTCACTTGCCTTCAAAAGTACCTGACTATAAAGCAAGATGGTAGTGTGATTGGGTGTGTAATCCAGAGCTGCTATGTTTCTTCATACAATTTTCTTGTCTAGTAATGCCTTCCAAGCAAGAACATAATAACATAAGAAATTGCCATGCTGGGTCAGACCAAGGGTCCATCAAGCCCAGCATCCTGTTTCCAACAGAGGCCAAACCAGGCCACAAGAACCTGGCAAGTACTCAAACACCAAGAAGATCCCATGCTACTGATGTAATTAATAGCAGTGGCTATTCCCTAATTAAACATGATTAATAGCAGTTAATGGACTTCTCCTCCAAGAACTTATCCAATCCTTTTTTAAATCCAGCTACACTAACTGCACTTACCTCATCCTCTGGTAACAAATTCCAGAGTTTAATTGTATGTTGAATGAAAAAGAATTTTCTCCGATTAGTCTTAAATGTTCTACTTGCTAACTTCATGGAGTGCCCCCTAGTCCTTCTATTATCCGAAAGTGTAAATAACCGATTCACATCTACTCGTTCAAGACCTTTCATGATCTTAAAGACCTCTATTATATCCCCCCTCAGCTATCTCTTCTCCAAGCTGAACTGCCCTAACCTCTTCAGCCTTTCCTCATAGGGGAGATGTTCCATCCCCTTTATCATTTTGGTTGCAAAAAGGGAAGCTGCAAATTTACCCTTCTGACTCCACAGCAAGGATCTTGTTACAGCAGATGATTGATGGATTCATACCCCGGGCTCCTGCTATAGTGGAGCAGCACCCCATAACTGTTTCAGGTGAAGTGCATGAATTTTTTAGGGAAGAGATTTCCCTTAGTCCTTCTCCAAGACCAATTCTATCTACAGGTGAGTGTAATTCATCAATGGTCCTGAGCTCCGCTGTCCAGTGATATCAGCATTGGAATCTGTGAGGAGGGGGCCAGTTTTGTTCCTACTCCCCAGATAACAGCATTAGAGACTGAAGGAGAACTATTCCAACAGATGGAGGGAAGGGACTCAACAATAATCATTGAGATGGGGAGTTTTGGACTCACACGGGAAGTCAGGGGATTCATCAAGAACAGCCCCTGAAATGATGAGGCCAGTTTTGCCTATTGCTTCTTTTGCTCTTCCAACCAAACCCTCGGTGATGACTTTAGATTCCATATGGTCAGCTCTTGTGATGATGGATTCTGATGTTAATATCCATGTCCAAAGTATAAGCAGACTTACTCATGACCAGGAATCTACTAGCAAGCAAATCAAAGGGAAGTTGGAAGTTCTCGAACAGATTGTTAAAGATATAAGAGACGTCAATGCTACCTTGGTTCCTGATAAGGATGTATTATATCTGAAGATAGAAAAATATTTCTAGGCACTTGAACTTTGTATTTCTGAACTTCTCTAACATTCCAGGTACTACACCTAGAGATATCTTCAAGAGATATTTAATTGAGGTGCTAAATATTCCAGCAGATTCTGCATTCCTGTGAATAAGGTTTTTTACCTTACCGGTAGGAGGATTGTGATGAAATGGAGTGGAGAACATGGGGCAGTGTAGACTTCATTGGATAGTTTGGATTTGACTACCATTTTGGAGAGATCTACTTCAGAAGAAAAGACCACACTCTTGATTTCCTTTGTTTTTGAACAGGATCTAAGCATGATTATGCATCTCTACTTTAGGAAGGCTTAGACTTTGGTTTTTGGGGCAGAAATGTTGCTTTTTTCCAGATATTGCTAAGGTTACTAAAGAATGTAGGAAAAATGTGCTAGGAGATTCATTCTATTGGTACAAAGCTTTTTCTTCATTATCCATTAAAATATATAGTTATATATTCTAATATGAAATATGTATTCAGTACCCCTGATCAACTTAGATTCTTCTTTGATTCCAAGAAATTTGTTGGAGCTAATTCTGATATGGAGGAAGGAGGTAATGACTAACTGTTGTGTTAAGAATAATCCACAATTTTTTTGCCATTTAAAAATTTATTTTTGTTCTCCTTCCTGCTATTTTTTAGAGTCTAATTGAAGTTTATTGGGTAACTGATTGATTTATATCTGTGTTACCATTCAGGTGAATTTTCAAAGGAGTTACATGCCTAAATGTAGCATACTATCGTAGCAATTTTCAAAAGTCATTTGCACGTGTAAAGTGTACTTATGTTAGCAATTTTCAAAAGCCCACTTACATGGACAAAGTGCATTTACACATGTAAATCCCAGTTTTACATGTGTAAATGCTTTTGAAAATCAGATCTTTTGTGCTTTATATTGTCCTTTAACTGTGTTTCTTTTAGCAAGGTTATCCTACTGATTATAATTTTAAATTAATATATTTTTTTTAAAAGTACGTGACCACATTACTGATCATTGTACATGTCACTCATAAATATTTGCTTTTCTTTCCCAATATTTGTTATATGTTTAGGGAAATGTTTAGGTATGGTCTCAAACTAGATGCTTGATAATACACTCAAGCTGAATCCCAAAGATGGAGGCCTTATGGGTTAAGAAAAAAGTGATGCAATTCCCTTGAAAATGAGAAATCAAGTTATTAGCTTAAGGATAAACATTAATATCGGTGTGTCAAAGGAGCTGCAGATTGCTGCTCTAGTTGTTATTTCCATTTAAGACATTCCTGTCTATCATGCTCCCATGTTTGACCAAAAATGCTTTGGATCAATTATTCATGTGACATTGACTTCCCATCTGGTTTATTGCAATCTTCTTTAAATGGGTTTACTGAAAGATAGTCTGAAGAAACTCCTGGTAATTCAGATCTTGGCTGCCTATCTACTTACAGGCCATCCAGTTAGGGATCATATCTCTCTAGTCCTAGGTAGGCTCCATTGGCTATCAGTTGAGTCCAGGATTACTTGTGGAGGTGAATTTTCAAGCGGCTCACATAGGTTAAAGTTTGCAAGTATTTTTTTACCCATAGACTGTAGCCAAATTTTCAGAAGTAGATTTATGCTCATACACCAGCATATACACACACAAAGTTACACCTGCTTGGGACCAGGTGTCAATTTGTATGGGTATATTTATGCACATGCTTTCAAAACTCAAAAGTATGTATGAAACTTCTGTCCCTGTCCCAACTCTGCCCCCCAGAATACTGCTTTAAAATGCACGATCTCCTAGGCAATGTTCAAAAGGCCATTTCTGTGCCAGGATTTAGAATTTACCTTCTTAAAGCGCTGACCCTGACTTACGAAATTTTGCAACAGATGGGTCCCACAATTTCTGAGTGTAAAGCACAAAATAGCCAAGAGAAGGCATCTACAAGTTTTATTATTTGTTGTAAATACCAAGTAATCATTTAAATTTCTATAAGCATTAAAATTTTGTCACAAAATTTCCTGGGAAAGTCATACTAAGTTCCAAAATATGAACATAAGAATATGCCATACTGGGTCAGACCAAGGGTCCATCAAGCCCAGCATCCTGTTTCCAACAGTGGCCAATCCAGGCCATAAGAACCTGGCAAGTACCCAAAAACTAAGTCTAGTCCATGCTACTGTTGCTAATAATAGCAGTGGTTATTATATAAGTCAACTTAATTAATAGCAGGTAATGGACTTCTCGTCCAAGAACTTATCCAATCCTTTTTTAAACACAGCTATACTAACTGCACTAACCACATACTCTGACAACAAATTCCAGAGTTTAATTGTGCGTTGAGTGAAAAAGAACTTTCTCCGATTAGTTTTAAATGTGCCACATGCTAACTTCATGGAGTGCCCTCTAGTCTATTATCCGAAAGAGTAAAAAACCGATTCACATCTACCCGTTCTAGACCTCTCATGATTTTAAACACCTCTATCATATCCCCCCTCAGCCGTCTCTTCTCCAAGCTGAAAAGTCCTAACCTCCTTAGTCTTTCCTCATAGGGGAGCTGTTCCATTCCCCTTATCATTTTGGTAGCCCTTTTCTGTACCTTCTCCATCGCAATTATATCTTTTTTGAGATGCGGCGACCAGAATTGTACACAATATTCAAGGTGCGGTCTCACCATGGAGCGATACAGAGGCATTATGACATTTTCTGTTTTATTCACCATTCCCTTTCTAATAATTCCCAACATTCTGTTTGCTTTTTTGACTGCCGCACCACACTGAACCGACGATTTCAATGTGTTATCCACTATGATGCCTAGATCTCTTTCTTGGGTAGTAGCACCTAATATGGAACCTAATTGTGTAACTATAGCATGGGTTATTTTTCCCTATATGCATCACCTTGCACCTGTCCACATTAAATTTCATCTGCCATTTAGATGCCCAATTTTCCAGCCTCACAAAGTCTTCCTGCAATTTATCACAATCTGCTTGTGATTTAACTACTCTGAACAATTTTGTATCATCTGCAAATTTGATTACCTCACTCGTAGTATTTCTTTCCAGATCATTTATAAATATATTGAAAAGTAAGGGTCCCAGTACAGATCCCTGAGGCACTCCACTGCCCACTCCCTTCCACTGAGAAAATTGTCCATTTAATCCTATTCTCTGTTTCCTGTTTTTAGCCAGTTTGTAATCCACGAAAGGACATCGCCACCTATCCCATGACTTTTTACTTTTCCTAGAAGCCTCTCATGAGGAACTTTCTCAAATGCCTTCTGAAAATCCAAGTACACTACATCTACCGGTTCACCTTTATCCACATGTTTATTAACTCCTTCAAAAAAGTGAAGTAGAGTTGTGAGGCAAGACTAGCCTTGGGTAAAGCCATGCTGACTTTGTTCCATTAAACCATGTCTTTCTACATGTTCTGTGATTTTGATGTTTAGAACACTTTCCACTATTTTTCCTGGCACTGAAGTCAGGCTAACCGGTCTGTAATTTCCTGGATCTCCCCTGGAGCCCTTTTTAAATATAGGGGTTACATTAGCTATCCTCCAGTCTTCAGGTACAATGGATGATTTTAATGATAGGTTACAAATTTTTACTAATAGGTCTGAAATTTCATTTTTTAGTTCCTTCAGAACTCTGGGGTGTATACTATCTGGTCCAAGTGATTTACTACTCTTCAATTTATCAATCAGGTCTACCACATCTTCAAGGTTCACCGTGATTTGGTTCAGTACATCTGAATCATTACCCATGAAAACCTTCTCCATTACGGGTACCTCCCCAACATCCTCTTCAGTAAACACTGAAGAAAAGAAATCATTTAATCTTTCCGCGATGGCCTTATCTTTTCTAAGGGGTAGATTTTAAAAAATTGCGCAATCGCGTACTTTTGTTCGTGCACCAGGCGCGAACAAAAGTACGCTGGATTTTATAAGATACGCACGTAGCCGCGCGTATCTTATAAAATCTGGGGTCGGCGCACGCAAGGGGGTGCACATTTGTGCAACCTGCGAGCCCAGCGCGCGCTGCCTGTTCCCTCCGAGGCCGCTCCGATTTTGGAGCGGCCTCGGAGGGAACTTTCCTTCGCCCTCCCCCCCAACTAACTCACCCCCCCCGGCCCTATCTAAACCCCCCCTTACCTTTGTTGGCAGATTTACGCCTGCTAAAAGCAGACGTAAATCTGCATGCGCCAGCGTGCTGCTGGCGCGCCATCACCCGACCCGGGGGCTGGTCCGTAGGCCTTGACCACGCCCCCAGGCCCGCCCCTGAAATGCCAAAGCACGCCCCCGAAACGCAACGCCATTTCGGAAACGCCCCGACACGCCCCCTACCCACCCCTTTTACAAAGCCCTAGGACTTACTCGCGTCCCAGGGCTCTGCGCGCGCCGGCGGCCTATGCAAAATAGGTGCGCCGGCGCGCAAGGGCCCTGCACGCGTAAATCCGGAAGGATTTACACGCGCAGGGCTTTTAAAATCCGCCCCTTAGTGCCCCTTTAATCCCTCGATCATCTAATGGTCCAACTGACTCCCTCACAGGCTTTCTGCTTCAGATATATTTTAAAAAGTTTTTACTGTGAGTTTTTGCCTCTACGGCCAACTTCTTTTCAAATTCTCTCTTTCAGGTAGATCTTTAAAAAGTGCGCGCGCTCGTACTTTTGTTCACACAACCGGCACGAACAAAAGTACACCAGATTTTATAAGATACAAAATCGACAGCCTGCATGCGCCGAGCCGCACAGCCTGCCTCCGTTTCCTCCGAGGCCGCTCCGAAATCGGAGCGGCCTCGGAGGGACCTTTCCTTCCGTGTCCCCCCACCTTCCCCTCCCCTCCCTTCCCCTACCTAACCCACCCCCCAGCCCTACCTAAATCCCCCCCTACCTTTGTTGGGCAAGTTACGCCTGCTTGAAGCAGGCGTAACTTGCGTGCGCCGCCTCGCATCCCCCAGCACAGGCCGCAGTGCCGGGGGACTCGGGACTGCCCTCCCGGCCCGCCCCCAAACCATCACCACACCACCTGACCCGCCCCAGATCGCTCCCTGACCCCCGGGCATACCCCCGGACATGCCCCCGCCGCTTTTACGAAGCCCCGGAACTTACGCGTGTCCAGGGGCTTTGCGCACGCCGGTGGCCTATGCAAAATAGGTGCACGAGTGCCCTGCGTGCGTAAATCCGGGAGGATTTACGCGCGCAGGGCTTTTAAAATCTAGCCCTTAGTCTGTCTTATCAATGTCTTACATTTAACTTGCCAACGTTTATGCATTATCCTATTTTCTTCTGTTGGATCCTTCTTCCAATTTTTGAATGAAGATCTTTTGGCTAACATAGCTTCTTTCACCTCCCCTTTTAACTATGCCGGTAATCGTTTTGCCTGCTTTCCATCTTTCTTAATGTGTGGAATACATCTGGATTGTGCTTCTAGGATAGTATTTTTTAACAATGACCATGCCTCTTGCACACTTTTTATTTTTGTAGCTGCTCCTTTCAGTTTTTTTCTAACAATTTTTCTCATTTTATCAAAGTTTCCCTTTTGAAAGTTTAGCACGAGAGCCGTGGATTTGCTTACTGTCCTCCTTCCAGTCATTAATTCAAATTTGATCATATTATGATCACTATTGCCAAGCCGCCCCTCCACCGTTACCTCTCTCACCAAATCCTGTGCTCCACTGAGAATTAGGTCTAAAATTAAGAACATAAGAACATAAAAAAATGCCATACTGGGTCAGACCAAGGGTCCATCAAGCCCAGCATCCTGTTTCCAACAGTGGCCAATCCAGGCCATTGCTCCCTCTCTCGTCGATTCCGGAACCAACTGCTCCATAAAGCTATCATTATTCCATCCAGGAACTTTGTCTCTGTAGCGTGTCCCGATGATACATTTACCCAGTCAATATTGGGGTAATTGAAGTCTCCCATTATTACCGCACTACCAATTTGGTTAGCTTCCCTAATTTCTCTTAGCATTTCACTGTCAGTCTCACCATCTTGACCAGGTGGATGGTAGTATACTCCTATCACTATAGTCTTCCCCGACACACAAGGGATTTCTACCCATAAGGATTCAATTGTGCATTTAGTCTCATGCAGGATGTTTATCCTGTTGGACTCTATGCCATCCCAGACATAAAGTGCCACACCGCCTCCCGGGTGCTCCTCTCTATCATTGCGATATAATTTGTACCCCGGTATAGCACTGTCCCATTGGTTGTCCTCCTTCCACCAGGAGCCACCAGGCTCCCTCTTTGACTCCTTGATGTCTGGTCTCTCAGATCAGATTCAGAAACATTATTTGAATGACAATCACATGAGCACCTGGAGCCCACCCTCTCCCCTCCATTCTACCCTATCACAACATTCTATACATTCGCAAAATGAGAATATTTTAGAGATACTCTCCTTCAGAGTATTCAATCTATAAAGCCGATGAAATACGCTTATTCAGGAGCTGTGCCACTATTGTAGGATATGCTTTCACAAGAAGTTCAACTGACAGAAAGCATTAGCGCATTTAAATCATTAGTGCATTAATAATCTTGGTTTTAGGTATAGGCTGAAAACCTACCTGCTTTAGCCACCTCAAGGGATAGAATGCTTTTACCTGGGTTGGCTTCTGTCTAGGTGCAATGGTTTTTAAATTTGGCTGGATTAATACTGCAAGGATTTTGGTTATGATTTCTGGGGACAACAAAAACCTATGAGCTATATAGTTTGGTACATTCTATAGATTTTCGTGTGTCAAGGAGTAAGGAATTTAGCTGTTCTGAAATCCAAATGATGTTAGAGCTTGGTAAGGGGATGATTTGGTAGGGTTGTTTATGTGGCTTACATCACCCTCCTACAGCAAAATAACTGAACATTGAAGTCATGTGTTTTATTATGTATATGTTATGTTGGATTTCTTTCATTGATATTGTTTTAATACTGTGATACTTTTACTGTGTAATATTGTAAACCACCTTGATTGCAACCAGAAAGACAAAATATAAATATTGTAAATAAACAAACTTCTTTAAAATACATTGGATGGACAATTCCACAAACCATGAAAACCCAGGAAGGTTTATCCAATCAAGAAACTTGTTTTAAAAAAAAATCTGAAATGGATTTTTGGCAGCTCAATAGATCTACTTCAGATTTTCCTTCAAATGTTTTGGGGGATTACTTTTGATTACCCCGATCTATTAGGGAAAATACAATAGTTTTCTCCTACATATTTATTTATTTATTTATTTATTTATTTAAGGGTTTTCTATGCCGACATTTGTTGTTGGACATCATATCGGTTTACAGGCAACGTGGAGACAGCAACAGGGCTTTACAGTGAAACCAACATAACTTTTACAGAGTAACAATAATAACAGTTTAATAGAAACAGCTAGGCAGATTATATTTGTTTAGTGCAGCAGTAACAGGTTAATAATGTGACCAATAGGGGTTGCTACATTAAGGGGTAGATTTTAAAAGAAGCGCGATCAGCCTACTTTTGCTTGCGCATCAGACTCAAGCAAAAGTACGCTGGATTTTAGTAGATACGCGCGGAGCCGCGCGTATCCACTAAAATCCTGGATCGGCGCGCGCAAGGCTATCGATTTTGTATAGCCTGCGCGCGCCGAGCCGCGCTGCCTCCCCCCGTTCCCTCCAAGGCCGCTCCGAAATCGGAGCGGCCTCGGAGGGAACTTTCCTTTGCCCTCCCCTCACCTTACCCTCCCTTCCCCTACCTAACCCACCCACCGGGCCCTGTCTACACCCCCCCTTACCTTTGTCGGGGGATTTACGCCTCCCGGAGGGAGACGTAAATCCCCGCGCGCCAGCGGGCCTGCTGCGCGCCGGGCCGCGACCTGGGGGCGGGTACGGAGGGCGCGGCCACGCCCCCAGACCGCCCCGGGCCGTAGCCACGCCCCCGTACCCGCCCCCAAAACGCTGCCGACACGCCCCCGAAACGCCGCGACGACCGGGCCCGCCCCCCGACACGCCCCCCTCCGAAAACCCCGGGACGTACGCGAGTCCCGGGGTCTGCGCGCGCCGGTAGGCCTATGTAAAATAGGCTTACCGGCGCGCAGGGCCCTGCTCACGTAAATCCGGGCGGATTTACGCGAGCAGGGCTCTTAAAATCCGCCCCTAAATGTATAAATATCTGAGTTGAATAGTATATTTAATGTAATAATTTAATTGGGTGTATGGATTAGACCGTTATTTTGTAGAGTAAACTAGGGTAAGGTGAAGTCTGGTATTCTCCGTGATGAGAGCTACTGTGTGGTGAGGTGTTAGAATAAGAGTGGGGGTGTAGGTTATTGAGAGGGCAGGGAGTAGGGCTGGAATAGGATGCATTGTAATAGGATGCAGTGTAGTGTCCTTGAGATTATGAGTATGCTTGTGTGAAGAGCCAAGTTTTTAGTTTTTGTTTAAATTTGTGTAGGCAGTGTTCTTGGCGTATGTCAACGGGCATAGAATTCCAGAGTATGGGGCCGGCAATGGATAGGGCGCGTTCCCTGGTGGCATTGTAATGGGTGAGTCTGGGTGTGGGAATGTTTAAGGTTGCTAGGTAGTGTGATCGGGTGGGTCTGTTTGTGCTGCGGAAGGAGAAGGTGCTATGGGGCCAGTTCATATCTGGATTGTGTAAGGATTTGTGTATTATTCTGAGGGTTTTGTACTATATGCGCTGTTGGATAGGTAACCAGTGTAGTTCTTTGAGGATTGGGGTTATGTGTTCATTCCTGCGAGTGTTGGTGAGGATGCGTGCAACTGCGTTCTGCAGCAATTGGAGGGGGGAGATGGTATTTTTTGGAAGGCCAAGGAGTAGCGAGTTGCAGTAGTCTATTTTTGTGAATATTGTGGACTGAACTATTGTTCGGAAATCGTTGAAATGTAAGAGTGGTTTCAGTTTTTTTTTAGGGTTTGCAGCTTGAAGTAGCATTCCTTGAGGTAGTTTTTAATGAATTTTTTGTGGTTGAGTTGATCGTCTATGATGACTCCTAGATTTCTTGTGTGTTGAGATATAATAATTGAATTTAGAGGAGGTTGAAATGTAAGAATTGAGTGTTGTGTTGATTAGAGATGAGATGGTTGTGTGGAAGAGTTATTATTAAGGTTTCTGTTTTTACGGTGTTGAGTGCAAGGTTGAGACTAGAGAGGAAGTTACTGATTGCTGCAAGTGAGGCTTCCCATGTTTTGATGGCTTTAGGTAGTGAGTCTGTGATTGGGATGACGATTTGTACGTCGTCTGCGTATATGTAGTGTTTGAGGCTGAGATCTGAGAGGAAGTTGCAGAGGAGCAGGAGGTAAATGTTGAACAGGGTTGAGGAAAGAGAGGAGCCTTGGGGGACTCCTTGTAGTAGGTTGAATGCCTTGGATTCTTGTTTACCTATTTTGACTTTGTATTGTCTGTTTTTTAGGTAAGAGGTGAACCAGCGGAGGGGGTTCCTGTGATACCGATTTCATATAGCCGATCGAGTAGTACCTTGTAATTTATGGTGTCAAAGGCTGCTGATATGTCAAGAAGTGCGAGTATGAATGAGTGGCCTTTATCTAATCCCTTGAGTAGGTGGTCGGAAAGTGGTAAGAGGAGGGTTTCAGCATTCCAGAATTTACGGAAACCATATTGTGAATTGGATAGGATATTGTTGTTTTCTAGGTATTGCATAAGCTGGATGTTAACTATTTTTTCCATAACTTTTGATATGAAAGGTAGGTTGGAGACTGGGCGGTAGTTTGTAGGTTCATTTGGGTTTAGGGTTGGTTTCTTAAGAATGGGTTTGATCACTGCTTGCTTTAAGGCCGAGGGGACTTGGCCCTGAGTGAGAGATCTATTTATAATTTGGGCTAATGGATGGGATATAGTGCTGGGGATAGCGAGGAGGAGTTTAGTGGGTATGGTGTTGTATGGGTGTGAGGATGGCCTCATTTTTCTTAGACATTATTTGATTTCTTGAAGAAATATCTTGAAGAAATCTGATATTTCTGTCAAACACGAACCAGACAGGTTTGGTTTGACTTTCAGTTGTTCAGACATCTCTGGTTACCGGGAGCCTATTCAGTCTTAGACATTGCAAACTGCAATTTTTCCCATATAGCTTTCCTCTTCAATTAATATTTTACACTATTATACTCATTTGTCATGGTGATCAAGCTCTCTGTGACTTTTGAAGAGGTACTTATAGATCTATGTGAAATAAATGCTATAGAATGACAAACATGCATACTGCTACTGATGAAGCCTACTACTGATGTAACATGATGCATGATGAAAGGGTGAGCAAGTGCTTTGCACAGATTGTTCAAAAAAGCACTAGAAATGTCATTCATTTCAAGCAAAATATCTTATAAACAACCCATGGCTTACCCTTTTATTCTTATGGAAACTTAAATGATTACTCGGGATTTATAGAAAATAATAAGGTTTGTGATTACCTTCTCTTGGCCATTTTGTGCTTTCTTTAAGTTTGAGAAGGAGCAGGCCTCCATCCACCTATAGTTTCTTTGCAGCGCTAAGTAGGCAGCTTATATTTGTGCTTTTCTTTCTTACTTCTATATTTACAAAAGAATCATAATTAAGTCTTTGGTGTTCCAGAATATCGCACAGTATGGAGATCTGATATTAAATGGCATTCTATCCTACCTCTATGAACAGCTGAATAGCTCTACCATACCCCACTGAAATGTTTTACCAAACAATAAAAAAATAAAAATGAGCCCATTATAATATAATCTTTACTCCTCTTTACAGCTTTAATTCCTCTCTCTTGTGACCGCCTGAAGTAGCCAGACTTCAGTAACTGAGCAAGTATATTTGCACTTTGTCAGCGCATGTATACACAGAAGCAGCCACAGGTTCTGATTAGGACAGAGACTGTAATACTTTTGTAGGCAAGATTATGATTCAAGATGACAGTATGGGGTCTGGCCTAAAGCGATCCATACGAGCAAACTATGCAACAGAGAATGCGTGTTGCTGTCTGCCATGATTGCTAAGCAGCAAATCAACAGGAACTGATGCAGCATATTTATTTATTTTATTGTATGGAAAAGGATTCGTAGCCCACACAGATCCATGGTTCTCAAAGGGGTACAAAGAAAAAAATACATAATAACATCAGCAAGACTGTTTCAAACACAACACTACTTCAAAAATGAAACAGAAAATAATCTTCACATTGCAAAAGAATATTTCTCCCATGAGCTGAGCTGTGTATTAAGCTGCTCTTTTTTCAAACACTTGGTGGGGGGGGGGAGGGGGTTTATACCCTTAAATGCTTGCTAAATATTTTTTTAGCATGCACTTGCTAAAATGCCACATAGCAGGTGATATACTTAAGTTTTTTGTGTGCCTGCTAAAATGCAGGTGCTATAGTGCACACTCAAAATAAGAGTAAATGCTAAATCAAAAATTGCAGAGTGTGCATATTACATATTGAAATATTCTGTGCTAACTGATTCAAAATGTAAAGCTTGGTTAGTGCTGGGATTTTCAATCTTCTTCCCACCCCTGAGACAAGTAACAAAGGACTTATCAAACTGCCTCCCACTCCCAGCCCTCCCCAGAACACAAGGGGACCTTGGTGTCCCAACGTAACCCATCTTCAGACACAACATGAAGGGCACCCAACAGCCCAAATGACTCTTGGACATCAAAAGAAAAAGGGGTTTAACAGGCCTACGAGGGGGCCCTTAATGTACCAGGAGGCACGGAGGTTCCTTGGGACTGATATTAAAAGCGAGTTCAGCGCTATTTAGGCGGAATATGCGCCTAATTTCAGCAGCCACCGCTTACCCATATAAGTCCCTTATGCGGCTAAAAGTTACACGCAACTAAAGTAGGAATGTACAGGGTGGATCAGGGATGGAGCGAGTTAGCCATATAACTTATATCGCTACCGATATTCAGAGTTAGCCGCACAAGTATACATGTAAGTTTAGACGTGCCATAGAGCAGGTCTAAACTTAGCTGGGTAGACTTATAAGTGCACCTATACATATATTCAGTGGCTTCGCCGTGCCGCTGAATACACATCTTAATTTAGCTGGAGAAGTTCTAACCGGCTAAGTTGCTTACATAGCCAGCTTTGAATATCTACCCGCTTGTGTCTTGGATCAAAGGTGGAGGCCTCTTGAACTTTGGGTCAAGGATGATTAGGGCAGAGGGGACTCTTGAATACAGGGATCAGGGAAAACCATTTGGAGGAATGAGAATATGGGGGTCAAACACACACCTAAATTGTCTTCATCAGGGTGCTGCCTGCTCTTCCTTCTGATGGGCCCATGGGGCCGAAAAACAAAAGCCACCGGTACCCTGCTTCCATCTCTCCCATCCACCCATGCTCCTTGCCAATACAGTGCACACGCCTAAGGAAAAAAAAAAACATTGCTGCTGCTGCCACCTCTCCCCAGGGAGCCAATGATGTGAGCGCTGCTTCTGCCCTTCCCCACTCTGCTCCCTCTTCCTTTGCTCTAGAGCAGGGGTGGGCAGTTCCGGTCCTCGAGAGCCACAAACCAGTCTGTTTTTCAGGATATCCCTAATGAATATGCATGAGAGAGATTTGCATGCACTCTGCCTCATTTGTATGCAAATCTATGCCATGCATATTCATTAGGATATCCTAAAACCTCGACAGGTTTGTGGCCCTCGTGGACTGGAATTGCCCACCCCTGCTCTAGAGTGTGGTCCCTCACCTCTAACTTGCTCCTCTTGTTGCTGGGACCATTTCACTCCCTTCCCTTAGTTCAAAAGCTGAGGTGTGAACTGCACAGGAGGGAGAGGAAATGGTAAAATTAAATCATTAGTGCATGAATAAAATCTAAAGAAAGTATGAGAGCAAACAAATGAATTTAGAAATTCTCAGTTCTTCAGGTCACAGCCTTTACTTTCAGTCTATGCCAATCCAATTGGAAAGAAAAAGAATAAAGATGCAAGCAGGACTGCTCCATTGGTGTGACCTCTTTAAACCTGTGTCATATTACTCACAGTTGTTCAAAGCACAGTTTACAGTTTTGTATAAACAGATACTAACTAACTGGATATTGGAATTTGGGTAGAGCACACACACATGACATTTAGCAGAAATGTGCCCCCTCCAGCACTATCGATTCTGTAAGTAAGGGTTTCAGCTCCTGTCTCGAAACTCACATTAATGATCTTCACACTCATTGGCAAGTCACATAATGAGCTGCAAGTCCTGCAACATCAGGAAACACAGGAGACAGCAGGCTTTCTCTCTGACTCCTTGGTGTCTGGTCTCTCTGATCAGATTCAGATAACTTTATTGGCAGGACTGTAATGTGAGCGGAGGTGGGGGCACAAAACAACCAGACACCAGTTTAGATATGAAAAGGGGCTGCAGCTTTAATAGTGTGTTAGATATATATTTTTTTGTAACTTATATTTATTAATTTTCAACACTGAACATTACAAACAATAGAATAAACCATCAATACAGCTTGAGATCTATCACAGTAGGTGCAGGGCCCATTAGCATCATACTGGAACTATACATATCAGCTTTTTATCTGCCCGCTATACAGCTAACAAACTACCTATGTAAGTTAGCTGGATCAGACTTATTAGACTAAATTACATGGGATAATCAGCAGCACGACTATGCTGCTGAATACCCTTGTATTCAGCACTACTTAGCCAGATAAGTTATATCCAACTAAATTAGACCTGCTCTATGGCATGTCTAACTTAACCGATTACCTTAATCAGATAAGTCTGAATATCAGCAATTATCCACCTAACAGTCATTTATCAAACCGCAATGTGGCCTTATCACGTGCGTGAGGGCCTTATCACAGGCAATAACGCCCTATCGCACACGATAAGTACCGTATCGCAGCAGCAATATTTAAATTCGGGAAAGGGGCAGGCTATGGGCAGGGTAAAAACATTTTAATTCCAGTACCGCTGTAGGCGGAGTTGTTTTATACATTATCGACAGCAGTGGCCCCGGAATTAACACCACCTATTCCACTGGCGGTACGGGGGTGCGGTGAGGCCGCAAACCCGGCGGCAAAAATGCAGCGCCGTGATGCAGCCAGTTGCACAATTTCACCCCGTCCCTTTTTTTTTAGTGAGGTTCATCATTCTGCTATCTTTATATCTATAGCAGAATGATGAATCTAGGCCTAAAATAGCCAGATAAGTAGTGCTACCCCTCTCCATCCACTGGTCATTCAGCTACCTACTTGGCCCGATAAGTGGCTTATCTGGCTAAGTGACAATCATCAAACATAGCCATATATTCAGCAGGCTGCCATTTAGCCGGCTACGTCGCTGCTTACCTGACTAAATAGTGCTGAATATCGGCCTCAATGTACCTGAGCCAAAACATAATTTAAGCGAGGAATAATTGTTGCCCAGCAGCTATCCACAGAGCACCAGTCCTTGCATTTGTAATTAAACAGCTTCTCGGCCTTCCACCACAGCCCGGTGGTGGGCCTCGTTCCAGCCCTGTGGCCTGATGCAAGAGCTTCCAGCATGGCACTGATGGCTTCCCTTCTGTTGGGAAGCTCTTAACCAACTGGTTCAGCCTCCCAAGCTACTGGCTCAGGTACCCTGCCTGCACTACCACAACCGCCAGCCACTTACAAGCACCCCAAAGAAGAAAATCACAACTGAACTTACAACGGCAGGATGGATGGCGAAAATGGACACATGCCCTGCAAACCTGGAGGGAAAGGAGGCGTTACTCCCCCATGCCCTTCCCTTTTAAACCCTAAACCAATCTCCCCAAGGACCACCCGGCACCGCATTTCCCCTAATCCATGGTGAATCCCACCCACTGCCTCTTACAGATTGCTACGAGGGCTACCCAAAAAGGGAGGAAGAGCCATCTCTCTCAGCCTCTTCATCCCCCTCCCCCTCTCCTGAGGCACACAGTGTGGCAAGGACATGGGTAGGGTAAGAAGGAAAAAAGGAGCCTTGATCGCAAGAGCCACATTAAGACCAGCAGCCTGGTCTGAAGGAGGCCGCCTTTACCATTTTAGATGTGTTGCCAAAGTAACACTCATAATGATTACAATAAAAGTGCAGGAAAAGAAGGGAAAAAAAATTACAAAAATGGTAAAATAAGTCAAGTTACAAGTACAGGTTAAGGAAAGTCTCTCTCTCTATCTGCAAAATCCTCTGGACAATATTGTTATCTCAGTGATCTGCAGCAGGCGAGGTATGAACTCTTTTGGGGAGAAAACCAGAGTTTATTTGCTCACTAGACAGGTTCAGCAAAAATCTTGACAGTCAGGCTGAAAGGGAACGCCTCCCTTCCCCCTGTCTCTCCAGTCTCTTTCTCGCCAAGAATCTCCTCATGAACATATCAAGCCCATACACCACTGTCCTACCTCTTGAATTGCTCCCTAGGCATTCAGGCTCTTGGTGGACTGAAACGACTCTCCTTCACAGACTTGTGCTGCTGTAACCAGGGTCCTCCTGCATGCCCCCTGACATGCAGGTTAGTCCTGTAACTGCAGCCTTAAAACCTATCCCTGCAGGAGCTGTACTGAGGTGATCAGGATCCTGGATTATAGCAGCAGAATAATGGTATTCTAATCCTAAAAACAAACAGGCAAACTAGCTTTTAAATTAGCCCCCATGTGTGTTGGTAATAGCTAAAAAAAAAAAAAAAAAAGTTTGTGTAATTATCAGTCCTTGTCACCTTTTTTTATAGCTTTCTGTGCAGGCACACAAGATTGTTATCTGTCTGGAAAATTATTTTGTTTACCACTCCAGATTTAGATCTCCTATTCATCAACTCAGCAGCACAAAGAAATATTCTGTGCCTCCTTCATCTTTCACCCAATTGTCGTAAAACAAAATACATTATAAGGTGAATTTTCAAAAAGCTTCCGCGCATAAAAATAGCATTTACTTTGGGGTAGATTTTAAAAAGCATTTACTCGAGCAAAACTGGTTTTTGCTCGAGTAAATACACTTTATTCAAGTAAGTGGGCTTTTCAAACTTGCTACAATATATGCCATTGAATTGTCCATAGGATTTACTCAAGTAAGTGCACTTTTCTCGAGTAAATAGCTTTTGAAAATTGCTACGATAGTATGTCACATTTACATGCGTAACTCCTTTGAAAATGACCCCCTTTGTGTAAGAGGCATGCACGTGTGTATGTGCTATTTTATAAATGTCACAAGTACGCGTGGATTTTATTGGGGGGGGGGGGGTGGAATGGGCAGTCCAGTGGCATGCCAGGGAAGGGTTCAAACATACACGAGGTAGTTGCTCTTTTTTAAGAGATAATATGTGTATACATTATCAAACTTACTGGTATGCTTTTACACCTGCTAACTGACTCACGCAAGTGAAATCAAACTTGTCTTTTTATCTGGTGAGAGGTTGGGGCCAACAGGAAAAGGACAGGGTGAACCGGCAGAGATAATAGCGAACTGGTGATTCCAAGTATGCTTGCAAGTAAAGATTTTCAAAACGGTATAAAATACTTTCCTTACCTCTGCATTTAATTCTGGGTGTTTATTTGCATAATGTCATGATTATTTTGCACATAAAATATACACACAAATGTTTATAAAATGGATAAAGAAAGTATGCATTTTCTTGCAGTGGAAATATACACGCATACTGAAACATAACGCATATACTTTTGGAGCAGAAATATGAGGCAATTTATAAACTGTGCAGCTTCCACCACACAGTTTATAAAGTACTAATATCCATCTCCGCTTGTATAGTTTCACATGCAAATACTGTACCGCAGATGGGGCAGATTTTCAAATCGGCGTGCGCGGGGTACATTTGTGCGCGCTACCCGGCACGCACAAATGTACACCCGATTTTATAACATGCTCGCGCTGCCACACGCATATTATAAAATCCAGAGTCGGTGCGCGTAAGGGGGTGCACACTTGTGCACTTTGCGCATGCCGAGCCCTAGGGGAGCCCCAAGGGCTTTCCCCATTCCCTCCGAGGCCCCTCTGAAATCGGAGCGGCCTCGGAGGGAACTTTCCTTCCGCCCCCCCCCCCACCTTCCCCTCCCTTCCCCTATCTAACCCACCCCCCAGCCCTACCTAAATCCCCTCCCCTACCTCTGGCAGGCGTAACTTGCGCGCGCTGTCCAGCTGCCGGTGCGCCATCCCCCGGCACAGCCTCTATGCCAGAGGCCTCGGTCCTGCCCCGGACCACCGCCACGCCCATGGCCCCGCCCCCAGAATGCCGCTTTTTCAAAGCCCCGGGACATATGCGCATGCCGGGGCTTGCACGCGCTGCCAAGCCTATGCAAAATAGGCTCGGCGCGCGCAGGTTTTTTTTTAAAGGGTTATGCACATAACCCTTTGAAAATCTACCCCGTAGGTTTTAAAGTTGAGCTCTCTGTATGGTACCCCTCCACCTCCAATCCTCCCCACTCCTTCTTTCATAAGAACATAAGAAAATGCCATACTGGGTCAGACCAAGGGTCCATCAAACCCAGCATCCTGGGGTCCATCAAGCAACATTAAATTCAAAATGGTGTCTGCCGGTCATGTATGCTGACCAGCACCCCATTTGAATTTATGACTGTACAGTGAGATCCGCCTGTAAGGATGTCACCAAAGTGTCTTCGCAATTGCTGGATGTGTGAAGTCAAAGAGGAAAGGACCGTGTCATGTTCCCCGACACTCTCCAGTGGAAGGTATCTTGCAGAGTGGTTTTTCACAAAAAAACCATGAGCCCACTTTGGCTCGTGTTATTTTGTTTAGCCTTCCTTCTATGGGAGGTGGCTGAAGTTCAAGCTTGGAGCCCTTAGAACTTCCAGCAGGAGGGAGGTTTATTGGGTCCAAGGAGGATCCTGAGAATGAGAAAACCAAGAGCAGCGAAAGGGGAGTTAGTCCCACGCTCCTTCCATTTCACTGGAAAGTTACCTGGAGTGTTTGAAAGTGGATTTCTGATTGGAGTCAAAATAAGGTCTGTCAGACTGGGAAGTTCCTACTTCTGAGTTGCTGCTTAACAGCGTATCAGTAGGAGCTCAGCTGCTTCTGTTCAGGAGGGGGTTTCAGATCAGCTACTCAGACTGGAGAGATCTGCTCACCAAACAGCAGATAGCAATAAGGGGAAAAGACCAGGGAAGGTCTCTCTCCAGGAGTGCCTACTTGTTAGGAAATGACTGGTATAAAAAAAATCCCTAGTGTTTGAAGATTTGCAGTGACGGTGGAATCTGGGTTGAGTGCTGTCTTTTTGTTTTCCTATATGGATTGCACTATTTTTCTAGTGTGCATACTACTGAATTTATTCATCTGCACCAAATAACCAGCAAACGATTTTTTTTTTTTACACCAGACACTATGCCTGTGCGTTATTTTTACTGGAAGGTGTCAGAAAACCAATTCAGGGCCTTGAAAGACTTTGCCTTCCCACCTCCCCCGTCAAGAAGAACCCAGGAACTGGAGTCAATACTTGGGCCCAGAACTCCCAGGTGAGCCCCTGCATTCGAGCAGCCAGTGAAGTAGGAATCACATGCATCATAGTTTACGTCATTGCCAGCCAATGCCATATTTGATTCACTTCAGAAGCCAGCAGGACGTATGTCTGCTGGCAGGAAGGGGAGTTTATGGGGAGCCTTACAGGGCCTGGAAGGTTTGGGAGAAGGTCTGAGGAGGTTTTTTTTCACCTTTGAAGATCAGGGACCAGACGAGGAGGTTGTATGGCGCACCGGGGGATTGTCAGCATGGGGAAGCGGATCAGAAGGCGAGGATGACTGGGAAGCAATCAGAAAGTGAGAGAAAGGGACTTGGGGGCACACTCTGTGTTTCAGGCCAGACTGAAAAGTTTTTCATATGCTAGCCAGTTCTTTCTTTCGAACTGGTGAACACGCAGTATCCTCTGCATGTCATTAACTTAGTGCATTGATAGCAAAATGCATTTTTAGCGAGTGCACTCTGAAAACATGCACTGTTACCACACTTCTTTGCTAGCACACACCCAGGGGGTAATTTTCAAGAGGAGTTGGATGTGTAAATGTAACTACTATTGTAGCAATTTTCAAAAGCCATTTACTCAAGTAAAGAGCACTTACACGTCTAAATCCTATGGACAATTCAATGGCATATATTGTAGCAATTTTCAAAAGCCCACTTACTCGAGTAAAAGCTTTTTAAAATCAGGCCCTTCATGCATAGGTCTCAAAGATTACTGGTTTTGTCTTAATTAAGGAGACCAAAGATGGACAAAGGGCAGGGGGCCTAAACCTCTGCTTGCAATTTTAGTAAGGTGCACTTGCAAATAGTTACAATTTTAAAGTCAACACAAAATATATCTCTGCAATAGACAGATAGATAATATGCATCAAAAACAAAACGAGTGATTTTTAAAGCACAGCAATGGATCCACAGCAGTTTGAAAACCTAATACTGTTTTACATTCATGTGACACCAGCTGCGGTGCACATTAAACAGGAAGTAGGAATGGCCACATTAAGGGCAGTTTTCAAAGACATTTCCATGGGTAAAAAACACAGTGTTTCATATAAGGAAATGGGACTCTTTGAAAACTGCCTGCCCCCTCTTCCCCTAAAACTACAGGTGTAATGCCAGTACACGTGCACTTTTACGCACAGGTAGCAGAGGTGTTCCTGGGGGCAGAATCAGGGAGGGGTCAGCGTGCATGCGCACAGTAATGCGCGCATGAGTATTTTCGCTGGAAAAAGGTTACCACACAAATAGGCGCGGGTCTGTGGGGTCTACTTCTTCCAACCCAACTGACGTAAAGGCTGCCAGTAAAAACTTAACTACCATAGACTTTCCACTCCTGCACCCGGGTTGAGCGTTACCCTTTCTGAGAACTCATTTTCACCATGCTTTGTCCTGAGTGAGTGATTTTTATATTTCAGCGCTATGTTTAGAAGCATGCAAATGTCTAGGAAAAAGCAAGAATTAGCAAGCATATCAGAGCCAAGTTGTGTGCTGCTCAAGTCATGATTCTGCCATTTGAAACTGTCACAGCTCACTCTGCTAGGCTGTTCTGTGCTGCTGTTTTTAAACCTTTTTAAGACAGCAAAATTGGGAAAAATATTCTGCATATTCATTGTTCACATCAAGAGCAGCCAAGATTACTTTTAAACAGCTATGGTCATGAAAAAAAAATAAAGAAGAAAAAATAATTTTATATTATCTTTTTATGCATATTGTTAAATATTTTACAATATAGCATTTAGAAACAGTTTGCAGTGTCTTCCTCTGACAGAAATAGACCATTGAAAGACAAATTCTAATTAAATGTTTCGGGTAAAATATATAGTTCATGCCTTTACCTTTTTTAATTACATTTAGTGCTAAATGCAAGTGATGAATATTAATGTGCTTTGATACTTCCAACTAGTTTACAGCTGTGAAAGTAGAACTATCTACAGTAAAGCCATTGGTATAACACAGATATGATGACCTACAGATTTTCATTAATAAGATTTGTCTTCTTTGCTTGACCTTACCAATGACCAAAACCTAGAAAGGGTAATTTATAACTGTGCAGGTAGGACTACAGTCTGCATACATGCAGAATTTATCCAACATTTTCTAAGTGAACGTATGCACATTGGATCTGATTTTAAAAGGCATTTAGATGCTTAAATTGGGTTTTACACATGTAAATGTTGCACTGCAATCGAAGTGAGCGCTAGGGGGCGCTCCCAGTATGAGACGAGGAGTGTGTGTCCTTGCAGTGAGACGGGTCCTCATCTGGGATGGAGTGGAGACCAGGACCCTACCGACCTGCACACCTTAGTGAGACCAACCACGCAAGATTGGCCTCTGAGAGGTCCTCCGACCACTCCAAGCCCTTTTGGACCTGCTGCTAGGTAATGGCAGAGGCGGCAGGCCGGACATTAGGCAGAGGTTGATGAGGACTTGAACATGGGATGCTGATGAAGACAGGATTCAGATGAAGATCAGACTCCGACGAAATGGAGAAGACTCCGGATAAAGCTCTAACATCCACAGCCGGGGAGGAGGCTGCAGTGGCCAGAACTGCCATCAGGCTATCCACTGGAGCACTGCCCGCCGGAGGCTAGGCGTAGCCGGAGTCCAGAACATTGCAGGAATGATTAGAGACGAGCCTCCAAGGCAAGGATCCAGGACATCTGGGACAGACTCTCCAGACACTCAGTGAAGGGTAGCCGGGACAGACAAAGCGGACATCCAGTAGACTCCAAACCCAGGAGGAGACGGAAAGGAACAAGGAGATCCTTGGCTCTGAAGATGGTAAAGACCCACCAGCACCCTACATACCCCAGCAGGGTGGTCACAGACCACTGGGCCGCAGCGCGCCCTACCAACCCAGCCAGGCTGGTTGTGGACCACCCTAGGATGGATCAAGCAAAGCCTTGGACATCTGGACAGGACAGACATCAGGACCCCAAGACTGGACCAAGGAACATCAGGACTGGGACAATGGAGACATCAGGACAGACGAGGCATCCGCAGAGACCAGGACAGACGAGGACGAGGGATCCCACGAAGAACATGAAGAAGAAGCCAAGCAGAAGTGAATAATGCAGAGAAGTTCTAAAGCAGACCAGCTCCTTGCGAAGGCAAAGACTGAATGGCAACTGAGCCCTTAAGTAGGGCTAGAGAAGCGGTTCCAGCGATGAGGTCATCGGATGAAGTTGGAAGGGCCTCTCCCTCACTGGCCCTTTAAATAGCAGAAGGAGGCATGGCCCTGCACCTAAGGAAGCATAAGGAGGAAGAGGTGCAGGACCCTGGACAGCAGCCATGCTGCCGCTGAGGAGAGGGGGAGCCAGAGCAGGCCTCGATCAGGCCCGACGTGGGAGCAGCGGTGTCCGAGCCACGAAGGAGGGACAAGGGCTGCTCCACCGCTGCAGAGCTGGGGCTGAAGGCCCCTCCCTATGGAGGGGGTCAGGAAGCGTTGGCGGCCTCCGGGCCGCATGGAAGGAGCATCAGCAGCCTCCTGCCGCGATAGGGACACTTGGGCGGCTCCTGCCGCGAAAGGAAACCCCAGCATGGCTCCTGCCGTGCTGGCAAGATGGCGGCCTCCAGGCCGTGGAGGTAAGAGGCTGCCCATAGCTCTGGCTGCGGGCAGCATTGCAACAGTAAATGCACTTTACCCGTGTAAGTGGACTTCTGAAAATTGCTACAATATAAGCCATTGAATTGTCCATAGATTATACACGTTAAGTGCACTTTTTGCACGTAAATGGTTTTTTTAAACTGCTTTATTTACATGTGTAACTCCTTTTAAAATTACCTCTACAAGATTGCTTTGAAAATGCTTGGATAATTAGCTCAGTATGTGCACAAATTAATTTGCACCAAATGGCACCTCCTTTTCTGAGGGCACAGTTTGTGGGGGTTAACTTGCATGTATGCTTTTTATAAATAAAAAATATTTGCATAAGATCCAATTCCAACTTCCTCAGAACACCTCTACCCAGTTCATGAAAAAGCAGGCACATACCTGGGTTACATGCATACTTTTACACACATGGAGAACCGAACAATTTTCTAAAAGTCATTTATGCACTTAAAACCATAATGAAAATTTAGCTCTTAATGTTATTTTGTTTTAGTGGGGCACTTCTGTACATTCAGGATACTACTACTGCTTTAGTAGGACTGTGCATTCGTTTGAAATAAATGAATAAAATGCATCAAATAAGATTATTTTGTTTCAATTGTGGACCCCAAAACGAATGGAGGGTACTCTAAATTTAAATAAAATGTTTATTTCATTTGTTTATTTCCCATTTAAGGCTATGGCCCATTCAAGTCTAAGGCTTTACTGATCAATCAGCAGATTCAGGCAAGGACGAACTGGTAACTATAGCAACCAACTCTTGCCTGCATGACATAGCAGCCATGTCAGAGCTGAGGCGAGAGAGCTGAGGCGAGAGAACAGAAGACCAGACAGACGACAAATCACAGTGAAATATCTTTTTAACTAGCTTACAGCTCCAATCTGGATCAAGTGGCACTGACAACCTCAAACTGAAAAGTTTGAGCAAGTGCAAAGAAACTGTTTGCTTTGTTGGATTTTGCAGAAAAGGATCTCTTTTCAGAAGCTCTCTGAAAGTTAATGAAAAGCTTAAAAAACCAGATATTGGCATTGGCACAAGGGTTTCATATTACTAATGCCCAGCCTACCTGCCATGTCCCTGATATATCATCTAAGAGATCTTCCTACTAGTATACTCTCTGACATGCCTCTGATATACCACTCTAGGGGTCTTGCTGCCACATTCCTACTTGCCATGCCCCAGGTGTACGCCTTTGAAGGTCATGCTGTTATTATGCTTATTCACATGGCTATTTTATACCAACAAGGGAATTTTCCACCCTGTTTGTTGGTTCTACTGGGGTGTTTTATCCCCAGATAAAAAAAGTGAAAAGTAAAAATAAAATATAAGTTTCTTCTCTCATCCCATTTCTTTTATGGTTATTTGATTTATTCTACTCCTCTACATTCCCAGCCTAGTTCTCACATCCTGTTTGTTGATTATACTGGGGTATTTTGTTCTCAGAAAATAAATATGAAAAAAGAAAATACAGGGTTCTTCTCCTACCCCAACTATTTTATGGTTTTCCATCTTTCTATCAAAGCCTGTCTAGATGTTTGTGCTTCCTCACAATCTGTGCCTTGGTGGTTTAGACATTAAGGTCTTTCAATTCCCTGCACTGAACACGTTGGTGGTTTAGTCACCTTTGTAATGTTTGCGATTCACCACCTTGGTGGTTCAGACAACTCTGATGTTTCAGATGGACTGCACTCCATGCCTTGGTGGTTTAGACACCATTGAACTCTTTTCAGTGGATTGCAGTATATACCTTGGTGGTTTAGACATATTGTGCTGTTTACAATTCCATGTTTTATGTGCCTAGGTGGTTTAAATTTCTTTCAGTGGTTTGCAATGGATCGCACTCCATGTCTTGGTGGTTTAGACACCTTTGTGCTGTTTGCAATAGACCCTATTCTACAGCTTTGTAGTTCCAACACTTTTGTGCTGTTTGTGATGAACCACACTTCCTACCTTGGTTGTTTAGACACCTGCTTGCAGTTTGCAATAGATTCACTCCATGCTCTGGGGTATAGACAACTCAGTTCCATTTGTGATTTCCTGCACTGTACCATGAAGGTGTAGAGACCTCTGTGTGTTTACAATTCCCCATACTGTATGCCATTGGGGTGTAGACACCTCTGTGATGGTTGCAACTGCCAGCACTCTACGTCATGGGAGCATTGAAACCTTTATGCTGTTTATGGTTCCCTACACTGTACATCATGGGGGGTTTGATACTCTGAAATATTTGTGATTCCCTGCACGATATGCCTTTGGGATTTTGACAATTCCTTGCTGCTTGTGATTCCTTGCAATGTAAACCATGAGGGTTTTGATGCCTTTATGTTGTTTGCAATTCCCCACTTTTTAAGCTATGGTGGTTTTAATACCTATATAGTGTTTGTGATTCCTTGCACTCTGTACCATGGGTTTCTTGCTGCCACTCTGCCTACCAACTATGCCACAGATCTACAACCTTAGGATCCTGCTGCTACTATTTCTAGCTTCCATGCCCTAGATATACCACCTTGGGGGAGGGGGGTCTTGTTGCTATCACTCTGCCTGACTGCCATGATACCGATATATTACCTCTGGGTGACCTCTTGCTACTATGTCTACCTGCTATGCCCATGATGCTATACCTTGGGGGTCTTGCTGCCACTCTACCTAGTTGCCATGCCCTTATGTTCCTATTTGGGAAAAAACAAGCCATGCTAGAAGCTGGCAGTAGTAATTTGGGACCCTAGTCCTTGCACATATTTTTATGGTTTGAGGAAATGGGAGTGTGTCTAGGGTTGGGGATTATGCCATGGCCCCTTCATATTGTCAGGGGGTCGGAGGGTATGGGATAGCAGCATTATATACATTTAAAGAACAGGGAATTGGGTGGTGGGAGGGGGCACCCGTGTCTAAGGAACTTTTTGGTCATGTAAGAAGGGATTAGGCGGTGCAGGGAACACTGCTTAATAGGGCCATATACTTATTTTTATAAAGGATTTGAAACAAGCCATAGGTCCATTTACTCCTATTTTTTTTAAGTGCTACTGACCTGGATATCTTTTAAAGATATATGCATAAGTAGCAAGTTATATGGCCATACAAGGCTGGCTAATGATAGACCTGCTCTGAAGCAAGTCTAAAGTTATCTGGCTAACTTAATCGGGCAAATCTTCCAAGAGGCTCGGTCACACGGGTAAAGGCCGGTACGCGCTCAAGTCCCGGGCCTCTTGGAAGGGGCGGGCCGGAGGGAGTGTTTTGGGTGGGGAGGGGCGGGGGCCGGGCCAGCGCCATTGTTCGCTGTCCCGGCTGCCAGCGCATGCAACTTACTTCAGCTCGGGATACTAACACTAACACCAGTAATAAGTCTGGCTGCCACATTTTGAATAATCTGTAAAGCTCTAGAGTAGAATAAGGAAGTTCACTATACAGAGTGTTGCAGTACTGTTATGTGGAAATGACTTGGAGTTAGATTTTAAAAGCCTTTCGTGCGTAAAAGTGGACACACATGCGTGTAAGTGGGCTTCGCGGGAGCCACGTGAATTTTAAATAGCCGGGAAGAGCGCGTGTACATCGAGGTACGTGCGCCCAGAAAAAGTAGGTGGGAAAGGGGGCAGGGCATTCCAGAGGCAGGGCCAGCACTGACACATGTAACTCCTAATTTTCCTCAACTTACTCATGCCACTTTGCTACAGATCCTCAGTAGCACAGGAGTACTGGGGGGAGAGAGAGAGAGAGAGAGAGAGAGAGAGACTCTTTATAGGGCTCAGTCTGATACTCTATATATGGACCATTGTAAGGGGGCACTTTGATTCGGGGTGAGTTTTCAGGAGGTGGGTTGGGGTTAGCTGGGTGGTGTTACAGACACTTTCAGAGGTATGCATTCTAAAAACTGACATCACTAAAACATTTTAGGACCTTATAAGTGATAAAAAGGAGTTGATTTGTACAATGCAGCTAGCAGACACTGACAGTGAACATTTATAAGGACTGAATTTCTTTACTGATGTCAATTTTACAATGGATACCTCTGAATGTGTCTGTAACCACCCTCCCCCCCAATCCCAACCCACCTCCTGAAAACTCACCCTCACTCAAAGTGCCCCCTTACAAAATCTGTAGCTGATACGTGGAAATACACAGTGGTTTACCCTTCAAAATATGGCCCATATTACTGTAGTCTAGTATACTGTATCTCCATGGGTTTTCTCAAAATAAACAGCAAAAAAAAATCTAATTGATTTTCTTTGCAGATCCTAGGCAAATCAACTGATTTTTTTCAAGATTAAGCCAGGCTGAAATTCACCTGAATTGAGATCAGGTCAGACTGTTTCACATATTCCTACTCAAGGGTACACCTGGCACTTTACCATTCAATGCAAACAATGCCCTATTAGAACACCAAAAAATGCCAATAAATTATTCCCTGGTTCATGCAAACCCCAATTATAAACTAATTTAATTTAGATTAACTACTCTATGCTTCACCAGCAATTCTATTACATAAAAATATGTTTACTGGCCTGTTATACTTTGACTGTAGTTTTAATGCTAATGAGAGATCGTTAATCCGCTCTAAGAACTTTATTCTGATTGCATTTTCACTACAGTTACAAGCTGCACGGTATATAATGCGCATGAATCAGTTTCAGTGCAGGAAAATTATAGTTATTGGGCATGTGTAATTCATACAGACTACTGGTATATAATAAAGAAGCTCTATTGGAAAATACTTTTTTTAAATCTGGCTTGATTTTGCCAACAGTTAACTTGTAGGAGTGGAGGAGTAACCTAGGGATTAGAACAGTAGTCTAAGATGCAAGATGACCAGTGTTCAAAACCTTCTGACACTCCATGTGACCTTGGGGAAGTTACTTTGTCCTCCATCTCAGGTACAAACAGATTATAAACCCCATGGAGCCAGGAAAATACCTACAGTACCTGAATGTAATTCAACTTCAGCTACCAATGAAAAGGCATGAGCTAAAAATGAGAAATTACTACTTACCTGATAATTTCCTTTAATGAGGACAGGTTAAAGCCGGGCTGCTGGGGATGGAGGAGAGGTAAGAAGGCAAAGGCCATTACCACCACTCTCGGCTTCCTGCACCTACTTAGCCTCTCAGCTCTTTCTCTCTCTACAGCTTAAGTCCACACCCAAAAACCAGCTACCAGACCATGGCACTCATATGAGGGAGGAGCCATAAGGTATCACCACAGGAGAGTGGGGCAAATTAATTCCCTTCTTCTTTTCTCCTTCATTTTCTATATTATTATTTTTTTTAAGTAATCCCCAGTAGAGAGATACACGTCCACCATCTGCTGGAGATGGAGAATACTGGCGGGCTGATACCGGTGCCAGAGTATATATACCGTGACATCAGCTTTGCTACGTCTCCATATGCTGGTAGAGGTACGTAACTCATCGGTGTGGATTAATCTGCTGAATACTAAGAAATAAATAAATAAACGAAATACAAAGTAAAGTAGTGCATCAGTTAACCCAAATTTGAGATTTTTTTAAATTCACAAAGAAAACTGCAAAAGTAAAATGTTGGAAAGAATGGACTTCAAAAGCTTGTTAATTTTCCTTTAAAGATAACATTGTGGGTTTAATAATCTTTCTTTGAATTGTGATTTGGATCCCTTCTCGCCTGGTTTGGATTTGATGAAGCTCTGTTGAAAATAGTTGTCAAAATGTCTAGTTAGTCTAGATTTAATGTTTTTTTTCAGTTTATATGTGTTACATTGCTATTTAAGCGTTATCTTGGAATTTTTTTTTAACAATTGCATTAATATACTATTTTCAAAAAACAGATCACAGTGTTTTGGTTTTTTTTTTTTTACTCTCCTGTCTATGTTTTGCAAAATTCCTGCATTGCATAAATAGCCGAACATCTGGAGCATTTCAGTCAGCTGCATTCTTTTCTCATGCTTCAGAAAAGAAGCTCGAGTTGCCTCAGAGGATATTTGACTCTTTCTGCAAAGATATACTCAGTATACATTTTTTTGTACACCTTTTTAATGAAGTGAACAAAACAATGTTATGCCTGTTTCACTTCTGAGGATATTCTGCAGATGTTTTGCAGCTTTACTATACAAATTTGCTGCAGTTTCTTTCCTCTTAAAAATATAGTTGCAGTTGCCTCAGTTGGCACATGTTTCCACTGATCTATGATGGATTTTTCCTCAATTAATATCTTTTATGAGTCATTCAGCTGGTGAGTACATTTTCAAGCTGGAGATTTTGCAGAATTTCTGCAAATTTACTCACTAACCTAATTTTAAAAATTGTATCTCTAAATTTGAGAGGCCTTTTCATTTGTTTCATTTCATTAGCCTCTTATAGTTTAACAAAAAATTATTCTACTATTTATTAGAGATGTGCATTTGTTTATCACGAATTAGGCAATTTCAATGAAATTGCCTAATTCGTTGTGGTTCGGGGGGACCTGAGCCACAAAACGGATTTTCCCCGAGCTTCGGAGAAAATTTGTTTTTCAGGTTTGTGCAATGGGAGGGGCACATTTATTTAAAAAAACAAAAAAAACCCACCCCAACCCTTAAATTTTACTTTCTTACACCCCCCCCCCAACCATCCCGATCCCTCCCAAAGACTTACTAAAAGTCCCTGGTGGTCCAGCGGGGTCCCACAAGCGATCTCTCTCTCCATGCTGTCGGGCCTGCTATGACTCAAAATGGCGCCGATAGCCTTGCCCTTACGATGTCACAGGGGCTACCGGTGCCATTGGTCAGCCCCTGTCACATGCTCCTACCATGTTACTATAAAAACTGCCTACAAGTCCAGCTCTATGGTGAAAATCTTCAGTGGTGTCCCCAAACATTCTCTCTCTTCTCCTTTCTCCCTCCAGATATTCTTTTCTTCTTTTCCTCTTCTCCTCATCCCTCCAAGCATTCTGTCCTCTAGATGCTCTCATCTCCTCCTCCAGGCACTCTCTCCACTCTCCTTCCCTCTAAGTGCTCTCTTCCCTTTCCCCTAAATCCCCACTCTCCCCTAAACTCCAGATACTCTCTCTCTCTCTCCCTTTCCCCACCTCCATTTCCCTTCAGACATTATCTCCCCTTCTCTCCCTCCCTCCAGCCATTCTTTCAATATACATATAGGGATGAATTTTAAAAGCCTGGTGTGTGCCAAAGCCAGGAGATAGGCGCCGGTCAGGCCGTCACATGCCACATGGATTTTAAAATCCTTGAGGTGCGTGCTGGTACGACTTCTGTGCGTACCTGGCTTTTAAAATTCGCCTACGAGAATATGCTATTTACCAAACTGGAAAAAAATGTTCAAGTTTTAGACAAGGTAAGGATTTGATTCATTTAAAAAAAAAAAAAAAAACCCCAACAAAAAAAAAAACCCAATCAAAAAAAGATAATTTTTGGTTTGGATTACCAATTCATTTCAAACTCATGCACATCCCTAATGAAGGTAACATTGAAAATAATACACTGAGCCCTAGAACATCAATATACTTCCTTCTTGGGAAAAAAGAACAAACTGGATTGTTTCAGATCCTTATGTAGAAACTAAACACTTGTAAAATACTTACCTCTGTCACACATACAGAATATAGACAGACCCTCATTTAACAAAGAATAAGAACATAAGTACATAAGAACATGCCATACTGGGTCAGACCACGGGTTCATCAAGCCCAGCATCCTGTTTCCAACAGTGACCAATCCAGGCCACAAGAACCTGGCAAATACCCAAAAGATAAGTATATTCCATGCTACTGATGCCAGTAATAGCAATGGTTGTTTTCTAAGTCAACTTAATTAATAGCAGGTAATGAACTTCTCCTCCAAGAACTTATCCAATCCTTTTTTAAACCCAGCTACACTAATTGCACTAACCACATCCTCTGGCAACAAATTCCAGAATTTAATTGTGTGTTGAGTGAAAAAGAACTTTCTCCAATTAGTTTTATATATGCCACATGCTAACTTCATGGAGTGCCCCCTAGTATTTCTATTATCCGAAAGAGTAAATAACCGATTTACATTTACCCGTTCTAGACCTCTCATGATTTTAAACAACTCTATCATATCCCCCCTCAGCCGTCTCTTCTCCAAGCTGAACAGTCCTAACCTCTTCAGCCTTTCCTCATAGGGGAGCTGTTCCATCCCCTTTATTATTTTGGTTGCCCTTCTCTGTACCTTCTCCATCACAACTATATCTTTTTTGAGAGGCAGCAACCAGAATTGTACACAGTATTCAAGGTGCGGTCTCACCATGGATCGATACAGAGGCATTATGACATTTTCCGTTTTATTCACCATTCCCTTTCTAATAATTCCCAACATTCTGTTTGCTTTTTTGACTGCTTCTGAATGAGCTGGAAGCCCAAAGAAGCATGAAGGAATTACCAAATCAAAAAAAAAAAAAAAAAAGGTCAAACTTACCGGGGTCTAACTCTGCCCTTGAAAGTTATACCAAATTTGAATATATCTAATCTTATCGCCAAATTTTAGAAAACAACAGACGCTAGTGTAAGTAGATCTGCGGAGAAGGTACATACATTCTATGCTACAGTGCCATACAATACTAGGCTTGATAATGGTTCTTGTACAGAAGAGACCTCATGTCATACATTAACTGTTTGGCCTTCAGCACCACCCCTTGCTTTGCCAAGATCATTGCTGGAAAATGCCCTTACTATTTATTCACCAGCTGTTAAGGAGACTTTTTCACTGCAACCTCAGTCTAGAGCAAACTGGATCGTGCAAAGCAGCATTAAATTTCCATTCAGTGCTATCACAGAATACATTCCACTGATTTCAACTTCTAACATGCTTATTGACGTCATATTCCTTGAAAACATTTCATTTGTACTGCATAAACACTGCAGCAAGGACAGTACTGCAGAAATATATATATGGGAACTGTCCAGTTATCTGAAGGGTTTGTTGATAATTATATCAACCTCAGCCGGTTTTGCACTCTATGAATCAACAGCTTTTAACAGTTTCTAATGTGAAATCAGCTAGACTTCAATGCATTAGTGCTTGGGCTTGCTCTCCGGTGGCTCTAACCCTTTGGAAAAATCTGTTAATCTTTGATTGATTTCTGATTGTAAATGTTTTAGGAAAGCACTGAAAATCTTTTAACTGTGGCATCCTGCACACATGGGACTCCCCCCCTCCCCCTTGCCCAAGCATGAAACAATAACAGGAATCAATTATAACATAAAACGCAGACTGGATGCAATGGCCACAGCCATTTATTAGATACCATAATAAGGAAATCTAATCTGGGCCGAGTTTGAGAGCCAAGGAGGAGGAGGAGGAAGTGCCGGGGAGCTCTGCGGGATTTAATTCTCCTGCTGGATCACCTTCCTCCCAATGCCATCTCGCAGCCCCTCCCATGAATCGCACAGTCTGGTACCGGGTCACGTAAAGATGGCATCATAGTGCCCGACCAATCGGGAGGGGCCGCATCATCAGCTGCCAATCCTGGAAGTCCCACTGCCTCCCCTTGCTGGTAGAATACCACCACCATGCCAGGAAGGATGCCACTGCCCAGGTAAATATGGGGGAGGGGGAGCAGAATGGGCGTGGCTGCCCAGACGTGTGCCTTGGGTGCCTGTTACTTGTGGCACCCGCGTATCCGCACTGGGGGCCACACGTTTATTTACTGAAGCTTTTAAAGGTTCATTTTTAGATTTTGAAGATGATTTTAGCTGTATTATAGTTTTAGTTACTTGCATTTAGATTGATTTGTTATCCACCATGAACAGCTTGTCTGTTGGCATGACAGAGGACAAGTACTGTAGTGCAAATAAATAAATATGATTGCACAGAAATGGGTCTCTTTTGGCCTCATTTTAAATTACATCATGCATGTGTTGATTCAGTCTCAGTGTAGTACTGATGTACTTTTCCTTCCATTTGTCCTAAATTAAAAAAAAAAGATATTGCAAATCAGTGTGCCATTATAGAAATGTCCTGCACTCTCTGTGCCACAGCAAATTTTTTCCAGTGGGATTTAAGACTTCAGACGCCTGCTCCAAATCAGAGCCAAAAGAGCAGAGCAGAGCAGCTGACCTTACTGACAGGCCGATACAGTACAGTGCGCTCCGGTGCACTGTACTGTAAGGGGTAATAGCGCGTCGAAAACGCGCGTCCAACCCCCCTGAGACTAATAGCGCCCTCAACATGCAAATGCATGTTGACGGCCCTATTAGGTATTCCCGCGCGATACAGTAAGTAAAATGTGCAGCCAAGCCACTCATTTTACTTTAAGAAATTAGCGCCTAACCAAAGGTAGGCGTTAATTTATGCCGGCGCTGGGGAAGTGCACAGAAAAGCAGTAAAAACGATATTAAGTCGGACGTCCCAAAAGATAAAAAAAGTTAAAAATGAAAAAAAAAAAAATTTAAAATGGGCCCGCGGCTCGCAGGTTGAAAACCGGACGCTCAGTTTTGCCGGCGTCCGGTTTCCGAATCCGTGGCCGTCAGCGGGTTTGAGACCCGACGCCGGCAAAATTGAGTGTTGGCTGTCAAACTCGCTGACAGCTGCCACTCCTGTCCAAAAAGTGGCGCTAGGGACGCGCTAGTGTCCCTAGCGCCTCTTTTTACCGCAGGCCCTAATTTAAATAAATGAACCTACTGAATCGCGTGTACAGGAGAGTGGCCTGTGCGCGCGCAGGGAGAGCGGATGCTCGCGCGCAGGGAGAGCGGATGCTCGCCCGCTCTTCTTCAATTTTTACTGTATCGGCCCGTGAGGAAGTAAGAGAATCCTATCAACTTTAGTCAGGCTGCTCATAGGCTTTCCTTAATTACTCCACTGTCACCCTTATATTTGCAGGCAGGCAGAGGATGATTTTCATAGCAATTTCTACGGGCAAACAGCATTTTATCCTACTTTAAGTAGTCGTTGGAAAACTTCCCTCCAACTGATGTAGCAAAAACTCTGCTACATCGAGAAGAGGCACTCTCAGGGAGATGAGAAATCATGTGTGGATGGCATTTACAACTCTATGTATTTTTCTGGAAAGATTCCAGCCACAGAAAAGGCACGTGTACTTTGTCCGCATAGCAACTTTCAAAGCGAAAGTACATGTACGCTTCTGCTTTGAGAACTGGTACAAAGCCTGCAGGTAAAAAACACATGTGGTCTTTGTCTCTGTACGGGCAGCTTAAAAATCACCCTCTGAATGATGGCCTCTGCCTTGCATTGCCGCCTTCGGTTGGCTCCAAAAACAGACACTCCAGATGTTTACATACAAAAGGCAGGATGGCCTCAGTCTGCTTGACGCTTGCCCTTCTATTACATTTCATTTTTGTTATTTTACCAAATGGAACCCAGATACCTTCTATTGTTTGTCCCAGATTTTCCATGGACTTCATCCACAAACACCAGTTTGCCAGTGACTCCAGAGCTTCAGAGCGCCACAACGTTTTCTCTAAACTTTTTTACCTATAGGAGGGCAATAACGACAGCATTTAAGCAGGTAAAATGCAGCTTTACCTGCAGAAATGGGCTGTTTGATTATTGCTCCATGTTCTGTGTGGGCAGGAGTGCACGCATGCATCAACGATGCACGTACACTTAACCATGTGCTTTGGTAGGCGTTTCCTGAGTAGGTTTTGCTTTCATTATTGTAGCAAGCCCAGTGGGTAAAAATTACCTGTGGGTTTTGCCAGATCATATGTAGTCAATTTTCTTTTAGACTTTTATCTTTATTAAATTTAGAGTTCTACATCCAAGAAAATCTCGGTTTAAATCAAAGTGCAGACATCCTCACATGAAAACTTATATATAGATAAACATGTTTAAGGAAAAAAAATCTCGCTCAATTAAAGATACAGCTCACAGTCCACAATAAAGGGAGAAACAACAAAGAAACTAAAGATAGCCATTTTCTAACAGATGCGCACATGTTATAAAATAGCCCTGATGTGTGCACACTTATATGCAAAGTTTTAAGTGGACGTGCACATGTGCATGCAAACACCGCTTCTACCATATAAATCGGGATTTTAAAAGGGCACACGCCAAAGCCATTCCCAGTTTTACTAGTGCGTCCCCAGTTTGCCAAGTTAAAAGACAGATCCTGCAAACCCTCCTAGTTTAATAGCCTTCACCTCCCCCAGTTAGCCCTGACTCTTAAAAATCCCACAGATCTGTCTAGTTTTCTTTCTTTCTTCTTTTTTCTTTCTATTTATGCATTTCCAAAAATCACAAATTCTAGCAGCAACATTCTCCACTACAATCAAAAAACTTTCCAACTTCCTCAACACATTATTCACCTGGTCACATCAATAACATACGCACACACAAGTACAAAAATAAACATAATATTGGGGCAGATTTTTAAAAAGTACGCGAGAGCGTACTTTTGTTCGCGCACCCGGCGCAAACAAGAGTATGTTGGATTTTAATAGATACGCGCATAGCCGTGCGTATCTTTTAAAATCTGGGGTCAGCGCACGCAAGGCTGCGCAAAATCGGCAACCTGCGCGCGCCGAGCTGTGCAGCCTGCCTCCATTCCCTCTGAGGCCGCTCCGAAATCGGAGCGGCCTCGGAGGGAACTTTCTTTCCGGCACCCCCCACGTTCCCTTTCCTTCCCCTAACTAACCTGCCCCCGGCCCTAATTCCCCCCCACACCTTTATTGCAAAAGTTACACCTGCCCAAGGCAGGCATAACTTGCGCACGCCGAGCCAGCTGCCGGCGCGCCATGTTCCGGTCCGGGGGCTGGTCCAGAGGCCGCGGCCAAGCCCCCGGAAAGCCCCTGGGCCAGAACCACAGCCGCGGCCCCGCCCCCAGAATGCCCCGATAACGCGCCAGCCACGACATGCCCCCCCAACATGCCCCCACTGCCAGCGCGTCCCGGGGCTTTGCGCGCGCTGGCAGCCTCTGCAACATAGGTTCGGCGCGTGCAGGGGGAGCTTGGGGCAGGTTTTCAGGGGGTACGTGCGTATCTTATGCTTGTACCCCTTTGAAAATCTGCCCCATTATGTTTTATGTTTATTTTTGTAGTTGTGTGTGTGTGTGTGTGTATGTTATTGTATTGAGGAAGTTAGAATGTTTTGTGATTATGGTCAAGCATAATCATGGTCAAGCATCCAGCCATCTCTGGCCTAAATACCAGCTCCTCCTCAAGGACATCCCCCCTCTGGGTGAACTGCCCAGGTTATCCATGAGCTGCCCCCACAGGTTTGAAAACTGGGGACAATCTTGTATCAGAATTATTGAATATGGGAGTTCATGAAAGACTCCTACTTCCATCATGGCTTGCCCTGCCAGGGTCATTAAGAAGACCTGACTAGTTGGACATCTATTTGTCTCCATGTATACAGGCAAGTGTCTCTTTCCTCTTACATCTGATGTGTTCTTCCTGAAGCAAATCCTTGCAAACAAGGGTCTTGCCGTACCCTGAATCCACCAGTGCTTGGGTGGGAATTTCTTCCAGTTCTACCTGGATTACAAAGTCTTTGAGTTCTGAATGAAGAATGTCCACAAAGTTGCAGCTTTGGAGTTTCAACAAAGTGTGGTCCAATTCATGCTCCCAGTTGTCATCCTCATTCTGGGGCTCTATCCCTGCCTCTGGTTCCCTTTCATGTTGTTCTGCTAACTTGTGCTTCCACTCCAGATCTTCACGCCTGGGACATTCTTCCTCTGTATGGTCTTCCGCCATATAGAAAGAGTAGATCGACAGGGCAGATCACCTTTTTCTATTGCTCATGACTCCTGAGAGCTCTTCATTATCAATCTGTCGATATGGACAGTGCTCTTCATCATGACCATTCCCTGCACACAGGGCAGAGAAGGAAAAGTTATTCACACCCACATTCCTGGGTTGTTCCATCCTCTCTGAGGTTCCCTTTTTCCTTCAACTTGAGGGTCACCCCTGTTTTGAAGATTTGCTTTTCTCAATGTGTATTTTACACTCTAGTATTGGCTGGGTCACTAAGCCAACGTTCAGAGCTTCACTTCCCTCATATCGGCACTTCAGCATTCCTTTGCCAAGTGACCTCTCCAATCACAGCTAAACATGTGGAAGAGATTCTAGCCTGGGTTCTGGGAACAGAAGAAGAGCTAGCCGGCTCCGAGGGACACTGCTGGAGACCTCCATTCTCTGCGCTTCGCCAGGGGGTTTGTGCGGGTTGTCTTTCTAGCCTCCTTACACCATCGGGCATTAATTGCGCCTGGTGGAAGGCTTCCACCAATTCTGGGCTCTTTCCAAGGTGAGGCCTGTGTGTTGGCAGACCCAGTTCTGCATGGGTTAGTCAAGCCCATCTAAGAAACTGTTCCAGCAGCACTGTTGGGCTACTTTGGGACCAGTCTGATTCCGGCTGCAACCAATTCCAGCATCCCACAGGTGATGAAACTGATTTCAGGGACTCTCCCAGGCTGCAGGGAACCCCACCAAAACTGCTGCCGATATGTCTCTGAGATGTACTCAGCGCTCTCTAGGATAGTGGTTTGACCTGTGCATAAGTAGCTCTCCCATCCGGGTTGGCTGCTTGGAAAGCCACTTGTCTCCTGCAAGTTAGCAAAGTAGGTCATCCAGCTAGTTTTGGGCCAAGCCGCTAGGCAGAAGGTCCTCTCAAAGTTTTCAGGGAGACCTCCTGGTCCTCGCCAGCCTTCATTTTAAACAAGATGTTAGGGTACAAAGATACCTATGGTATCTTTAGTCAGGGCCATCTGCACGGCCTCTGCTGCTTGAGTCAGCACTGTGCTTTACTGCAGTAACTGTTCTTGCAATGCCTGCTGCTTATCAATTTGTGATTGCTTAGCATTCTACAATTGATGCTGCCCTGCACCCAGGATCTGGATCACTAGCTGCATCCTCTTTGTTCCCTGGGGCAACTCCAGACTGGAAATCTCTATAGAGGAGAGGTAAAACAAAATACCCTGTCGGCCTGTCTGGCCCTGACTGACTTCTAGAGCCCTCTCTATACCAGGGAGGCTAACACCTTAGCCTGGATGTCGCACTACTAGGTGAGAAATACGGGAGGCCCCAGAAACAGGGGTAAAAAAAATATCTCTTTTTTTTTACTGCAGTTATGGGTCGGTGCCTGTGATTCCCTCTTTAGGCCACCAGATCCCACTTCCACCACTACACAGATGTATGAACCGCCTACGGTGTCTGGAACAGCCAAGGAATACAGCAAGACTTGGCTGTTCTGGTCAGGAACAAGGATTTAAAAAAAAAAAAAAAAAAAAAGCTTAAAAAAAAAGTTACAGAAGTTTACAAAAGTAAAAAAACCAAACAAACAAAAAAACCCCCAACAAAACAAAAGTAGCTCACCTCACTTTAAACATCAAGCGGTTCATAAGTATTTGGTCCGGGCATACCCTGGGCTTGCAGCAGTTCCCCAGGGCCCTCTTTCACCCCTCACAGCCCTGCCAACTGAATCTTGGCTAGAGGAAACTCCCCTGGACTAGAATCCCTTGTGGTGTTGGCCTTTAAGGAGGACCGGGCCACATACTTGTAGCAGGTGCTTTAAGGTGGTTTAAGGAAGTTTCTTATAGACTCCCTCACAATCTATTAATAAAAATTTGTAACCTGTAGGAAGTGACGTCATCGTAGCTGATGGCAGCTTAGCTCGTGAGCTCCTGCACCACCCGAGCACTTTCTCACTTATTTACACCCAACCATTCGAAATTTTCTCAACAAAACGGAGGCAAAAGCTAGTAGGAGTCTACAGAGATGACTGGGAAGAAGAAATCAATAGATTTCCAGCAATTCTCCTACAGTAAGCTATCGGAGCTGGGGCCGTCGGAAGACGCTGCAGAAATGGCGGACGATCACGATCGAGAGCTGGCTGAAAATGAAGGAGATGAATTTAATATTATGGCGGAAGAGGCACCGTCCTGCATGGATTTCCAAAATTGGTTTTGCTAACTTAGGCAAGACTTAAAGACTTATAAGAAAGAAATCCATAACATGTTGGAGGATTTCCGCAAGGAAATAACTACGCTGGGCAACAAATTGGATGATGTTGATACTCGATTGAATGGGCAGTCTTAAATTACCAAAAATCTACAAGAGCTTTGCCAAGAGATGCAAGATGATAACCTGACTATCCGGGCAAAGCTAACTGATCTAGAAAATTGAGCTAGAAGGGGAAACCTTCGGTTCCGTGGGCTCAAGAAGAGTGAAGAAAATGTGGATTGCAATGCAGCAGTGATGCGGTTTTACAAATTCTTGCTAACCTCTGAGGTGATTAGCAAATCCTCAATCGCTGAACTTATATTAAGTGACAGAGCTCATCGAGCACTGAGACCAGCAAGAGCCAATGCGCCTCGTGATATAATAGTGAGCTTTCATGAGTACTCCCAAAAATAAAGAATCTCCAATGCCGCTAGAAAACAAATACGCTGGCAATGGGAGAGTCAAGAAATTTCTGTCTACGCAGACCTTTCGTAAGCAACACTCCAAAATCAATATGAATTGAGAGAAGTTACTCAGTTTTTGAGACAGGCAAATGTGAAGTACACATGGCTGCACCCCTTCGATCTCTCCTACATGCAGGATGGAGCAACATCACAAGTCCGCTCAACGCACGAGGTGGCCACCATTTTGGGAGACGGGCTTCAAGCCTTCTCAAGCAGCAGGACCCAATGTCTGGAAAATTAATGTGAAGGATCAACATCCTAGATGGCAAAGAGTCGGCTCTCGCAATAGCCGTCTGAAAAGGAGCTCCGATTCTAAAAACAGAGCCTCAGCTGAATCCTGATGTTGCAAGTATTGAGACCCTAGTATAGTGGTCTCGGCTTTATTTAGTACTCCAGTTTGCACGAGACATTTATTTATTTAAATACTTTTGATATACCGATACTCAAGACTAATGTCTTATCGTATCGGTTTACATTGTTTTGCTTTTCAGGTTTTCCAAGAGCATAAAAGTATGATTTCGAATTGGTTTGTTTATTATGTTTAATTGCAAAGTTTGCATTAATTCTATGTTAGGGCTGAGTGAAGTTGGGTGTCATAATGTATTCTCTGTTAGTAATTCAAGGGTGCATGGGAGTTCTTGAAAGCTATCTCCTTCCTCCACATAGTACAGAGTATGGATCTGCATGGAGGAATGCGCAGATTCTTGAGGGGGGGGGGGGGAAGATACGGGGGAATTCCATAACATTATGTATTCTATGGTGATGTTTTATTACTAAATGTTTGCTTTATACTGTTCTGTTTTTCACCAATAAACTATAAATATTAAAAAAAAATTTGTAACCTATCATTAAAATCATCCATTGTACCTGAAGACTGGAGGGTGGCCAATGTTACCTCGATACTTCAAAAGGGCTCAAAAAATTATCCAGGAATCTATAGACCAGTGACCTTGACTTCAATGTTGGGAAAAATAGTGGAAATTATTCTAAAAAACAAAATCACAGCACATACAGAAGGACATGGTTTAATGGAACACAGAAAGCACTGATTTACCAGAGGGCAAGCAAGAATAAAATTGACCAATCGCCTTAAAATTCTTTATTAAAATGTTCGATAGATTAAAAACAAAATATGCCCAAAAGTTTGTCCAACTCAGGCCGAGTTTCACCCACGCATAGGGTTGCGTCAAGGGCTGTAAAATATTAGTAGTAAATTCATTAGTTAATAGTATCCTCATCAATTCAAAATAATAATGATTAAACAGATATGAAATACACAATCTGTCCTCATAGTCTTAAAAAAAACTAATGAATAATAAATACAAAATGTAAAGTCAGTCATAACAAAGTAAGCCTGACTTCAGTTCCAGGAAAAATAGTGGAAACTATTCTAAAGATCAAAATCACAGAGCATATAGAAAGACATGGTTTAATGGAACTTAGCATGGATTTACCCAAGGAAAGTCTTGTCTCATAAATCTGCTTCATTTTTTTTGAAGGGGTGAATAAATGTAGATAAAGGTGAACGGTAGTTGTAGTATATTTGGATTTTCAGAAGGTGTTTGACAAAGTCTCTCATGAGAGGCTTCTAAGAAAACCAAAAAGTCATAGGAGGCAATGTCCTTTTGTGGATTGCAAACTGGTTAAAAGACAGGAAACAGAGAGTAGGATTAAATGGTCAATTTTCTCAGTGGAAAAAGGTAGAGGAGTGCCTCAGGGATCTGTACTTGGACCAGTGCTTTTCAATATATTTATAAATGATCTGGAAAGGGGAACGATGAGTGAGGTAATCAAATTTGCAGATGACAAAAAATTATTCAGGGTAGTTAAATCACATGTGGATTGTGATAAATTGCAAGGGGACCTTGCGAGACAGGAAGATTGGGCATCCAAATGGCAGATGAAATTGAATGTGGACAAGTGCAAAGTGATGCATATAGGGAAAAATAACCCATGCTGTTAGATTCCATATTAGAAGTTACCACCCTGGAAAAAGATCTAGGCATCATAGTGGATAGAGCACAGTTGCTTACCTGTAACAGGTGTTGTCCTAGGACAGCAGGATCCGATGGAGCCCGGCACATAAAACTTTTGTCAAAATTTATAGAAGCTTTGACCAGCACACTGAGCATGCCCAGCATGCTGCTATCTGCGCTTCCACACAAGGACCCCCTTCAGTCTCGTAATATAGATGAAAAAATAAGAGCGAAAAATAAAACAACACACTGAAAGGAGAACTCAACACCATGGGGAGGTGGGCGGGATTCCTGAGGACTAACATACTGCTCTCCTAGGAGAACACCTGTTACAAGTAAGCAACTGTGCTTTCTCCTAGGACAAGCAGCACGGTAGTCTTCACATGTGGGTGAGTACCAAGCTCCAGAGTGTCTGAAGGAACAGAGAAGACCAACAGCGATCAAACAAGGTGCCAACGGGCACAACAACAACAACTGTGACACTGTAGGTCGGCTGAGGACAGTCTGGTTCCACAGAGCACGGACTGAAAAGTTGGGTTCATGACTGGAACAGATTGCACAGGACGGATTGACTGAAGGCACTGTCCTGATGCCCATCCTTGTCCAAGCAGCAGTGAGCCACAAACGTGTGAAGAGAACTCCAGGTTGTGGCCCGGCAAATCTCGGCGACGGGGACTGCACGTAAATGAGCTACTGATGCCGTCATGGCCCACATAGAGTGAGCCTTTACTCTGCCGGCAAGCGGGAGGCCTACCTGCTGATAGCAAAAGGCAATACAATCCGCCAACCAATTCAACAGGGTCTGCTTACCCACCACCCTTCCCAGTCTGTTGGGATCAAAAGACAAAGAGCTGGGTGGACTGTCTGTGGGTTGCTGTACAAACCAAAAAGAAAGCCAAGGATCTTTTGCAGTCCAAGGTATGAAGGGCTTACTCCCCAGAGTGGGAGTGAGGCATGGGGAAGAAGGTGGGTAACACGATGGACTGATTAAGGTGGAAATCTGATACCACCTTGGGCAGGAACTTCAGATGCGCACGCAACACCAGATGATCATGGAAGAACTTTGTGTATGGTGGGTAGGTCAACAGAGCTCGAAGCTCACTGACCCTACAAGTTGAAGTAATCGCTTCCAGGAACAAAACTTTCCAGGTTAGGAACTTCAGATCACAAGACTGCAGTGACTCAAAAGGGGATCGCATGAGCTGTGCCAGGACATCATTGAGGTTCCAGGATATGACAGGAGGTCGAAGAGGGGGCTTCAGCTGGAGGAGGCCCCACATGAACCGGCCTACCAGAGGCTGCACAGAAATCAGCATGCCAGCTACACCCCCGATGGTATGCACTGACAGCACTCAGGTGGGACCTGACCGGGCTGGTCTGAAGCCCAGACTCTGAGAGGTGCCACAGGTAGTCCAACAGCTGAGGGAGGGGGCAGTAGAAGGGATCCAAGCCATGCCCTGTACACCAGATGGTAAATCTTTTCCACTTCAAGCTGTAGGACTTTCTGGCGGAGTGTTTTCAGGACACCACCAATACCTGGGAGACGCAGTCCAAGAGAGCCAGAGGCTGAAGGACTATGCCCTCAACATCCAAGCCGTCAGGACCAATGATTGGAGATTCGGATAGCGCAGGATGCCCTGATTCTGAGAGATGAGATCGGATGCCATCCCTAGCCGGACAGGGGCCCACACCGACAAGTCCTGCAGAAGCGGGAACCAAACTTGATGTGGCCAGAAGGCTGCCACCAGGATCATGGTCCTGCTGTCCTGTTGAAGCTTCAGCAATGTTTTCAGCAGGCGTGGTAGAGGGGGGTATGCATATAGCAGGCCTCTCCCCCAATGGAGGGAGAAGGCATAACAGGCCGGATGTCTGTCCCCCGACACCAAGGAGCAGAACTTCCTCACCTTGTAGTTGTGAGGGGAGGCAAAAAGGTTCACATTCGGCATGCCCCAGCAGTGAAACAGCTCGGCTGCCACCCCCAGGTGGAGGGACCGCTTGTGAGGCTGAAAGGAGCGGCTTAAGTAATCCGCCAGGACATTCAGATGACCCAGCAGATACATCCCCTGTGAGAGGGCCCAAGTCCACACTTGCACCACCTCGAGGCACAACAGGAATGAGCCCATGCCTCCCTGCTTATTGATGTACCACATCGCAACTTGTTGTCCATCCAAATCAGGACTTTCTTGGTTGACAACTGGTCCCTGAATGCCCATAAGGTGTACCGGATTGCCTGAAGCTCCAGGACGTTTATCTGACAGCAGGCTTTGGAGGCAGTCCAGAGACCCTGTGTGTGGATACCGTTCACGATGGTTCCCCAGCCCTGAGGGGAAGCATCGGTGGTGAAAATCGCCTGGGGTGAAGAGGCTTGGAAGGGAAGTCCTTTGTCCAGGTTGGAAAGATCAAGACAAGACAAGGACACTCGCAGAGGGACTGTGATTGTGACAGAAGCCTTGAGGTCCTGGGAAGTCTGTCGCCAATGGGACAGCAAGGGTAGAGGTGAGCTAGAGGGGTCACATAGACAGAGGCTGTCATGTGGCCCAGCAGGTGGATCAGAAGGCGGGTTGGTACCCTCAGTTTGTTCGGGATAAGGGTAGCCAACGAGGCAAGGGTGATCACTTGGTCCCTGGGTAAAAAACCTTTTGCCTGTGCCATGTCCAGTCTGGTGCCTATGAAGTCCAGCTGAGGAGATGGGCAGAGATGCGACTTGGGGAAGTTGATAACAAATCCCAATGCCTGCAGCATCTGCACAGACAGGCCCAGAGCACACAAGGCTCCTGAGCGGGAGTCACTCTTGAGCAACCAGTTGTCCAGGTAGGGGAACACGTGCACCGAGTAACGCCTGAGGCAGTTGGTAAAAACATGGGGGCCAATGCCAGCCTGAAGGGCAGCACTTTGTACCAGTAATGTGCGTTCCCCACCACGAAGTGGAGGTACTTCCAGTGGCTGGGAAAGATAGCAATGTGCTATCTTGAGATCGAGGGAGCAAAGCCAGTCTCCTCCTCTGAGAAGCGGGAGCAGCGTGCCCAGAGATACCATCTTGAACTTTTCTCTTACGAGAAACTTGTTCAATGCCTGGAGATCGAGAATGGGGTGCAAGCCACCATTCTTTTTCAGAATGAGGAAGTACCTCAAATAGAACTCTTGGCCCCACTGAAGGCAAAGGACCGGTTCCACCACGCCCGCCATGAGGAAGGCAGCGAGTTCTGTCTGAAATATGACCTGATGGGTGGACGAACCTCACAATACACATGGGGGAGAGGTCTCCGGGAGACAACTGAAGTTTAGACGGATAATAGCAAGGACCCATCGGTCCAACGTGATCTCTTCCCAGCGATGGGTGAAGCTCAAGAGTCTGCCTCCGATTGGGGGATCTGGCATCAAAGGTACGATCAAATGGCATTTGCTCCCTCACCGCCAGTCAAAAGCAGGGGCGCCAGCTGGGGCCTAGGCACTCGCTGCTGAGAGGGTGGCCCCTGGAGCTGGTGCAAGGCATGCAAGCTCTGGAGGCTGGAGAATAATACTTCCTCTGCCTGTAGAAAGGCTTCCAGGATCCTAGCCTAGAGTACTTCCTGGCCGGGGAAGGGGTGTCAGAAGTACTAGCGGAAAGCTGTTGAAGGGTGTCATGATGGTCCTTCAATTACGCTATTGCATCCCGGACTTTGTCCCTGAAGAGGTTTTCACCTGTCAAGGGGAGATTGGCTAGTCTGTCTTGGACCTCCAGCCGGAAGTCAGAGGCTCTGAGCCATGCCATTCTCCTAGTGCCGATGCCAACCACAACCTCGAGACCCAGCAGGACAATGGCCGAGAGGGCCTTCTGTTGAGTTGAGGTAGGCCTTCTGCGGAGTCCTGGACTCATTTCCAGAGACTGCAATTGTATTGGGTCATATAGAGCTGGTACACAGTGATATGGGCCACCAGCATGGCGCCTTGGAAGACTTTCCTGCCCAGGGTATCTAGCTCTCTGTGCTCACGTCCCAGAGGGGCGGAGACATTGATGCAGGAGCGCTGGTCCTTTTTTAGGGCGGAGTCCACGACCACCAGCAGCTCAGCGCTAAGGGAGGAGGATGAGGCGTCACCAGCTCTTCCTTAGGTCTCTGAGGTGGTACAGTGCCCAGCACCGATGTTAGTGGGGAACGCCTAGGACTACCAGGGACATCAAAGGATGGAGCCTCCGATGGTCGGTGTCACTTTGATGGTGGCCCGGTGGACGCTGGTGCCGCTCCGGATCCAGAGCCATGTATCGACGGCAACCGGTGGCGATGTTTGCGGGATCTCCCTCAGTGCTCGGCCCGATCTTTCCCCGGTGCCGAGGAAGAAGAATATCCCAATGTCCGGGAGAGCAGTGAAATCATCGAAGACCTATCACTGTCTTTGCAATCCTTGGAGGTACTGGCAAGAGGATTGGCCAGGGAAACATGTCAAGGGGCTCCCTGCGGTCCTTCGGCATTGATGGGGCCGACATGGCAGTAGAAGAAGCAAACTTCGGGGCCCCGAAAAGCTTCTATATTTTATTGAGGCATGCACAATGCCCTTTGGGGGATCATCTGACCACACAGACGGCACCCAAGGATGTCGTGCAAGGCCCCCAGGCAGAGGATGCAAACCTAATGTGGATTCATGATGGACATGGTCTGTGGGCACTGGGGGCACCGACGAAAAACAGTTGACGCCATAAAAACACACCCGGCGTGCGGTCGATGACCGGTGGCCACTGTACACCAAGAGTCAGGAAGCGACCGCAAGTTGAAAGAAAGGCAGAAAAAACAACCTACTGCACCAAGGAGGTACCGACCGCGAAAGGGGACCTGACGAGGAATTTGGAAAAAAACTCGAAAACTTATCAAGAAAAGCAAGAAATTTGAGAGCTCTGTGAACCGTGAGGCAACTGCACTGAAGAAAAGAAGAGACTGAAGGGGGACCTAAAATGGACGCATGATTAGCAGCATGCTGGGCATGCTCAGTGTGCTGGTCAAAGCTTCTAGAAAGTTTTCCATGCCGGGCTTCAGCAGATGATGTCACCCACATGTGAGGACTACCATCCTTCTTGTCCTAGGAGAATACATTGAAATCGTCTGCTCAGAGTGCTGTGATAGTCAAAAAGGCAAACATTCTGTTTAGGAATTATTAGGAAGGAAATGGTGAATAAAATGGAGAAAGTAATAATGCCTCTGTATTGCTCCATGGTGAGACCGCATCTAAAGTACTGTGTGCAGGTTCCGGTCGCCGCATCTCAAGAAAGATATAATTGCACTGGACAAGGTACAGAGAAGAGTGACCAAAATGATAGAGGGGATGGAATGGTTCCTCTATGAGGAAAGGCTAAAGAGGTTAGGACTGTTCAGTTTGGAAAATACATGGCTGAAGGGGAATATGCTAGAGGACTAGAACAGGAAATGTGAATCGGTTATTTACTCGTTCAGATAACAGAAGGACTAGGGGATGCTCAATGAAGTTAGCAAATAGCACATTTAAAACAAATTGAAGAAATTCAATGGTTCAAAACCTTCCTGGAAAACAGAGGTTACAGGGTCAAAATACATAATACAGAATCCCAATATCACCCCTCCACCAGAGGGGTGCCACAAGGTTCTTCCCTGTCACCCACTCTATTTAATATATACCTTCTACCACTTTGTCAATTACTCACAAAATTAAACCTGAAACACTTCCTCTTCGCTGACGACGTACAGATTGTGATCCCTTTAAAAGAATCAATCTCGATAACAATGGAATACTGGGACAATTGCTTACTAGAAATCAAACACCTCCTCAACAGCCTAAACCTAGTCCTCAATGCGTCGAAAACGGAATATCTCCTTATAGCACCTGAAAACAACAATACACTTTCAAAGCCTCCAACACTCCTACAAACCACCCATGTAAGAGATCTAGGAGCCTTCTTAGATAATCGTCTTAGCCTCAAACCATTCATTAACAGAACTACCAAAGACTGCTTCCACAAATTACATATCCTGAAAAGAATAAAGCCACTTTTCCATGCACATGACTTTAGATCAATCCTGCAAGCAATAATCTTCTCCAAACTAGATTATTGCAATTCTCTTCTACTAGGCCTCCCAGCTTCCTACACCAAGCCTCTACAAATGGTACAGAACACAGCAGCCAGAATCCTCACAAACTCCAGGAAAATCGACCACATCTCCCCCATCCTCAAAGACCTTCATTGGTTACCGATCCACTTCAGAATTATGTATAAAACCATCATGATTATCTACAAGAACATCCATCAACACACTCAACTGGACCTACAAATCCCTTTTAAAAAACACACATCAGACAGACCCATCAGGGAACACTACAAAGAATCACTACAGGTTCCACATGCCAAAACCTACCATCATAAATCCTACAGCTCAAGAGCTCTCTCATCAGCAGGTCCAATCCTTTGGAACTCCATCCCACCGGACTTAAGAACAAGAACCATGCGCTCCAACTTTTAGGAAAAGACTAAAAACTTGGCTTTTAAAAAGCTTTCCAGATCTGGATTAAATTCCCTACTCATCATCAGCATAAACACAAAAGTTAGGAACTGTAAAAAAAAAAAAAAAAAAAAAAAAAAATCCCACTAACTTCACACGCAGTCACAGCAACATTTTATTATACTTCACAACAATATCTTATCTAATCATTTTGCTACACATCTACATTTTATAATATTATACATATTTATTAATTGATACAGCTGGTTAAAATGCTTATAGTCGTTCTAACAATTCTTCCCCTTTCATATCCAAGTTATTTTTCCATGTTTTTTGTTACTTTCTCACATCCAAAATATTGTTATAATATTTGTTAAGTTTTCATACTATATTTGTTCTTGTATTGGGAAATGTTCTTTACTTTGTTACTCTCTGCCTTTACTCACATTGTTAATTGTAAACCGGGTTGATGTGATTCCTATCATGAAACTCGGTATAATAAAAATAACAAATAAATAAATAAATAAAATATTTTTTCATTCAACACACAATTAAGCTCTGGAATTTGTTGCCAGAGAATGTGGCTAGGGCAGCTAGTATAGCTGGGTTTAAAAAAGACTTGGATAAGTTCCTGGAAGAGAAGTCCATAGACTGCTATTTATCAGGTTGACTTTAGGAATGTTTGGATAGTTGCCAGGTTCTTGTGACTTGGATTGGCCACTGTTGGAGACAGCATGCTGGGCTTGATGGATCCTCTGTCTGACCCAGTATGGCAATTCCTTCTGTTCACCTAGTCAATTTTCTAATGGGCATTTACCTGAATAGATTCTCCTGGTTGAAACATTCCCTTTCAAATTGGCTAAAAACACACACAATCTTTCATAACAAGCATACATGTCGTCAGGATAAAAAGAGGCATTGGTGGAGAGGGACATCAACATAGCATGAGCACACTGACTTTGAAAGGGATGTGCTATTTTGTCCACCAATGGCACTCATCCACAGAAAAAGCAAATGCATATGATATTTGTATGCACATACTTACAGTTAGCCACAAGGTACACCCACACCAGTGTGCACACATGCACCTTGCAGCTAGGCAGACCAATGAAAATTACCTCCATAACGGTGAACTTTACCATTTATTTCTCAGGATATGTAGACACTCTCCTTCCTCCTCCCCTAGCCCCACCAAGCTTTATTTTAGTTATGTTCTCCCACTCAGAGCACACACACTGATCTAAGTCCTATCTGTTTTTTTCTTTTGTTTAAGGAAAAAAAAAATGAAGATATAAGAAGCCTGGATATATTATATTACTGCCACTGAAATGACAAGACGAACTAGGCTCATCCCCGGGGAGAAACATGAAAGTGAACTGTTATATGAAGACACGCACACAGAATCAAAGTAAAAGCACACCAAATCAGTAGCAGTGGGGAGAGTTTCTTCATGTGATCTTCATAAAATGAGAATGCTTATGCCATATTTCCTTTTTCAGTTCAACTAAAACCATGGGGGGAAAGAAAGAGCGTGTAATTTTTGCAGCACTTTTATTTCTTGGAAAACAGTGGTCGCTAACAGAGCAGAGAGAGAGAGAGAGAGAGAGAGAGAGAGAGAGCGAGACCAGAAAGGACACTTAGGCACTGCAGAAGTTGATGTTGGACCCGTGTTTGATTTATTCTGGCAGACTGGTAGTAACAGCAGGACACTGGAGATTAGAATACAAAATTCTGTTTATTTTTAGTATCTTTGCACTATTTAACATTTGTCATGGTTAGCTTTCCTGAGAACTCTTTAATTAGCAAAATCCTCAGATTTCTTCCTTTCTGCATGTGTGCCCTCACTTGAAACTAAGCACTAATGGCTGGCAAGAAGGGTATTAGACACCCCTGAATGCCCTGGTGGAGGAGGATTTCAGGTGAAGGCCACTAACCTATGCAGGGATTAATGCTCAGGCAATATTTATCTCATTTGATTTTAGTGTTGTTACCCTTTTTAGCAAGTAAAAGTAACAGTACTGGAGTTTCCTAGCTATTAATGGCCGCCAATATAATCAGTCAGAATATAAGAAATTCATGTCCTTGTCCTAGCTAATCCCACTTTTAAGCATGGAAATATAATTACCTGTGTTTATTCAAGGAGTTAAAATAAGATTTAAACCTGACAGTTTTGCCAGAAGGATGAAATCCATAGCATACACTAAGGGATCCATGCAATAAAAGCCTTAACATGCACATTTAAAATGGTCCCTCAGTACATTAATGTGTATGTGCTAAAATTAGTGTGTACCTGAATGTAAATGAGGAAGGGCCATTTGCAAATGAGACCTTAGAGAATGCACATTAAATAGCATGGTATGTGCTCCTCACACTTTGTTTACCATGAGCTTATTAACATCAAACTGACACTTGCCCTTGAACAGTTAAATTTTGAATGTGTCTGGTGCTAGGAAATCCCCTATAGCCTCCCTCAATCCCCTCGAATAAAGAATGTGACAACTTCCCCACTCCTCCTCCACCATAAGAGCAATGGCATCAATGTTAACCCCCCTCCAGGGCACCCACTCGGGAATAATTCCCAGGGCACCCAGTCCCTCTTCCTCTACCCCCCAAAACAATGATGTGGACCCCTCTGGGGAATACCCATTCCTCCAGAAAAGGCTTATATGAGTAGTTGGTGTGATGGTCTTTTTCTGCTCTAATGTTTCTATGTTTCTAGAGGAGCACTTTTCCTCACCAGCCTGCGAGGCTGCCAAACTGCAAACGGTGTCACCTAGGGATACTTCACTATCAAGCATCACTGCACAAATAAGTAGAAAGCACTTCTATGTGGTGCCATTTAGAGTTTGGTGGGCATGCCAGCAGGAGGGCTATGCGGTCCTTCCTGGTGGTGAACAAAAGGACACCTGAAGAATGGTAAGAGTCCATTCTGAAGGGGTAGATGGGTGGGTCTTAGATGGAAGGCTATAGCATAGATGCAAAGGGAGAAGATGGGGTTTCCCCAGAGAGACTGATCCATGAAGATTCATGAAATTCTTACTGGGTTTTTTTTTCTTTCAACCTACCCTGAAGTCCTTCAGGTTATGAAATGTAAGTTAAGCGGAACGGAAAGTTATTAGAGTTCAGGGTTAGAAGACATGATTTGATCTTTCACTCTGATCTAAATATTAACATGAAATACAAAGATAATTACAATGAATTTCGGAATAACTCACGACAATGTAGTAACTCTTATTAAAATTGGATTTTTTGACAAGAGAATTATTATTATTTATTTATTTTTTTTTTTAAAGTCAAGCAATTAGTTTAACAAGAGATGATGGAGAAATGCATTAAAAATAAAGATTTTGCCACAGAATGTAAGGCATGAAGAACTCAAATACAATGACACAGAACTTTTAGTAGCCAAAAATATCAGGTACTTAAAGTGACAGTACTTCATGCAAAATGACAGGACATAATAGAATGAGATCCTGATAGGAATACTGTGATTTAAAAGAAAATAATCTGAATCTGTTTATTCTGATAGGAATCAGGGATTTGTGATCCAAAAGCTATCTGTATATGTGCAAGGAAACTTGCAATGGCAGGAGCACTCACTGAAATTGGGCTCCACGTTTTCCAGCAGCTTTTACTAAACAGTCCCATATATTGAAAGCAAATTTTCTTATCAGCAAGTAAACAGAACAGATAAAAATACACTCAGCTTTGACCACAAAGGACCTCAGGGAGTGTCCAGATTTCCTCCTGGTACTAGAAATGGGGTTTTTTGCAGGGTGTAAATTAGCCCAGCAGTTCTATAACCCCTTCTGCTGCTATGGTGTTATGACTGCAACTGGCCCGCGGGTTTCCCCGTGAGCAGGCACACTCACCCCATGTGGCATCTTCACCCGACGCAGCAGGACGCCGCTGTCGGGCCTTCTGCCGGCGGCTGGAGCCCGCGGTTGTTGCTGCCCACGCGGCCGGAGGCTTGCCCTGGAGTCTCCTGTGCTCCGCGGTCGGAGCCGCGGCCTTGTTACCTCTCCTGTGGGGCCGGGACTGCCCCCGACGCTGCTCCCATCTTCGCGGCGCTAAGGCCGCATCCCCAGGCTGGCCCGGCGGCTGGAGCCGCCCCGGGGCTCCCTGCAGCGGCTGGAGCCGTTGCCGATGGCAGGGCCTGCTCCTCAGGCTCTGCCGGTGTCTGTACGTGATTACGTCGGTGCAGGCCGCTGTCTGCGGTCCTGCACAGCTCCTGCTCTCTCCTTAGGCGCCGGGGCACGCCTCTCTACTGAATTTAAAGGGCCAGGCACAGGAAGTGTGCTGGCCCCACCTTTGATGGGACTTCCTGCTTCAGCCCTATATAGGGCTGCTCCGTCAGTCTGTTCTTGGCCTTGTATTGGAATTACTTCACTCTGGAGGCTCCTGCCTGCCAGAGCTCTGTCAGGTCTTCTATTGTCTTTGTGGAGCTCCTCATCTCATCTCATCTTGTGTTGTCTTCTCGTCATGCCACGACATGTCTTCATAGCCTGAGGTCCTCGTCCAGGTGTCCTGGTGTCTTGATGATCTTCTATGTCCTGGTGTTCTTGCCTTCCTGGATATTCGTTCCTGCGTCTCGTCTTCTATGCTCTCGAGCCTTCTGGTCCTGTGGGCCGGACTCCCTCGAACGACGTCTTTCCCGGGTTGGAGTGGCCTGCAGGTGGACTGGTGTCCTGCGCTCTCGAGCCGTCATGTCCTGGATCTTTCCTGCGCTGTCCCGTTCTCCTCGTGGTCCGTGACCAGCCTGCAAGGGCTGTGTAGGGTGCCCAGTGGGATGCTCTGCGACTCAGTCCCGCATGTGGCCTGAGTAGGGCGCCCTGAGAGACAGTGCCAATGTCCGCCTTCCCTACTTCTCGTCTTGTCTGGATTCCAAGTTCCTCGTTATGTCTACACTTCAGCGTCATGTCTCTGATGTCATTGCATCGACCCTGGTCCAGGATGCCGTCGCATCGACCACTGGTCCGGGATGTCCGCATCAGCCTTGGTGTTACGTATTCAATAGTCCTGGTGTCATGTCTTCAACCCAATATTAAAAAAGGGCTCCAGGGGCGATCCGGGAAACTACAGGCCGGTTAGCCTGACTTCAGTGCCAGGAAAAATAGTGGAAAGTGTTCTAAACATCAAAATCACAGAACATATAGAAAGACATGGTTTAATGGAACAAAGTCAGCTTACCCAAAATCTCCTAGATATTCCCTCACCCAAACAAGCCAGATTAGATGTCACCAGAAAGAGAGCTTTCTCAGTAGCCGGTCCTATCCTTTGGAATTCACTCCCAAACCCTCTCCGATCAATTTCAAATCCTTCTCATTTCAAAAAAATCACTTAAAACTCATTTGTTCCAACTCGCATTTCAAACACTTACTCAAGACCAAATAAAATATTCATTTCACCCTATTGCCACATTCATCATACTCGCATCACTCTTTTCCCCCTCCATCCCCCTCACCACTTCTTCATTCCTTCTATATTAGTTACGTCTCCATTTTTTCATGCCCCTTTTCCCCTCCCCCCTTTTCCTGCAATAGCAAGTCCTATGGCAACAAATCTTTATTTTTATTTTCGAGTAATTAATTTGATTTATTTTCAAGCCAGAATTTTTCTAGCTATTGACTAATTTTTGTATTTTTTAATTTATTTTAATTTGATTGTTCTTTTAAAACTTTATTTTAATTAATGTAAACCGTTTTTGACAAAAATTTATTTTTTATAAAGCGGGTATATAAATACTTTTAAATAAATAAAGTACAAGGGACGGCACTGTAAATGTTTATCCATAGGCTACCAGAAAGCACAGAGGTTGAAAGATGAAAGCCAAGTACAAGGGACGGTACTGTAAATGTTTACCCATAGGCCCTTGAACTATTACACTTTTCAACACTTCTTCTTGGAAAAGAAAAGACACTAACACACACTTTAGACCTTCCTATGCAATGCTACATTTGCTTACACAAAGAAAATATATTTTTAAACAAAGGTTAATATATGACAAATGGTTTGCAGATGTTGTACATTTCCAAATATGTAAGTCACGATGATATAATGGTGTCTAATATAAGGTCATTCAACAATGTCCTAGAGAATGGCATGATTATGATGGCCATTGCTATTCTGCATGTCACTGATCAATCTAAAGACCACTGTATGCCATTTGAGCTGCGGACCACAACAGACGGCTGGGTGACAAGAGCTTCTCTTGAGGTCAACAATTCATTTTGTTTAACTGCACATCTCTTTTCCATGAGGTTTTAGCCCTTGTCAGACTGTCCTTGAGATTGTCTGCACAGGGCACCACCGGGGGCAAGAACCAGTTCTGGCCTAACCAGGGTTTGGGTTTGCAAGGGGTTGCGGAGCCAGTGGGCTACTGTGGGTCTGATCATACAAAGCACATGAGGAGTGTATCTGTTAATCCACAGAGGGAAGTGGTACCCCTGACTGGTAAAAAAAAAAAAGAATACTCCCTGAGCCTGGTCTCACTACACCATCTTCTGGACCATTTTAAGAATCCACTCACCAGTGCACAAGGATCCTTACCCCCTTGGCATCTGGTTTGTATTGCATTATCCCTGCTGGGGGTTTATAAGTTTTAGTCCATTAGCTGCTTAGGGTTTTATTTGCCTGAGTTGCTAAGGTGGAAGGACAGAAATGGTTGTCCAGTCTTATAGGACATGCAGATCACTTTGGAGCACTTTTTTCCTTTTCTCATCAATGTAAATACATTTGCAGGATGCTTTGAAAAGAACTGATCCCTGGGATAGAGTCATCACTCAGCACTTTCCAGAAGCTCAAAACCTCCCTAAGTTATACCCATTACCTACGGTTTGATAGAGAATGTGCTTCTCAGGGTGAGAGTTGGCACTTAATGAAATTTGCCCAGTTTTAGCAAGATCCCTTCTCTCCAAATAGCATCATATGCAGAAGGTCTATAAAATATTGAACTTGTCTTGAATCTGTCCTATCTGGACTCGGTGAGGGCAATTTTCAATGGAATTTGCCTGGTGAATTCCTTGTGCTGAAAATCGCATGAATGTGCATACTTTTAGATGCAGCAAAAAAGGGGGACAGGGAATGGCCTGGGGGGGCAGAGAGCAAGGGGAATTCATTTTCACTTTACCGTGGGTACTTTGCAAATATAATTAAAGGTATTGCCACCTGCAAAGAATCCCGTTTCCTTCAGGTTAAAGATGCCACTAGAATGCCATCCCGCTTATATTACCACAGATTTAAATAAGAATTAAATCAAATACTATATTTAATAAAAAGAATTATAATGGGAACTAAGATTATAGTATAATGTAGCTCTAATTTTACTGTAACTTTGGAGATCTGTTTCAAACTAGAGTTAGGCTATAACCCAAATAGTATTTACCCAGCATAAAATGCAGTTTAAATTGCCAAGAAACCAGTTTCAAATGTAGTTAAGAAAGCTGAATGAAGATTGTATTAATGTAAATAAGAGAGAGGATTTAGGAAGACCACTATATTCTTCTTCTACATATACTATTTTGAGTTGGCTTTAGTTGCTTGTATAAGTGGAGTTTATATGAATTAAGTACTTTAGCAAACAGGAAGTGGTTGAGTGATTCATGCTGAGAACATGCAAACTGATCAATCCTTCCAGTACTTTTACTGAGCTCTGGGACCAGATGTGATTTACAGCTGCTTGATATGTTTGATTTCTGACTTTAATGTTTGGAATTGGATTTGATTTCTGGCAGCAATAAGAAACAGAATGATGATGGAATCTGAAATATGTCTTAAATCAGTATTTTCTGACATGAGATATTTCCTGGCCTGTAGCAGTAATGAAGACGCATCAGATAGCTTTCATGGCAGGCAGGGAAAAAGAGACCTGAGCACACCTCAGAGTCCTCCTTATTGTACATTCATACAAAGGCAGATGATGTGTCATCACATGATTGGTTCCTTTCCACATAGCAACAGACGTATCACCACACTATTGGCTTGGTTCAGGGGGTGTATACGGATCATTTCATTGGCCTGCTGAATTCTATACCTCCTGACTTTGTCCTGCCCTCTGACTAGGGAACACCCAGCCCCTCCCCAGGAATTCAGGGCCAAGCACAAGCCAGAGAAATACATGATAGTCAGGATCTCTTTCCTAGGCAGAGAGGCTTAAGCACAAGTGATGCTTTTATTCAGGCAAAGGTCAGGGAGAAGAAGGGAAGTTAGTGTTTAACCCTGATGAAATGGCTTGCTGGCAAAGCTTATAATTCCCACCCTGGCCCACTTTATTTTCTTAAAGGTGCAATGTTGTTTTTTTGTATCATCTGAGCGAAATAGACAATTCTGAATGTTAAGAACATAGAAACTTGCCTTTAATATTTTAGCTATTTCAAACATAAACCGCAATATTCAGTGCTGATCCGATAGGAAAAATCAGCCGGATAAACTTATCGTACTAACTTAGCTGAAATTTTCAGCAACGCAGCCCATGCCACTGAATATACCCGATTAAGTTTTAAGTTAGCCAGATAAGTTTATCCGGCTAACTTCAGACTTTCTCAACAGCAGGTCTAACTTATCTGGGCAACTTAGCCGGGTAGTAGCTCTTCCATGTTACGCCTCTGTCTTGCTCACCACTTAACCAGATAAATAGCTGGATAAGTACTTACCCTGGCTAAGTGACAGCTGCTGAACGTGGCCAGCTACTCAAGTTCCTACTTATCCAGCTAAGTGGCGTTGACTATCAACTTAGAAACATAGAAACATAGAAATGATGGCAGAAGAAGACCAAATGGCCCATCTAGTCTGCCCAGCAAGCTTCACACATATTTTCTCTCATACTTATCTGTTTCTCTTAGCTCTTGGTTCTATTTCCCTTCCACCCCCACCTTTAATGTAGAGAGCAGTGATGGAGCTGCATCCAAGTGAAATATCTAGCTTGATTCGTTAGGGGTAGTAGCCGCCCGCAATAAGCAAGCTTGCACCCATGCTTATTTGTTTTACCCAGACTAATGTTATTAGCCCTTATTGGTTGTTTTTCTTCTCCCTGCCGTTTTGAAGCAGGGAGCTATGCTGGATGTGTGTGACGTATAAGTCTTCTCCCATGCCGTTGAAGCAGAGAGCCATGCTGGATGTGCATCGAAAGTGAAGTATCAGGCACATTTGGTTTGGGGTAGTAACCGCCGTAACAAGCCAGCTACTCCCCGCTTTGTGAGTGCGAACCCTCTTTTCTTCTCCCCTGCCGTTGAAGCAGAGAGCTCTGCTGGATGTGTGAAGTATCAGTTTTTCTTCTCCCCTGCCGTTGAATCAGAGAACTTTGCTGTATATGCATTGAAAGTGAAGTATCAGGCTTATTTGATTTGGGGTAGTAACCGCCGTAACAAGCCAGCTACTCCCCTCTTTGTGAGTGTGAATCCTTTTTTCCACATTTCCTCTTGCTGTTGAAGCTTAGAGCGATGTTGGAGTCACCGTAAGCCTGTGTATGTTTATTTAATAAGGGTATTGACTCCAGGCAGTAGCCATCATTCTGGCGAGTCACCCACTCTTCATTGGCAGCCTCTTGACTTTATGGATCCACAGTGTTTATCCCACGCCCCTTTGAAGTCCTTCACAGTTCTGGTCTTCACCACATCCTCCGGAAGGGCATTCCAGGCATCCACCACCCTCTCCGATATTCCCGGTATTAATCTCTTCACAGAGATTAATACCGGGAAGCCTTTTAATACTCAACTTTTCAAACTACATTAACAGAGATATTCCCGGTATTAATCTCTTCACAGAGATTAATACCGGGAAGCCTTTTAATACTCAACTTTTCAAACTACATTTTCAATATTTCCCCTTGCCGACTGCATAAATTTTGTGCAGAAAAAGAGGCATCAATAGAGGCATTCCGAGGGCATTGCTAAACGTTTGCCAAGGAGCGCACACACGCCCTCTAGCTATGTGCATAAATTTGGTCAGAGAAATCAAAGGCCTAAACTTATGAAAGTAAAAGTTATGCGCATAACTTTATCCACAGATTGTCAGCAGCAGATTATATGCCTAAATCCCACTAAGTATCCAGGAAATGTTATACACAGAACTTTACTAGATAAATTTGCGGCTCACCAGCTTACTGAATATTGACCTCGCGGTGTTCACTTAATCTTCTGAGTTAGACTCCTATATGAGGGACACAATATGTTGCCTTTAATCGACACGCTCATTTAAATATTTCCATAATGAGACTCACAGATGTTTAAATGAATGCTACAGATGTTATAAACTGTGTTGGCAATATATGTCTGTTACAGTCCTTTCCTAAAGTATTCTTTTAACTTCAGTATGTGCTCGATATTTGCTATTGTGAGCACTGTGCATGAGGCAGTGAGACACTAAAGCAAGACATAAATCTTAGTGCATTTAATAGACTATGGGGAAAACTAGCTCATGATGACAAATTAGCCTTCTTTTCTTAGAAATATTTAAATTTTGTTAATTACGTTTGATACTTAATTCAATCAAAATGGGATCTTTAACAAAATATTACTCTTCAGTCAGCATTAAAATAGACTGGCTAGGGTGAGGGTGGAGTGGGATGGGATGGGATAGTAGGGAGTGGTAGAGGGTCTCTTACGCAGTCAGTCTGAAAATAACACAAATTGTTCCAGTCTCATTCATCTAGAATGTGCATGCTGCTTTCTTAGTCTGCATTATTAGGCAGGTCTAAATTTAAGCAACAGCTGAGAGCTCAAAAAGTTGTAACCGTGTATGTAATATATTATAAAAGGATATATATATATAATTTTTTTTTACACACTTCTCTCCCACTAAAGCATTGCTAAATATTTTCTCAATATACTGTATATCTATCTATATATCTATATATATATAAAATTGTTTTTTCATAGTAAATAAATTCTAATAGACAATACTAGAGACTTCATAGATTGTGTTATCTTTTAATGCTTGTTCCTTCAAATGTACCACACCTACAAAGATTACATTAAATGAATAATGTTCATTCATTACAATGTGGAGTCCTGGGACTAAAGGCCTTTTGCTACAGTCTTGTCTTCTATGTATGCATCTTTTCCTCTCTCTTCTCATAATTCTCCTTTAAAATCTGTGTTAATTTCCTTGTTTTATCTCATTATTTCTGAATATATTTCCGGTATGCACACACGTTTTTACTTTATCAGTTTTGTGTGTGTATTATATATCTATATATCAATATATAGACAGATAGATAGATAAACACACACAAAGCCTATTAAGGCAATGCCACCAAATGATTAGCTATTATTTAAAAAAAAAAAAAAAAAAAAAAAACCTTATTAAAAATGGGTGAAAAAAGCCAAGTTCATCACTTATAGAAAACTCAGCAAACAAACTTCCAAGCAGGTTACACATGTGTCAGCAGGTTACAAGGGATTTTAATCAGCAACAGGTTAAAATAAAAACACCCTACACTCATGATGTGGCACTAGTGGGCCAGATGAGTCACATTCTTACCAAGTTCCGAGTGCCAACCCCCAAACACAGCTTTTATTCCCATCTTTTCTGGGTTAATCTCAGTTAAAAAGCAATACTCATTCTCTAATACTACATGGACAAATTTGTATTTAAAACCAGAGGAGATGGCAACGAAATCCACCAGAAAAGAGAAAGAAAAACAAAATGGAGGCCTCAAAGGCAAATGCACCTGCAACTGCAGCTGAGGATTTACTTGATGAGAGAGTTACAATGGCAGTGGTTGCCGAACTCGATGGAAGACAAATCGCATCTCTGAGCAAACAAACGGGCTAAAGACCTTGGTGTTGGAATTTGGAGGGGGCTTAAAAGCAGAAGAAGGATGCAGCTTGGGTGTGGAAGACAACACGGCTAGACTGGGAAAAAAAAGATTGCTGATCTGGATAAAGCTTTCAGACACAAGAAAAAAAAATGATCAATTCAAGAATGGCTCACGGCGCTAAAATTTGAGATTTGTGGGCATGCCAGAAAATCTCCCAGTTTACGAGTTAGTAAAAATTTTGGAAACATGGTTTGAACTCCAGGACCATATGGGCTGAATCATCATTGAGCTCGCACATCGCCTACGCTGGAAAGTACTCAATTATGCTCATAAAAGGGTAGATTTAAAAAAACATATGTGCATGCCTCCATGTGCGCGCGCTACCCAGCCCGCGCACATGGATGCTCGATTTTATAACATGCGCGCGCCGGCACAAATATGTTATAAAATTCAGGCCGGCACGCGTGGAGGGGGCAGATTTGCCCAGTTTATGCATGGCGATGTGATCAGGCCTCCCCAGTTCCCTCCCCGCCTACCTTCCCTTTCTTCCCCCTCTTCCACGACCCAGTTGAAGGCCCTACCTTTTTTATTTTATTTCCGAACTTACACCAGCTCCTGAACTGGCATAAGTTGTGCTTGGTGGCAGGGTGTTGGCACATGATCCCCCCAGCACAGCAGCAAATGTCTGCTGCAGCAGCGGCCTCCAGCTCCACCCCACCCCCGGGACCGCCCCTCCCCACCCCTTGATAGAGGACTGGCTCTTGTGCGCGTAACGGGGGTTACACACGAGGCCGGGCCTCTTCTAAAATGCACACAGTGCGCACAATGCCCAGCCTTGCGCATAACCCCCATTTTCCCCATGCGTAGGGGATTTAAAATTAGCTGAAAGTACTTATTCTCCAAGCATACAATAAGAAACATGAAATATACTATGATACAAAGAAAATACTAATATTCCAAATCTTTCTCCAGTCATACAACAGATACGTAGAAAGAGTTTTTGCCAATTTGCTCTGAGCTAGCCAAATGTAATCTGTGCTTTGCATTACAATACCCCCTAAATCGTCTGGCACCAGGGCCTGGTTTGTGTGTTTGAGTCAGTGTAACTGGCAAAAAGTCTGCAATAATTGCCCACTGGTGAGACAGGAAAGTAAATAAAGGAAAGATGAAGGAAAAATAAAAAAAATAAGAAACATTGGGTGAATCATTATACAAACAACTTTCCAGTTTGTCACCTGGAAATATAATTATCAGTTTAGCATAAGCATTGGCAGTTAGACCATACCTAATCTGGGGACAACTTGTTTATTCATTGGAAAGAGGTATGTCTGTGAGATTATTGTTTATGCTACGAGGAGACAATGATGCAACCCAGTTGGTTTTCATTGCTGCGTTTTTTTGGTTATTGGAGAAACAGAAGTTTGTATTACAAGGAGAGTTAGATTTGCTATAAAATGCACTTGCGGCATAATTCTGTAAGACCGTTATGCTGATCTTTTGTTAGATTTTATTCAGTTTGATTTACTGTTGAGTGATATTATGCATGAGGGTGACCCCCGAGCATTCACACTCCTAGAGGAAAGGACCTCCAATTTCTTAAGAGGTCAATTTAATTTGGGGATAATTTGTGATAAGGGAAGGATAAAAATAAGGGACAGAATACAGAGGAAGATGGGAAATGAAGAGTGTGAAGGGGAGGGGAGGATAGAAGACAGGAGCTGGACATGGAAATGTCATATGGAGCAACTTTTCCTTGGTTTTATATTTGGATTTGCTATATATATTGATATCACAGACATCTTAAGTTGTTATCAGAGGGCTGGTTATTCATGGTGGGATACCCAGTACCCTGTGGCACACTAATGGATTCATACAAATAATACATTAATACATTTGTTTTAGATGACACTTAATGGAATGATGTGGAATATGGCAGGTTTAGGGACACCAGTCAAAAGGGAAAAGATTTTATGTCATCTTAACCGGTTACATATGAATGTTGCCTTTCTTCAGGAAACCCACCTAACAGAACTTGAACATAAAAAGCTTAAGAAAAGATGGGTCTCCCAAGTTTACTCAGTGCCAGGAAATAAAAAGAGCTGTGGTACAGCGATCTTGATTCATAAAAAAGTCTCCTTTAAAATGATCAAGATCCGATTAGACCTGTCAGGTCCTATGTTATACTGTTGGGGGCATTATTGGGCAATCTTACCATACTGGTATTGGCACATGTCTCAAATAAATACATCCATGCATTTTTTACTAACCTCCTTTCAAATATTATTGAAATGGGTGATTATCCCATATTAATGAGTAATGACTTTAACTGTGTTGTGGATCCTGTATGGGATAAACAGCCAAGACTGTGGATTGCACCCATAAGTGACCAAAAATGAATACATTTTTAATGTAACCACCTTAATGTAAATCACTAGGGATGTGAACTGCAGATCACACATCACATGGGTAGCAAGAGTGTGCAAGGTAAAAGGATTTTCTTAATCAGTTGTTAAATTAGCAGCTCACAAAATGTCCCAGATAATTCACAATGAAATAATTAAAATTAAAAAAATATGTTTTATTTAAGTTAGAAGTCAGCTGGAAAGACAAATTATAATATTCAGTTGCAAAAATTTGATATATTCAACAAATCCTCAAATTATTATGGAAACAGATACCCTGAACAGAAACAGCAAAATATTTAACATTCACAAACTTTCAGATAAGTAACGGCTTTTTCTTGTATTTAAAGTATTGTAACCTTTAGTGTGTTTAAAGAACTGATTCTTTCTATGTCTCTCTCAAGCAGAAACACAAGAAGATCAAGAACCAATTAAGGAGCAGACCGGGAGGGAACTTTCCTCCCTCTTCCCCTCTCCTCCCCACCCCCTAAACCTACCCTAACTATCAATACATTTTTTATTTTAATACTTAGTGCTCCTCTGGAGCAGAAGTAATCTGCGCTTGCTGGCCGGCTGCTGGCGCACGCTTTCCCGGGACAGTGACTAATGCCGTTGTTCCAGCCCACCCCCACCCCGCCCCCCCAGGCTGCCCTTTTTCCCTCAGTCAGCACTTCTGCATGTACCGGGGTTTACATGTGTGGCCCGGCCCATTGAAAAATGCGTGCGGCGCGAGCAAGGCCCAGCCATGCGCGTAAACCCTGGAATTTACGCACGTAGCCCATTTAAATCCAGGCTTTAGCTTTATTTCTACATAGTTGGGCTAGGGGCAAAGTTAGAATTCATTGCTTAGAGGAAGATTTGCTTTAGCTGTTGAAGCCTGATGCTAGGACTCGCTGTTAGAGGGCATGGCCTATGTACCTTTCAACCTCACTTAACTCTTGAACCCGTAGACCTCTTTAGACATACTATGCTAATTTTAAAAAACCTTGAAGGCCTTACGTAACAGATGGGGGCAAGGTGGAATGGGAGTTCCTGATCTCTCCCTATACAACCTGGTCAGTAACCTGCTCCTGGTTCGAGACTGGCTTTTGGACACTTCCAACTATACCAACAGAAGCTACCAAGTTTCTTTCAATAATAACTTATCTAAGAAAATTGACCTCAAAACTGGAGTTCCACAAGGATCTGCATTGTCTGCCACTCTATTTAATATTTATCTTTTACCAATCTGCCAACTACTAGATGATCTACAAATAACATACTACCTCTATGCAGATGATATACAACTTCTTATTCCCATAAAAAATTCCATTGATGAAACATACAAAGATACCTCCATGATACGTGACTCAATAAAACAACTATCAAATTTAAAACTAATAATCAATATTGATAAAACAGAAATAATTATCATGAACAAAAAATCCAACTTAATTCCACCACCTCAATTCATTGCTAACAATCAAATCAATTTTATATCCCCTGTCAATCACACCAGAAACCTTGGAGTTATCATGGATAAAAACCTTTCCTACAATATGCACATAACTACTAAAATCAAAGAAGGATATCACAAGCTCCTAGTTCTCAGACGTTTAAAACCTTTCCTAAATTCATTGGATTTCAGAACTGTCTTACAACTCTTAATTTTCTCAGCAATAGATTATTGTAATTCCCTTCTGATTGGTCTTTCATTCATTAGCATCAAACCTCTGCAGATTCTTCAGAATGCAGCAGCTAGAATTTTAGCTGGAGCAAAAAAATATGATCACATCACCCCAATACTAGTGTCGCTTCACTGGCTTCCTATTAAATCTCGAATTGATTATAAGATCCTGACCGTCATTCACAAATTAGTGAATGCTGATCACCATAAACATACTGGTTTAAAAGTCACTCCACAAATTACCCAAAAAAATCTTCGATCTAATAACACTTCTTGTCTAAATATTCCTCCCATCAAAGATGCTAGACTATCATCCACTAGAAATAGAGCTTTATCCATTGTTTGTCCAAAAAAATGGAACTCTCTACCACTTTATTTGAGAACTCAAACCAATATCAAAAAGTTCAAGATCGATCTAAAAACTTTCCTTTTTCATACAGTTTACATTAATGATCATCTATATCAACAATCCATCTACAATCAACTCAACCAACCAAACCCAGGCACGAAAGAACAAGTATCTACAACTAGCATCAACCATATTCATTACAATTCGGAACTTATAAGAAGTAATGATAGAATCCCTCCTTTATGATAAATTAATACTATTACTGTTACTCCCCTTTTTTCCCTTTTCCTCCCTTTTTCACCCCCCCCATCTTCCCCTTCCTTCCATTCCCCCCCCCCATTGTTACTTTTTTGTAACTATGATTAATTTCTGTTTTTGTTTGACTTTGTAAACTGTTATGATGGCTGAACCGAATGACGGTATATAAAAATGAATGAATAAATAAATAAATAAATAAATAAATAAATAAATAAATAAACAAACTTAGATGCTGACCGGGCATTGGTGACCCCTCTTCAGCTACGCTTCATCTTTCAGGCGCCTACCCATGACCTGCCAGAGGTGCTGCGGAACAATGCTTTATTGGAATCTCTCCAACAATCATGGCAACATTTAAACAAGATTTTAGGCACCCCTTCGATATGTGCCCATTTTTTACCGATCCAAGGTTATCTCCATTTTACACCCGGATCCCAGTCTGTGGTTTTTGGGCTGTTCAAGGTGTTTCACAACTTGGCCATGTTCTTGACGAGACTGGGAGCCTTTCCTTATTTTCACAACTAAGGGCTCAATTTAATTTACTGCCTACGCATGTGTTCTCCTATCTGCAGTTAAAGCACTATGTTAACTCCCTGCTCCAAAACACCAAATCCCTCACTACCTTCCAGGCAATACACAAGGTACTCCATTTAGATAAATCGCAACCCCTTTCCTTATCCACCGCTCATAAGACCTTGCGAGGGAGGGTTCAGGAATCTATGCTGGCTATGATGGCAGAGAGATGGAGCAGAGATGGCATCTTTACAGTTGACCCCTTAGAGCTGAAATCTTGCTTCCAGCGAATTTCCAGGATTTCCATTAATATGTGCCATATAGAAACACAGTTTAAATTCCAGTGGCAGGCATATCTTTCCCCCCCAAATTGTAGCAAAATTTTTTCCTAGTGCCACAGGAGTGTGCGCACGCTGTGGCGAGATCCAGAGCACCTGTCCCATATATGTTTTGGGCATATTCCCCCTTGAGGCGATTTTGGGCCTGTATTGCCAACTACCTGGCAGATCTTCTTGGGATTCCCTTGCCTCTTTCTCCAAAGATGTTCCTCTTTGGTTGCATCTCTCCATCAATTCTAAGGGGGGCTGATGCTTGTTTATTTCTTCAGAAGGCATGCTTGGTAGCGAAATGTACGATTCTCTTGGTTTGGCGGGACAATGAGGCACCAACCTTTTGGATGTGGCGTAATGCACTGCACTGTTTACTGCAGATGGAGAATTTGGCGTCAAAGAGGTCTCCTCAGTACTGGCGGCGGTTTTTACAAATTTGGGACTGTTATGTGCAAGCCTTACCTCACCGTTCCAGGAGCCTTATCATCAATGATTGTTATGGACTTCTACCACTTTTTCAATAGCTTCTTACTAGTAATGGCCTGTGGACGTAGCGCATAGCTTCAGGCCTGTTAGATGTGATTTCCTGGGGTAGGGTGGGCGGAAGAGTGGTTTTGGGGTTTAATGAAAAAGCTGTGTGATGACGTTGTACTGCCAGCAGGGGTGCATAAGTGTTCCTGTCCTCTGACCTGGATGGTTGTTCAATTTGCAATAAAAATCATTGAAAGTAAAAAAAAAACCAAAAAAAAAACCCAACTAACACCTTATTCCAAAGAGTAAGTGGAAGAACAAACTGTCCAGTTAAAATTCTGGTAAATATAAATTAACATTTTGACTCTATAAAACAAAGAATAATTAATTTCCTTATCTATTCACTGGGAGGGAGCTATGATATTTCCTTTAAGTAAATTACAATGGTTTTTGTTGTTTCAGGGACACTGAATCTTCTCCAGTAGCAGGTGTAACACTGTGAACACTCACACATGCCACAGTCATCATTTGTCCATTTCACACTTTCACAACACTTTTTTCTAATCACCACACCTTTCAGTCTATTTTAAAATGATGGGGAATATATGTCAATCACAGAAATGATGTTGTTGGAAATCTCTGTAGAGAGAAATTATATATTTCCAGGCTCTGATATACTTGAAATGTTCATGAATCTTTGTTGCTAACAATGTATTACATTGTTGCAATTCAAATTAAATCAAAGCTGGATTACGTTCATCAACCTCCCTATCCTTTATGTATAGGATAGGCCAGCCTTCATGGATAGTCATTTTATCCTTTTTACTAATGGACATTGTGGAGGATTTACACGCGTAACCGACCTTACGTGCGCCGGCCTATTTTCAAAAGCCCCGGGACGCGTGTAAGTCCTAGGGCTTTACTAAAGGGGCAGTGGCGAGAGGCCTCCGACATAACTGTCGGCAGGCGCAACATGTAAGACAAGAGTCGGGGGGGGGGGGGGGGGGGTAAGAGTAGGGCTGGGGGGAGGAAAGGTTAGGGGAAGGGGTGGGAAGGTTAGGTTAGGGGGAAGGGAACCTTGCTCGCGCCGACCCTGGATTTTATAACATGTGCGCACATGATATAAAATTGGGCGTACATTTGCGCATGCCGGGTAGCGCATGCACATGTAGGCCGTGCGCTCTTCTTTTAAAATCTACCCCTATATTAATGTTTCTTAAAGGATTCTTCACCTATCTTAGTGTGAGAAATGACATTCAAATAATTCTCCATTTTCATTAGTTCCTTTCCATCCCCAGACTGGCTATTTATGTAACTTTAACTATTCCTATTTCCTTACTTTTTCAAGGTTATCTTACAGCTAGCAACAATTTCTCACTCAGATGCATACATCAATTGTGTTTGCTTACTAATTTGAGTGTTTGCTTACTAATTTGCATAAAACTAGGCCCAAAATGTGAGCTGTAGTTACACAGCTCCTATGCCCTCTGTGCCTCTCCAGGAATCCAACACTCAATTCTAAACTATCAGTATACAAGTTTTCTACCTGTGATGTCACGGGAAATAATTCTGAGCTGATCTAGATATGCCATATAATCTTAAATCTTAATAAAACTGTATTGGCAGAGATAAATCCATTAGAAAGGAATTTTTGGAATCATCAATTTTTTCTTAAACATGAATAATTTGGAAAAAAAAAGCTTTGTATTTTGGTTAGAATTCTGTATAATTCCTCCAGCCTATTTACCTTCAGCAACAGGTAAAGTTTACATTGTCATGGAGTTGTCATGGTATTTCCAAGGTAATAGATTCAGAATGTTAACTTGAACCAGTTTTTTCTTTTTTACTAACGGACCTTGTTTTTATCTTAGCCCTATTGATTTTAATGGAAAGAGAAAAACCAATTAAAATAAATAGAAATAAACTACCACAGAAATAAACCCAAATCAAAACAACACCAGATCACCATTCTCAAATACAACAAACGTAGGCCCAACATTCCCTTATACCCACGACACCACTCACACCTAAGAACCCTCCTTCCTTCCATGATCTCCCCCCCTCTCACCCAAATCATCGGTCTCACTGCTCTTTCTCTTGTTCTCCTCAATGCCCAGTCACTAAACAAAAAACCCCTCTTCTCAGCGACCTTCTCATAGACCAAGACCCAGACATCTGTGCTATAACAGAGACCTGGCTAAAGGATTCAGACACTGTTCTCCTAAACCAGCTTCCGTCCGAAACATACGACATCTTCTCCATCCCCAGGCCAAAAAAGAAAGGAGGAGGTTTACTTTTAACCATAAAGAAAAAATTCAACATGATACTCCACCCCACCGCTCCCCCTCCCAAAATTGAAATAGGACTTTTCAAATCCCCCTCTTTCCAGTGGGGGAAACACCGAGAGGAGAGGATCACCTTGCTGGTGGCTGAAAGGAATCAGTAAGTTTTTGCTTGGGACATTGACTTTTTTAAAAGTATTGGGGCAAAGTTAACTATTTGGGAAAGATTATTTAGTGTGTTTGTTTGGTGTGTTTGTTGCCTTTAATAAGGCAGTGAATAAACAAGTTAGACTGTTTGCATTTTTAAATAGTCAGTCAATAAGGTAGCAGTAGGTAGGCAGGAGTGAATACACAAGTTAGACTGTTTGTATTTAGCTCAGTCAATAAGGTAGCAGTATGTTGGCAGTGAATAAACAAGTTAGACTGTTTGTATTTTAGTCAGTCAATAAGGTAGCAGTAGGTAGTGTGTTTATTTTTTAAAAGTCTGCCTTACTATTAAAGTGTCCCTCCAGACTTTTAAAGAGCTAAGTGTTTTATTAATAATAACTGAGTGCATGGTATTGTTTTATTTAATAATAACTGAGGTGCATTGTATTGAAAAACAAAAAAAAAAACCACAAAAAAAAAAAACAACCCCACAAAAAAGTAGCCAGAGCTAGAAATAAGCTAGGAGCAGTATATACCAAAGTAAAAAAAGTTGAATAGTTCAGCTCAGTACTCACCTTGGAACAGGTGTGAGGTAGTGTGATTAGGTTTGAATAGGGAACAACATTTGTTAATCAAGGGAGCTGTGAGTCACTCAAGCTGACTAACTAAAGTTAAGTGATCGAGTTTGTTGGAGACCGCTGAGATAAGGTCATCTCTGGTGCAATTTTTCCTGTACTGGATAGTTTTATTTGTGTTATCATGGCAGGTGGGAGTCTTGATAGATGAGAGAGGCTTGATGAGGTGGATGAGATCTGACCAGGGGATGGGTGTGTGGGAAGGAGGGGTCAGTTTTGTGAGGGCATTGGTGAAGAGGAGGTCAAGGGTATGGCCCGCCTTGTGAGTAGGGAAATGGATGGATTGCTTGTAGCCTAAAGCATTTAATGAATCAAGTATGGCGTCACATGATGGGGTACGGGGGGAGCTATCGACATGCAAGTTGAAATCACCTAGTATGATTGCTGGGGTGTCTATGGAGATGTTGTTTGCGATGTATTCTATGAGGGATGACGGGTTGCTATGTAAGGTTCCTGGGGGAGCATAGACATAAGAACATAAGAACATAAGAAAATGCCATACTGGGTCAGACCAAGGGTCCATCAAGCCCAGCATCCTGTTTCCAACAGTGGCCAATCCAGGCCATAAGAACCTGGCAAGTACCCAAAAACTAAGTCTATTCCATGTAACCATTGCTAATGGCAGTGGCTATTCTCTAAGTGAACTTAATAGCAGGTAATGGACTTCTCCTCCAAGAACTTATCCAATCCTTTTTTAAACACAGCTATACTAACTGCACTAACCACATCCTCTGGCAACAAATTCCAGAGTTTAATTGTGCGTTGAGTAAAAAAGAACTTTCTCCGATTAGTTTTAAATGTGCCCCATGCTAACTTCATGGAGTGCCCCCTAGTCTTTCTACTATCCGAAAGAGTAAATAACCGATTCACATCTACCCGTTCTAGACCTCTCATGATTTTAAACACCTCTATCATATCCCCCCTCAGTCGTCTCTTCTCCAAGCTGAAAAGTCCTAACCTCTTTAGTCTTTCCTCATAGGGGAGTTGTTCCATTCCCCTTATCATTATGGTAGCCCTTCTCTGTACCTTCTCCATCGCAATTATATCTTTTTTGAGATATAATTGACCTTTTTTGAGATATAATTGACCATTAACCCTACTCTTTTTTCTGCCTTTTAACCAGTTTGTAATCCACGAAAGGACGTCGCCTGCTAGCCCATGACTTTTTAGTTCTCTTAGAAGTCTCATTGAGGGACTTTGTCAAGCATCTTCCGAAAATCCAAAACACCACATCTACAGGTTCACCTTTATCCACATGTTTATTAACCCCTTCAAAAAATGAAGATTTGAGAGGCAAGACTTGCCTTGGGTGAATCCAGGCTGACTGTATTCCATTAAACCAAGTCTTTCTATATGCTCTGTGATTTTGATCTTTAAAATATTTCCACTATTTTTTCCGGCACTGAAGTCAGGCTCACCACTCTATAGTTTCCGAGATCGCCCCCGGAGTCCTTTTTAAATATTGGGATTACATTGGCCACCCTCCAGTCTTCAGGAAGAATGGATGATTTTAATGACTGGTTACAAATTTTAACTAATAGATCTGAAATTTATTTTTTAGTTCCTTCAGAACCTGGGGTGCATACCATCTGGTTGAGGTGATTTGCTACTCTTTAGTTTATCAACCTGCCCTACTACATCTTCCAGGTTCACAGTGATTTGGTTTTCAGTTTATCTGACTCATCACCCTTGAAAACCATCTCCAGATCCGGTATCTCCTCCAGCATCCTCATTAGTAAAACACAGAAGCAAAGAATGCATTTAGTCTTTCTGCAATGGCCTTATCTTCCCTAAGAGCCCCTTTAACCCCTCGGTCATCTAATGGTCCAGCCGCCTCTCTCACAGGTTTCTTGCTTCGGATATAATTTAAAAAGTTTTTATTATGAGTTTTTGCCATTACGGCAAACTTCATTTCAAATTCTCTCTTAGCCTATCTTGATATTGCTTATGCTTTTCCTATTTTCTTCAGATGGATCCTTTTCCAATTTTTGAAGGATTTTGTTTTGGCTAAAATAGCCCTTTCACCTCACCTTTTATACTTCCCGGTAATCGTTTTGCCTTCCTTCCACCCTTCCTAATGTGTGGAATACATCCGGACTGCACTTCTAAGATTTTTAAACAATGTCCATGCCTGTTGTACACTTTTAACCATTGCAGCTGCACCTTTCAATATTTTTCTATTTTTTTTTTCATTTTATCAAAGTTGAAAATTTAGTGTTAGAGCTATAGATTTACATATTGTCTCCCTTCCAGTCATTAGTACAAATTTGATGAGCTAATGACTGGAAGGGAGACAGTATAAAAATGATTTTGCCAATGTGGGCAAAGTCCTTTACCCTGTTCCTGCCAATATACCTCACAGACACATCTGTGACACATATGTATTCTATTTTTCCCTTGACATTGTGACAACTTGTCATTTGCCTACTAGGGTGTTGCTGGATTCCCCACTACACCGTGCTGTTAGACAGGTCCCAAATCTCTGCAGGACTGTGGCCCACCAACAGTTAAGGGTGAAATAAACAGGCTTAATATTTCGGCTGGAATAATTAGTCTTGCATTGCTTATTTGTCAAGGGTAAGTTGACTTAAGATAATGCATGTGTTTATGCTTATTTTTCATAACAATGCTTTTCTCTATAAACATAGAAACTTAAAAACAATTATATTTACCATATTAAATCTTGTATACTTATGCTACTAAAATAAAACTGATTGGGCTACCTCATAAAAAAGTGTAAGCTTCTGCTCCCTTAAAAACTATTGAATTTGTGTCATAGGTTATCTGTTAAATCAATCATCTGTAGCCATAACCTACCCTACAGCAGCAGGAAATGATCATGCAGTTAGGACCTGCTCTCCAAGAAATGTATCACCCTCTAGCACAGAAGGCTAGTGAAACATAGAAATGACGGCAGAAGACCAAACGGCCCATCCAGTCTGCCCAGCAAGCTATGTACTTTTTTCCTTTTTTTTCTCTCTCTCATACTTGTTACGCTTGGCTTCCAGTACTCTCTAGTTCTATTTCCCCTCCCCCTACCATCAATGTAGACAGCAGCGCTGGAACTGCATCCAAGCGAATATCCAGCTCAATTAGGGGTAGCAACCGCCGCAAGAAGCAGGCCACACCCCTGCCCCTGTCCACCCAGACTATGCAATCCACATACAGATCCTCCCTTCCTCACTCCCCCTGCTGTGAAAGCAGAGAGCTATGCGTTGAACGAGAAGTATTAGACTATCACCCCTGCCGTTGAAGCAAAGAGCTATGCTGGACATGCATTGAAAGTAAAGTATCTGCCCAGCTACACCTCGCTTCCCTGTGAATACAAAATTTTTTTTTTCTTCCACATTACCTCTTGCCGCTGAAGCCCAGAGTAATGATGGAGTCTCATCAACGTGTGTATGTACACTGAACAAGGGTATTATCTCCAGGTAGTAGCCCCCATTTCCGCGAGCCACATTAACAAACAACAAATATTGAACAAGCCTAATAATTGGCAATACCTATAGCCTCACTGGTAATTTTACATACTCTTACCCACCCCTGTTTTGTTTTTTTTAGGAGATGGCAGCCCTCCATCCTTCCGCTCCGTGAAGGTGGAACACCAGGAGGCAAGAGTCAGGTCGGCCATTGTAGTTGGCAATTCAAACATTAGGGGAGTAAATAATTGAGTGGCTGGTGGATATGAGAATTGCTTAGTAACCTGCCTGCCTGGTGTGAAGATGGTGGACCTCATGCATCACCTAGATAGGATTTTAGACAGTAGTGGGGATTTGCTGGCTGTTGTGGTAATGTGTATACCAATATCGGAGGAAGGTGTAGGATGGAGGTTCTACTAACCCCCGAATGCGGAATGGGGAAGGCCTAAATACAATCACCCGCATGGAGTTTCCCCCCTCTTGCGCGTCACCCGTACATTCACACGTGGATTATAAAATATAGTGCATGTGTGCACGGCCCATGGATCTTATAACATGCACGCACCGGCATGCGCATGTTATAAAATTGGCAAGGCAATGTGTTCAAGCTGGGAACCATGCACACATGGACAAACATTGCTGCACATTGTGCACATTTTAAAATCTACCCTAATTGTTTAAAAAGGTGTTTCTAGAATGTGCATTTTAAAACAGTTTAAGGTATGATTATAAATTAATTTTATGTTTGAATTTTTGTTTATTTTTTATATTTTGTTTTGTTTGTAATATTGTGTATTTTATTGCACTGTTACACATGTAGCAACAGGCCTCAAGGAATTTTAATCTGCACTGGCTTAAAAACACCCCACTAGAACCTCTAATTTATATGATACTTTATTACTCAACTGGAGATAATCTGTGCTATCAATTAGACAATGCAAAATCCAAAAGGAAATATTCCAATGATAAATCCAAATGTTAAGAAATTTCACATATCCTTTCCCCAACATTTGTTTTAGAAATATTTGTGTCTATGCAGTATCTTTATAAAGTCTTTATCTCCTATAAATTACCAAGAAGTTATCCAAAATAATTTAGAATATTCATATTTGTAAGCTACCCCAACTTGAGGCCTTCGTTTTGCTATCCATTGATAGCTTCTTCAGGGGATTACCAGTATGATGACTTCACTCTATAAACTGCCTGTATGAAACTCAGCTGAGTTATGTCTTCTTTTCATATATTTTGGAAAAAAAAGTCTCAACTTCTTGACTTGAAATATTGTATGTATACAGCATTTAATTTCTCCAGCAACTAAAAAGATTTTTATATCACAAATTAAACATTTTTTTTTAAATCTCACACAGGCATATTCATACATTATCAACTTACATGCATTTACTCACAAAAATATTTGTCGATACCAATTTTCTGTTGTTGAATGTGACTGCTCTGATGCTGCTGCTATACAAACTGTCATTAACCCGAACATGACATCCAAACTTCGAAAGACCAATTGCATTGTCTTACTATTCTCCAATCAAAAGCGCAGATTCCAAAAACCTGCCATACTTATAGGCACAACTTTGAAATATATGGGGCAACTTGTAATAAAGAAAATGTTTCTTTTATTAAAAGAATACTTCCCATTCTGTTGATAAATTCAGACTAAAGGGCCGGATTTTCTAAACTACTGGGGCTTCCTGAATCCTGGCGCTAATGGGAGGCGGGAGCTGAAGCGGGGGGCGGGCCTGCAAAAGCCAGCAGCGATCGCACCTCCGCGGTTCTATCGCTGCCGGCTTTCGCACGCAATAGCACCATCGTAAAAGGTGGTGGGGTGCACTACTGGCGCAATAAGGGCCTTATCTTTTTGCGTCAGCGAAGTTTCCGCGGAGCCCGCCCCGATTCCTCCTCTTCCGGTGCTGATGCTGCCCCGACTCCGCCTCGATCTAGGTATCGCATGCAATATCAATAGAAACTTACCCCATAAGGAGTAATAGTGTCCATGTAAAAAGAATATTGTTCTTGTTGCAATAATAAGAAATGTCATTCCCTTTGATATGTATATAGCTATTTGACAAAGAAGTATAAATCATCCAGAGAATGGTTTTGATCATGCTAGTTTTCTAAAATGGGTGCATCAAGCTAATGGTGCCGTAGGCAGCTTTTATTTTGTATTATACGGGTTTTCCAAGTCCCTAGTCTGACCAATGTACGAATCAATTGATCTCTTAGATTATTACCTCGACATATAAGCAATACAGGGTCCTGTTTAAAAGTTTCATGAATAGTCAATGCATTCCAATGTTGACGAACTCTTTGCTGGAATTCACTATTGTATGGGGTATATATATATGGAAAGACACAGACCATACGATCTAAAGGAGTTTTCTGTTGCGTAGTAACAAATCTCTATTAGCAAACAAAGCCCTTTTATATGCTTGTTTTAATATCTCGTGTGGATAATCCCTAGCCTTAATCTTGGCTTTCATTTGCAATGCTTGCTGTTTATAATCTGTAAGAGAAACTATCCGGTAGGAATATTATTTCTGAGACACCAAGGATGGTAGCTAGTATAGTGTAATAAAGTTTCTACTATCGCTTTCACATAAATACTAGTAGACAAAGTACCACTGGAATTATAGACACACAAATCTAAAAAAGAGAATTGTTTATGATGAATAGTTAATGTAAAGTAAAAACTAACATTCCTGGTATTCACTAAACTGCTGGAGATGATCCTTTGTACCAGTCCAAATGAAAAATATATTGTCTATTAAAGGAACTCAATTCTTGATATAAGCCCAGTAATCTGATGGAAAAATGTGTTCTTGCTCAAATTCTGTGCTTCTATCTGAAAGAAGTATATCATATGCATCTTCTATACTGTCAAAGAAGGGGCAGCTGCTGAATCCAATTGATTAAAATACCCCATTTTGCAATCAAACAGGATTTCAACAATAACAATTTATAACCAGTTTTCATACATTCTTCTCCTGCATCATGATCCAACACACAAAAAGCACTGACCATGATACATATTTGTCTGTCATCTTGCACAACTCGCTCAAAAACTCTGAATACTAGAGCATTACCATAAGCAATGGAAAAGTGTGGCCTGCGAGATTTCACATTTCATGCAGGCACTTAAGTGTATTAAACCTGCTTAGTAAGCACGCAAAGGGGCAAAGATAGTCCTATGGAAAATTCTTAACTGTGGCTCACAAAGATTTACACCGATTGTTATAGATTAAAGAAAGGAATAGTATTAGATGGATATAAGGTCTTTCTGCCACAGCTCCACAGGATTTAAAATTCTAAAAGTCTTCTCTCTTGTTTAGAAATCTATATAGCTGAGCAAGTGATCCTTTATGAGAGGCAAATATTTTAAAGACGACATTAAATGAGGGATTTGATAATGGGACTCCAGTATGTGCCATAATCTTAGCTATATATGCTCATATCTGGCATTCAAGAGAAAGTGAGTCTTTGTGAAACCTAAATGTACTTGACAATAACCCAAGGGGTGTAGGGATTCTGTGCGTCTATCCACGAGTTCCTTTAGCTTCCACTTCCGAGTAACTTTTAACGTGTGTGTCTTTGGAAACACACTAGCCAGAAATCTAGGATTGCCAATCAAAGGTTAAAAAAAAAAAAAAGGAAACTGAGGCAGATAGTGCCATGCGTTTTCTAAGGGCCCAGGCTTTTTTAATGGAGTTTATTAGTAGTGATTGTTTCAGCACAGTATTCAGATCCTCTCTGGGAGCACGGAGAACATATTTTACATTTAATGGAAGGCAAATTACCATTTCCAATTGAATGTCTGTATAATCCGACTGCTCAAGTAGCCAATCTCCCAAAACCTTAACTGTGAGGCCAAACTATACAGTTTAAAATCAGGGGTACCCATCCCTCCTTTCAATCCAGGGGCCATTAGGGTTTGGTACAGTAGCCTTGCCTTCTTTCCCCCTCCCCTCCCCACCAAAGATTTTCTGTAACCAGCAGTTATCCTTGCTTCTTAAATGCACTGGAAGCATATGTAAGATATACAGCAATTTAGGAGTTTAAATAAATTTAACCAGTCCAATACATTTCTGTAACAATAAAGGGAGACTCCGCCATCTCTCTAATTTCCTCTGGAAATTTTCAGTAAGACGGAGAATATTAATGAAGTACCATTGAGAAAGCAATCTGTGAATTTGCAGACCTAAATACTTTATAATTTCTCCTGCCCATTTCACCAGGAAATTTGGCCAAACCATCTTTAAATTATTGGATACATCTAAAGCTTCAGTTTTGTCAAGATTCAATTTGAAACCTGAAAAACTCTGACATTCTGAAAAGATTCGTAGCACTGACAGCAAAGCCAATCGGGCCTTCGATAATAGAAGGAGAATGTCATCACTGAATAGCAGGGTCTTCAAATTCACTTGGCCCACTGTGATATCACAACTAAGGCAGACTCTTGTATTTCGGCAACTAGAGGTTCAACTGTTAAAATGAATACAAGGGGAGATAGGAGACATTTCTGCCTTGTTCCTCAGTAGAGATGAATAGCATTGGACAACTGGTCATTTATCAAAATCCTAGCAGAAGAGTTAGTGTACAGCAGAGTAATATATTCAAAATTCTTTCATTTAAAGCCCAAATTGCATAGTAATGTGAAAAGAAAAGGCCATGCCACTCTTTTAAATGTCTTTTCTGCATCACAACTCATCAACAAGGGTTCACGTAAGGATTTATTTGGGCAAATCTTCAATGCTTTGCACACCTTCCAAATATTTGCAGTTGACCGTCTCCCATGTACAAATTCCACTTGATTTAGTAATACTAAATTTGGTATAAGAAGCTTAAATCAGTTAGCTAGGACCTTCACATATAACTTTATGTCTAAATGTAAATGGGAAATTGGTCTATATGAAGAAGGGAATTGACTTTCTCTTCCCAGTTTGGGCAAAACTATGATAGTCTCTCCCATTACTGCTGGCATTTTCCCTTATTGGGACATGGTCTCAAATGCTTCTCTCAGAGTGTCCAGGATCTCTTCCACAAGAGATTTATTGAAGAGTGCTTCCAAGCCATCTAGCCCCTGGGATTCATGGGAGGGGAATTTTTTAATTGCTTTAGCAATTTCCAATTTCATAATGGGCCTCTTTAATCTTCCTAAGTTTCCCTCTCCTACCTTACCAAAAACTATATCTGTCATAAAGTGTTCCATCGTGTCACAATCAACTTCAGATACAATATATAGTTCAACAGATAATAATCAAGAAAAGTTGTGTGATGTCCAAAGAAGGAAACTTAAGCTCTCCCTGCTTATTTTTGATAGAGGGAATAAACCTTGATGGCTCCTGACTCCTCAGTACATTGACTAGTAGCCTACCTGGATTGCTACCATATTAATAAAATTTGTTTTACATGCTGTAAAGTGGTAGAGTCCTGCTGATGAAGCAGATTAAGTGCTACATGAATAGCTTTGAACTCCTCCGTCTTATTGTCAGATTTATCTAACAATTTTCATTTGCATAATATCGACTGATTCTCCAGGTTTAATATACCAGAACTAAGTTTCTTTTGTTTGTACCTCACAAAACTAATTATTTCTCTTCGGTAAAATAATAAGCAATAGTCCATCATATAGCATGACACTGACTACTATACTTCTTAAATGTGTTAGTGGCATGACCAGCACTGTTAGCTGGTCACAAGATCTGAGCTCCTGGCCCGATCTGAAGGTTTGGGGTGGGGAGGCCAGAAATGGACACTTCTAGGGTGTAAGAGAAGGGAAGGATTTGAAAAGTTTATTTATTTAACAGTTTTATATACCGCAGTTCAGGTAACAAAGTTACTAATCACTTTGGTTCACATTTCAACAATTACAATGACAATATAAAGAATAGTTTATAATGTCTTACATAGAACAGGGTGATTTAACTTGGATAAAAACTAATAATGAATAGGGAGAGTACAATTTATATACATATGTCTTGTATATACATGAGTGGGTTAAGAGAATGCTTGGTTGAACAGCCAGGTTTTGAGTCTTTTTTTTTTTTTTTTAGTGGGTGAGGGGGGGGGGGGGGTTTGGAAGGCCTTATCGGACCTAGAGGCCCTGCAACATGGTTTTCTTTTGGGGAACTCAGGGATCGTTGAGGCAGTGGGAATCAGCGGATTGGGCCACAAGGCTCTCACGCCAGCTTCTTTTCTTTTCTCAACACATTTTGAATATTGCCAGTTAAGTTTCATTATCTGGGAACAGGTTTCAGGATAACTTTGCAACCGAATCAGTGATATTTAAATCTAGCTGGTTAGACTGCAAAATTATAGGTGGGCTTTCCAAGATAATTTTATTCAGGGGTATTACTATTCAGTGGGACATTTATTCCACTGAAAATCTGGGTTAAATTATCCAGCTAACTTTAGCTGGATAAGTAAGCTGTTGGAGGCCTTTTTGAATATTCATCTCATATATAGATAGATAGATGGAGAGAAAGATATAAAATAGAAACCCACTAGTCTTGCATTTCTTCTTATTAAAGGATTAGTGTGCATCCTGAAGAATTCCACAAACACATAAAGGGCAATTTTCAAAGCTATTTCTGCAAAGTGTTTTACACTCTGAAATGGGCTCTTTGGAAATTGCATGCCCTCTCTGTATAAGAAATGTATGCACATAATGCCAGTACCCACGTGCTTTTATGTCTGGAGAGAAATGGTGCTGCTGGGCATAGAATTACGTGCACATACGCACATAATTTCACAGGAAAATGTAACCTGCATAAATAGTAGGTGCGTATCTGTGCACCTTTTTCCAACTCAATTTTCAAAGGGAAAGATTTTTCCTTTGAAAATTATGTCAAGTCTATGTGTAAAAAATATTTGCAGACTTTATTATTCCGTGCACAGTTTAAAAGTTGCTGTCACAGAATCAAATGTGTGTTCAGTTTACAAATGAACAAGAAACACATGGCAAAAAAAAAAAATATATATATCTGAGGTCTTTGATTTTACCCACAATAAACATTTTCTGAACTTCAAATACTTATAATTACAGACTGCTCTTATGGTAATGGAGCAGGATAATCTACAAATCCATGTTAATAAGGGAAATATGAGGATCCCAATTAAAGAGTTCTTAATAAACAAATCCATGTTTAAGAATAACTGAGGTTGTATGTGGGAAAAAAAAGTCAATGTGACAGAAGGCTTGAAAAAGATTGATACTTTCCATTTAAAATATACAAAAGTACACAGGGAGGGAAATTTTAAAAGCCATTTATGTGGGTAAAACAGTTCTTTATTTATTTTCCCCATTTATAATTTGTCCTTTCCAAAAGCTCAGGCAGAAGAACATCAGGATAACAACTTAATTACAAAATTAATAAATTATAATAATACAAATAGTTTACACAGGACCAACTATTGAGTAAGGCAAGCCTGGGCAGGTGCCCAGGGCTGACATGAGGGGCACCTTAGGCACTGCCAGCATCACCTACTGGGAGTAGGGCAACAGCCGTGATCATAAATGCTGAGTATAAAACAAGGGTAGAAGAGGATAAGTAACCCCAAAGCATGGAAGGCCCGGTCTGTCTATATGCCCCCCATGCCATACACATGGCTGGCAGGAAGCGCAATACTTAATTGCACATCTTTTTCCTCTACTACACTAGGACACAGTCTTGCAGTATGAGCAATGAGATTATAGATAGAATCATGCAGCTCAAATGACAAGACTGGCACAGTGCAGCAGATGAAGTTGATATGCTATTGCTGTTTCTGCCTGCTGCACGGGACCTGAAAAAGAGCTGGGGCATACTGCCACAGGGATGAGAGAAAAGGATGAAAGCACCAGGAAACTTCTTTACAATGAAGAATCCTCTGTCCTTATGTCTTCATGAAGTCTGTTAATGTCTTTGCCTCTAACATTTCCATGGGGAGGGCATTCCATACATCCATCACCCCATGAAGAAATATTTTACAGTTTTACTCCTGAGCCTACCATATTTAAGTCTCATAGTCAGTGAAATAAACATTACTCTCATGGCCAATTCAGATCCTTCCATCTTTCTTAGGATTAGATTATTTTATTTATTTATTTAAGTTCTTATAATATGCCGATGCTCAAGACCAAGTTTTATCATACCGGTTTACAATGGAACAAAGGGAAACCATTTAACAACTGTATAGAAGGTAAAGTTACATTAAACAGGGAGCAAAAAACATGGGCTTTGGAAGACAGGAAAGATATCAAAATATTTATAACTGTTAGAGTACTGAAAGTAGTCATCAACAAAAACAGTTAAGTAACGAGACAAATAAAGGTTAACAAAAGGTAAAGAATTTGGCTGGTGATTTATCATAGGCAATTATTAGGATAAAAATTTCCTGTGAATTGGAGGAACAGGGGAGGTAAGCCGGGGGGGGGGGGGGGGGGGGGGGGGGTGGGAAGGGGCTGGGAATAGGAGATAGGGAATGGGTAGGAAGGTGAATGAAAGAGACAATATTGGTTGATAGAGGCTCTATCAACCGTAAGCTTGGACGAACAGCCAGGTTTTCAGTTTCTTTCTGATTGATAGATGGCATTGTTCCTGACGTATATCTGGGGGGAGAGAATTCCAATGGAGCGGACCCGCTGTCAAAAGTGCTCGTTTGTGGATGGAGTTGTGGACCAAGAATTTGCTAGGGGGAGCCTGGAGAGAGCCTTTGTATGCGGATCTGATCGGCCTTGTGGAAGCATGAAGTTCGAGGGGGATGGAGAGTTGGAGTGAGGAGTGCTGGTAGACAGATTTCTGAATGATAGTGAGAGTCTTGAAGAGTATTCTATAGTTGATTGGTAGCCAGTGTAAGATTTTTAGAATTGGTTGTGATGTGGTCTTTACGATGCAAGTTAGTAAGAATCCTGCCTGCTGCGTTTTGCAGCATCTGTAGAGGTTTAGTAGAAGAGGCGGTAGACCGAGTAGTAATGTGTTGCAGTAGTCAATCTTTGAAAACAGTATGGCTTGAAGAACTGAACGGAAATCATGGAAGTGTAGGAGTGGTCTTAGCTGTTTTAGGACCTGTAGCTTAAAGAAACATTCTTTTGTTGTGGTGTTGATGAACTTTTTGACATCTCTGTGGCATCTCTGATTTTTAATCATTTGTTGCCGCACCTCTCTCATGAACAATGAAATGTGCCTATTGGCTGAACAGTAAGGATGAGGAGAAAAGTTTACAGAGATTTTATAGATATTTTGGACATGAAGAGAAAAAAAAACCCAAGGAAGTCTATATTCATAGGTTTTTGTCCAGCTGCCTTCAGGAGATAGTTGAATAAATCTTGCTGTTTTAATTCTCCCAGCTAAATTTTGTCCCAGCAAATCATAGCCCACCCAAAATTTAGTCAGGCAAAACGACATTGCTGTGGGCAATCCTAGAGTGCAAATAAACTATGGCCAATCAATGCAGGCCAGACAAACTTACCCATTTAACTGTGGTCGGCCAAATAGCAGACCTAAAATTAACAGGACAACTTGGGCTAAATGTTTGGACAAAGTTAACCGGTTCCTTCATGTTAACCTCAGAAGGAAACTGCTCTAAATCGCAAACTGAAAAAATATAAAAGGAAAGTTATCAAATTAGAAAAATGGTAATAAATGAGTACATCCAGATCATAGCCCATGATTAGAGTATTTTACAACAACCAGGGTATGTCAGCATTCAATAACAGATTGCTAAATTAAAAAGATTCCTGAAAATTGGAGAATACAAATGAACTGATCATTACAACCATTTTTTTTTTTAAAGCAGTAAATATAATATTATGACTGTCAGGATGTTAATATGTACCTGCTGGCACTCAAAATTTCTGTTTCTTCTTCCCCTACAACAAATTACAATTATTAAGACTTGCCTAGTACTGTTTGGGATACTTTGCTAGCGGGCATACTGGTAGCAATGCCCAATGCCCACCCACCAATTACATACTATGCTGATTGTTGTAGCTGTGGTTTTGTTGCTGTAAACAGCAAAACTATTCTACTGTAATACATACTGAATTCCTTCTAGTCTTTCTGGGACGGTGACAACTCTTCCTGTCGGTCCTCTGATGACACTTCCTGGCTGGATAACATAATGCTAGTTCTATGATTGCAACCACACAATTAATGACAGCACTACCCTTCTTCTCTTTCTTTCTGCCTCACTGATATAGTTCTGATAGATGGTACAATGCATGGTTCTATGTCACTGACTAAGTGCTATAAATGTTTCTTTTCCTCAAATACTGCACATAGAATGGGGCCAATGCAAAAACGTTGTGCTGAAAGGGGGCGCTGTGTGTTCAGCGCCCGCTTTCCTAACGCGCCCCCAGGCACCTCCCCTGGGGGCCTGATGCAATATATAAATTAGGGCTTGCGCTGTTAAGAAGGCGCTAGGGGCGACTGCATGCCCCTAGCACCTCCTTGATAGTGTGCGCAGGAGAGAGGTCCACTGTTGGTGGCTGTCTGCCGGTTAAGAAAATGGACGCTGAAATTATCAGCGTCCCGTTTTCCTAACCAGCGCACATGCAGGGGTTAGAAAAATGGACGCTGATAAATTCAGCATCCATTCTCCTAACTTGACTACCAGCACCAGGAGTGTATAAATCAATATTAAAGTTTTGGGCACTTAATATTAATTTATTCACTCCTTCACTTATTGCTGATTGGTCCCTTTACTGTCACATGTCAGTGAAGTGAAAAAATGTCCAAGAGGCATGGTCATTGTTAAAAAATACCATTCTAGAAGCAGAGTCCAGATGTATTCCACACGTTAAGAAAGGTGGAAAGAAGGCAAAACGATTACCGGCATGGTTAAAAAGGGGAGGTGAAAGAAGCTATTTTAGCCAAAGATCTTCATTCAAAAATTGGAAGAAGGATTCCAACAGAAGAAAATAGGATAAGCATAAACGTTGGCAAGTTAAATGTAAGACATTGATAAGACAGGCTAAGAGAGAATTTGAAAAGAAGTTGGCTGTAAAGGCAAAAACTCACTGTAAAAACCTTTTAAATAATCCGAAGCAGAAAGCCTGTGAGGGAGTCAGTTAGATGAACAAGGGGTTAAAGGGGCACTTAGAGAAGATAAGGCCATCGCGGAAAGATTAAATGATTTCTTTGCTTCGGTGTTTACTGAAGAGGATGTTGGGGAGGTACCCGTAATGGAGAAGGTTTTCATGGGTAATGATTCAGATGGGCTGAATCAAATCACGGTGAACCTAGAAGATGTGGTAGGCCTGATTGACAAACTGAAGAGTAGTAAATCACCTGGACCAGATGGTACACACCCCAGAGTTCTGAAGGAACTAAAAAAATGAAATTTCAGACCTATTAGGTTACAAATTTTTACTATCATTAAAATCATCCATTGTACCTGAAGACTGGAGGATAGCAAATGTAACCCCAATATTTAAAAAGGGCTCCAGGGGCGAAATGGGAAACTACAGACTGGTTAGCCTGACTTCAGTGCCAGGAAAAATAGTGGAAAGTGTTCTAAACATCAAAATCACAGAACATATAGAAAGACATGTTTTAATGGAACAAAGTCAGCATGGCTTTACCCAGGGCAAGTCTTGCCTCACAAATCTGCTTCACTTTTTTGAAGGAGTTAATAAACATGTGGATAAAGGTGAACCTGTAGATGTAGTATACTTGGATTTTCAGAAGGCGTTTGACAAAGTTCCTCATGAGAGGCTTCTAGGAAAAGTAAAAAGTCATGGGATAGGTGGCGATGTCCTTTCGTGGATTGCAAACTGGCTAAAAGACAGGAAACAGAGAGTAGGATTAAATGGACAATGTTCGCAGTGGAAGGGAGTGGACAGTGGAGTGCCTCAGAGATCTGTATTGGGACCCTTACTTTTCAATATATTTATAAATGATCTGGAAAGAAATACGACGAGTGAGATAATGAAATTTGCAGATGACACAAAATTGTTCAGAGTAGTTAAATCACAAGCAGATTGTGATAAATTGCAGGAAAACCTTGTGAGACTGGAAAATTGGGCATCCAAATGGCAGATGAAATTTAATGTGGATAAGTGCAAGGTGATGCATATAGGGAAAAATAACCCATGCTATAATTACACAATCTTGGGTTCCATATTAGGTGCTACAACCCAAGAAAGAGATCTAGGTGTCACAGTGGATAACACATTGAAATCGTCGGTTCAGTGTACTGCGGCAGTCAAAAAAGCAAACAGAATGTTGGGAATTATTAGAAAGGGAATGGTGAATAAAACGGAAAATGCCATAATGCCTCAGTATCGCTCCATGATGAGACCGCACCTTGAATACTGTGTACAATTCTGGTCGCCGCATCTCAAAAAAGATATAATTGCGATGGAGAAGGTACAGAGAAGGGCTACCAAAATGATAAGGGGAATGGAACAGCTCCCCTATGAGGAAATACTAAAGAGGTTAGGACTTTTCAGCTTGGAGAAGAGACGGCTGAGGGGGGATATGATAGAGATGTTTAAAATTATGAGAGGTCTAGAACGGGTAGATGTGAATTGGTTATTTACTCTTTCGGATAGTAGAAAGACTAGGGGGCACTCCATGAAGTTAGCATGGGGCACATTTAAAAACTAATCGGAGAAAGTTCTTTTTTACTCAACGCACAATTAAACTCTGGAAGTTGTTGCCAGAGGATGTGGTTAGTGCAGTTAGTGTAGCTGTGTTTAGAAAAGGATTGGATAAGTTCTTGGAGGAGAAGTCCATTACCTGCTATTAATTAAGTTGACTTAGAAAATAGCCACTACTATTACTGGCATCAGTAGCATGGGATCTTCTTAGTGTTTGGGTACTTGCCAGGTTCTTATGGCCTGGATTGGCCACTGTGGGAAACAGGATGCTGGGCTTGATGGACCCTTGGTCTGACCCAGTATGGCATTTTCTTATGTTCTTAAAGGACCAATCTCCTTTCAGAAGTCTGTCCTGAAAGGGGATTGGTCCTTTCACTGACATGTGACAGTGAAGGGACCATGTGACAGTGAAAGGCTGTCCTGAAAGGGCAATAAGTGAATAAATTAATATTAAGTGCCTGACACTAATATTGATTTGTACACTCCTTCTGGTGCCGGTAGTCAGGTTCGGAGAATGAACGCTGAATTTATCAGCATCCATTTTCATGACCCGTGCATGTGCCAGGGGTTCAGGAGACAGACGCTTGGCAACTGAGCGTCTGCTTCCTGCACCGGACTGCCAGCGCTTTTTTTTTTACACATTTTTTTTTAAATTATTTTTTTTTTTAAAGGTGTTCCTCCTACTTAATATCCCAACAATATTAAGTAGGAGGCAGTACAGAAAAGCATTTTTTTCTGCACTAGTTTTAGGATGCTCAGCAATTAACGCCTGCTCCAGACAGGCGTTAATTTTTGATTGCTAAAATGTGCGTCGTAGACGCACATTTTTTCTGCAGTCTGAGTGAATAGCTAATAGTCTCATTCACATGCATTTGCATGTGATGAGCGCTATTAGTTTCACTCCGCGTTGGACGTGCGTTGTAGAGGCGCTAATCCTCTTATTGCATAAGGGGATTAATTAGCGCCTATACAACCCACATCCAACTGCAGGTTATACAGTGCGCTCGGCTGAGCGCACTGTATTGCATCGGCCCCAATGCCAGGTATCATCAGCCCACTAGTGATGTCCAAATCTTTATGTAGAATGTTCTACTGAGTCTTTACTAAAGGAGCATACCAATTGACTAAGTGGGGAGAGAAAAAAAAATTAGATTTAGTTGTGTTATAGCTGCCACCATATGGGAGAAATTAATGGTGTAATCCTGACTCCAGTGGTACCATTTTGTAGGTGTGGAGTTTGAGTTGCCCTTTCGAGAGGCAGAATACTATCATGCTTGCTCCTGGCTTTTGTTATTTTTTTGATTAAAACAACTTTTGGGCTTCTTGGTCAGAAACTTGGGGTGGAACAGTAGCCTAGTGGATAGAGCACTAGCTATAAACCAGGCAAACAGACATTCAAGTTGGCAAGTTGCTTTGCCCTCAGTATAAAAACTTAGGGTCTCCTTTACTATGCATTTTTCCCATAGACACAGAATGAGAGAAAAGTCTTAGTAAATCAAGCTCTTAGATTGTAAGTCCCTTGGGATAGGGAAATATCTGTGTGTGCACTGTTTTTTGGCACTTCAAAGTGGCTTACATTCAGGCATCACATCAGTGTAGGGAGTTCATACATACTCTCCCAGTGGGGTATGTACAATGACACTACACTATCATCACTCCAGGGAAAGGTCCAGATTGACCTCTGTCCCACTCTGAAGTAATTCACTTTGAAGTGCCAAAAAGCAGAATTATAAATAAATAAAACTGAAATCAATCAAGTGTGTGGACTAGAAGAAAAAGTGCCCTTTATCCCTTTTGTTTGGAGGAAGAACCTCTATCTACTCTTCTTTCCTCATTTTGTATTACCTTATAGAAATTGGTTTGTTGGTACCCTCTGCCTGAGTTTCCAAGAGACCAGGCACTCGGTGCTACCATCTCAAAAGAGAGTAGGAGCCTCTCGCCCTGAGAGACCCATTGACCTTTGCATGCTACTGAAGGAATGACTCGTTCCTCATTCATTCCTGGGAGGGAGAAAAGTTGGAGTTCAGAGAAGACCAGTGGCATAACAGCTATACTATCACCTGGATATTGAAGACAGGAGCGGAGAGATACTCTTCAGGTAGCAACAAAGATTGTGAAGAGTTGGGATTAAGAAGTAAGGAGTAAATTCTGTTCATCTGGATAAAGGTATGTCTGATGGTATATCATCTAAATTGGAAATCTTCACAATTGGCAAGGATCAGGAATGGAAGAAAAAAAAAAAAAACACAATGTAAAAGAATCCTATCCCACCAATTCTGGGAGAATAAATCACAGATTTATTGAAGAGCTAAATATGTAAATGGATTGGGCTGCATGAGGAGTTGTAAATAATCATTTTTATTATTTCGCCTTTAATTAGCAGTAAAGTTGGAAACCACTTTCAGCTTCCAGCATGATTATTACTGCTGTCTACAAAGACTGTCCTAACACTCAGGGCCTTGGAGATAATCTCTCCCCCCCCCCCCCCTCCCCACAAAAGGGAATCTTAGAACTCAGAGAAGGACTTAAAAACTGTACGAGAAGTGTGAATATCTTGAGTCTGTGGAACTAAGGGTACGCCGTGGACTCCTCAGAGAGGACCCTCCACCCAGGGGTTACATCTGAAAAAAATGATCTGAAAAATGTAGGTTAGATTTTTCAAAAGATCTGAAAACAAAACAAAACAGAATTTGTAAGATTCAGAAGATCCTGAGCCATCATCAAGAGCATGCAGACTTTCTTTTGTTTTAATGCACAGTGTGACACTGCTGTCTTGTCGGGGGAGGAGAGTGCGCACCTGGTGACATCGTCGCTGACTGATTGTATCAGGCAACTTCAACTAGGCTTCTGCCAGGCCTACCAATGGCAAGCCCAAGCTTAATGCCAAGTTTCGCGGATGCAGAACTCGTGGCAGTACATCTACTCTTACCTCTCTGCATTGTTCCCCTCAGTTCTAAATCACATGGAGGTCAGTGATGGCTATAGAAGATATACAACTGCACCCAACCTGGATCTCCATGTAGAGCATTATTACTGCTGTCTACAAAGACTGTCCTAACACTCAGGGCCTTGGAGATAGCATGTTTTCTCAACTCAAACATTATTTTCCAGATTTGATTAACTAATGCACAGTTCATCCCTTTGTACTTCTTATCCTGCGTTTTTCTTAAAACAAACAGTAAATGAGTCAACAGATTAGCTACTATCACAATTAGGGGGAAGGAAGCAACTTCAGAATTCTTGGGTTGGTATGTCCTGCCGACAATGTGCTGCTGCCACCAGAAAATAATGTTCAATGTATATAAAATGTTAGAAATAAAGAGCTGAACCAAAAGAAGGGGTAAAAAAAAAAAAAAGTCAGTATTCCAAACTAAAGAGACTGATTTTCCTGTGTTCCTGCCTCATGGTTTAAGAGTTCAAACTTAAACTAAGTTCCTGGATGGAACAGAGATCAAGAAGAATCTATTCTCAGATGGCCCTGTAAAAGAAGAATGTTTCTCCACCTGGTAGTGATTTCAATATTCTGAAAACATATGCAACCCAGGGGAATTCTGTACTGAGTTATGGTAGAACATGAGTGCTTTAGTTTAAAATCTGGCACTACTGTATGCTTTGGTATTTACCAATGAGTCAGTTTTCAAATGCAGTAAGAATTTTTATTTTAGCCGGAGTTAACTAACTGTAGTGCCATTCTATTAACAGAGCTAGTCGACTGCCTTCCATCTGTACAAGTCTAAAATTAGTAGAAGGCGCCAGCTGCTTGAAGCATTCATTTCTAAGACAACAGTACAACATATTTTGCAATGTAGGTGTTGGATTGCCAAGAGTAAAATCTCGAGAGAACAATAGTCTGAACTTATTCTGAAACATTCTTTTAGTCCTAAGTCATATTGGGATAGCAAGGTCAGTTGCGTGCATAACAAATATACATAAAATGGGTTATACAACAAGTCCAATGTGTAACTCCTTAATACTTATTGCTTTAATTTATAAACGGGACTGGAGCAAGAACTGTGCATATACTCTCATGTATCATAGGAATTATATTTCACATGTGCATAGTATGTCACTATTACATAAATTCATGTCAGCTTGTAGACTTAGGTACGTTATTTTAAAGATAATGTACATCCTTTCTGTGTCATGAGGCACCATTTAGTTGTCTACTCCATGCTCCCTATGGGTTAAAAAAAGAAATATCTTGGTTCAGGAATGTCAGATGCATGTTTTTATTTCACACATCATGAATGACAAACCATTAATAGCTCAGAAAATGCAAACTTATAATTTATATATAAGCACTTGAAGTGATGCATAATTTATATGACATGTATATGGGCTCAAAAGACAATATTAAAAAGTTATATTCAAGGAACCATTAAATAAACTTGTGTAAAATTCTTTATTTGCCTATCGAGCTTTGAGCGCTTCTCTAAAAGAGCTTAATGTTTCAAATTCATTGACGCTTGGAATAGCTTTATCACAGATTCATATTAGAAGTTTGTTTAGCATTGCATTCATGTGGTAGAAACAGATTACATAACTGTTCTGTTTCATGTAGCATAAGGTGCATGCTTACTGATCATTATCCCAGCGTTGCAAGTTAGCATGTCATCTCTTTGTTACTTCATTTTTATTTTTAACTAAAATTTTCTCCAATAAAATGATACATTAAACAAATATTAAATAAACTACATAAACGGAAGCCTATCTTATTTGAAAACCCAGTGTTCCTTCAGCCCCATTTCATATTTCTGAATGGTGCTCCTATGAAATAGATCAGCAGAAACGCTGAGCAACAGAAAGGCGTGAATGTATATATGTGCCAGCCATGCGATCAAAGAGCGTAAAAGAGAAAAAGATGTTCAAAGAACGTTTTTTCCCAGCTGCCATCACTTTTACTTTTCTAATTTTATTTTATTTTTTTTAAATTACCGGCTTCTCTCAAAATAGCCTCTCTGAAACATGAAGGAGTGAAAATAATAATTATACACAGATTGCTCCAGAAGAGGTGTTTGAGATGGAGGTCAGACTAGCATGTAAAGAAGGTTGTCCCCTTCCAAGCATATTCTACAAGCTTGGATCTGTGCATATTTGACTTTCACAGAATCATATAATCAATCAGTCACATTCAACCTGGTTTGAATCTTTGCTCCATTTTTTCTAAACACTGGCTTTTCTCAGATTCATTTACATTTATAAAAATAGTCACAACTTGACTTCTCTGAAGTATAAAAAGATTCAGTAAATTGCTAAAAATATTTATCAGTGCAAGTCTGCAAATATCTGATTCCAAGCTGGGTTAAAAAAGCCCAAAACTAAAGTATGTATAGATGACTGAAAGATAGATGGTTCAGATCATTTATCCAGTATGATTCATGGTCTGTCCTAGGTAAACTTTTCTTTACCTGAGTATCCCACCCCTTTCTTCCTCTACTTCCCAACTTGTTTGGATTTAATCAGAACCGGTTTGACTATTTCCTGCTCCAAAACCACTTGAATGTCAGATTGCATTGAAGAAATCTCACGATTCATAGATGATACGAGCGCTCTACCGCTAAATACAGTAGCAGAACTCTGACAGACATTTTTTTTTCTTTTTTGCACACAATTGGACGTATCACTTAAGGCAAGATAAAAAATAATCTTTCATTTGTCTCTGTTTCACTCACCCCAGCACAACACCACTTCTAATTACCTTAACTGGCTATCACTCTGCAGTACAAAATGCCTTCAAAACTGCTGCCATATGATCAGTCTTTTCCTGTACATTATGCTTATGAAGTGTCACATAAACTGAGAACAAAAAGTACATCATTCCAACACAGCTCCTGGGACAAGCTATCAGTTTAATCAAAGTGGTGTTAGTGACACACAACATCACCAAAGGGAAATCGTTATAAAGAAGCTTACTGTACCATACCTCTCTGTTGAGCTTTGCTGCACTGGCACACCAGCACCACAAGTAAAAGGAGCAGAAACGTTTTTCTTGCCATTGCAAAGTTGGTTAACTTCACTTAAAGCCTGCAGCTGTCCCTGAGAGGGGAGCGCAGGTCAGGAGCTGTCTTGCCCGTGCCTGCCTCTCTCTCTCTCCCCCCAGCCCCCACTGACTGCCGTCCCGAGCTGCCAGAGGCTCATATGAAAACCCGCTTGCGAGTAGACACAGTTTGGAAAAGTACACTCCTCCTCTATTACTCCCACAGCGAGTGAAGGAGATAGAGCTTTGCCCAGAATGAGCCCGCGAAACATGTGCATAAAGCCGTGGGAGGGGGGAAGGAGGGGGTCCACAAAGCCCAGAACACAGAGACCGTGCCTCTTTGCCAGAACCTCCACCAGTGGCTTTAATCATTTTAACCTCTGACAGAGCACGTCCTTCAGAAATCAGACAACATAGTTGAGGAGAACGTAGAAGTTGTTTTCTTGGATTACTGCAGGGTTCAATTATAGGAGGGAAATCAGCATAGAAAATTTTCAACCCTACTATCAGATCTGATTTACTTACAAACAACTGACAGTAGCTTTACTGCTGTCCCAAACAAGCTCAAAGCTAAGAAAAATAAAATCAATACACAAAGTGAAATCACAAACAAAATAATCGTGTACATATACATTAGATTTCTATTGCATCAGTTATCCATTTCCTTGATGCATTTCAGATATCGGTTTTGTTTTTTTGTTTTTTTTACTAAGACAATGTTAATTACAGTATATTATATACACAAAGAAAAAATAAAACTAACTTCTTCCACAGTATAGACTCAGCAGAGGGGCCTTCTTTGTCTTAACTGTGGTGTTTGGCGGCTCGAAAGCCACCATGTCTGAGCAGGCCTGGCACACCGCACTAGGGATGCCGCTCCAAACTGATCAGGGAGTCCCTAGGTGTGCGCGCACAATGCTTCAGGATTTAAAGGGGCCGCGGCAAGAAATCTTTCCTTGGATGCCTCGGCAATAGGTTAACTCTCCAGAGTAGCAGTTTGCCTCTGCGTTCCTGATCCTGAGCCTTGTCTTTGTGTTCCTGGTTCTGATGTGTGTCCTCTGCGTTCCTGTGTCTGTTCCTGGTCCTTCCTTGGTCTGGTCCTCTTGAGTTTTGTCTTCGTGGTCCTTCGTCTTTCTTCAGCGTTCAGCCTGCCCTGTTGTACCGTCTCGCCTTACCCCCACAGATTGGACTCCCTGCTTGACCGGTTTGGACTCTTGACTCTGTCTTCGGTTGGAGTCCTGGCTTGACTGGATTGTTCTTCGATGCTGCTTGACTGCCGCCCGCCCTTCGACCACTGCCTGCTCATCATCTTGCTTGAACTCTACCTGCCCAGACCTCTGCTTGGACCACGACACTGCTCAAAAACCGCCTGCCCCAATCTCTGCTGCCAGCCCCAACCTCTGCTAGGACTGACTCCATTTCACTCCTGCTGACCTGCATACCTTCCGTGACAGTTTCATCTCTCTTCAGAGGCTCATGCCTAAGTCCAGCCGGGCCTGGCACCCAAGGGCTCAACCTAATGGGAACGAGGGCTGGTATTGGTGAAGCTCCTGTTGGGCCTCTGTGTTGCGCCGGAGGTGGATCCTTGGGCTGAGGTAGGGTTGACGCTAACCATAGGAGGGATCCTACGGGTCCCTACCTTCGGCAGGCGGAGTGGGCTGAAGGACAGAGGCCGGCTGGCGCTTCACCAATACCAGCCCTCGTTCCCCGCGGGTTGAGCCTTTGGGTACCGGGGCCGGCTGGACTTAGGTGGGCCTCCGTATGTCGTCGTCGATGGAAGGATCGAGGGGTCAGCCCAGAGGCAGCAACAGTGAAGAAAAGAAGTCTGTACTGGACGAGGCGGAGTCCCAGAGACCCGGGCGCCAATAGAACCAAAGTTAGACAGGGGGGCGCCTGAGCAAGAACAGGCTGAAGCCTGAAAAGGCCAAGTCCAGGACGTAGACTAAAGAAGCGTCATAGGGCAAGCTGGAGTCAGGTCTGGCGGCAATCTGGAAGCAGTGGCAAGCAAGGCTGAGGTCTGGATGAGGAGAGAGTCAAGAGCGTAGTCAGGCAAAGCAGAGGTCAGGACTTGGAGAGAGTCAACGGCGTGGTCAGGCAAAGCAGAGGTCGAAATCTGAGAAGGCAATGCAAGAGTAGGTTAGGAATCAGGAACAAGGAAACCAGGAACAGGAGTCATCGAGGATCAGGAACCAGGAACGAAAGAGAATCACCAGGAGGCAACGAGTACACGACCAGTGTGGAGTTCTTTTGCAAAGGCAATCCATAGGAACGGAGCCCGGCCTTAAGTACCAGAGCTCCGCTGACGTTATCATCCGGAGCGGCAGCTAGGTTCCCGCCACGGACCCTACTTAAGACTCAATGAGCGCACGCATGCCTAGGGAGGGGCGCAGCGCTCAGCGCCAGCGTCTCTCTGCAGGCCATGTGAAGAGGCCCAATGCGGAGCACAGGGATCTACAGCTGAGCTGGAGGCACAGGGGGGCGGCCCGAGGACGGAGCCGGTGGCCCACTGCCGCCAGGGACGAGGAACCAGGCACTGGATTCGTCTGAGAGGTGAGGGGGCCAGGCCGCAGGTCTGCCACGGCCGGCACCCATAATAGTAGCCCCCCTTTATGCCCCCCCCCCCCTTGGAGGTCTGGGTTTGCCCGGATGGGCACGATGAAATTGAAGGAGGAGGTTTTTATCCAGGATGTTACCAGCTGGTTCCCATGAATTTTCTTCAGGGCCGTCACCCTCCCAGGAAAGGAGGTATTCCCACCGACGACCCCTACGGCGAACATCAAGGACTTCATGAACCTTGTGTCAGTCTCCGCAACAATGGAGGTGGTTCAGGAGCTTTTCGCGAAGTCCAGGATAGGACTACTGGCTTCAGAAGTGATACATGAAACGTATTGTGGATTCCCAATGTGGGTGGCAACCGAAGCTGGTATGTAACTGGTCTAACACGACGAATGATTGGAAAAGGTCCAATATACCTTGGTGCAAACCTTTGGGAAGCTATCTTAAGCCGAATATATCGAGTGCTCAACCAGACTTTCTGGCCAGGAAGGAACTCAGGGGCCGAGCGTTGACGTCTGTCCACAGACTTCTTGGCCCGGGATGCGGCTTGACGTAAGTGAAGATTCGTCTGATTCCAGAGTGCCTTGAGGGCATCAGCAGTAGCTTGCGCAGCAGGACAGGGCACTGATAACGGTATGGGCAGTGGTGGTCGTGATTGTTTCCCATAGATGATAGAAAAGGGCGACATACCTGTAGCAGCGGCAATATGGGAGTTGTAGGAAAACTCTGCCCAAGGAAGGAGTTCAGACCAGTTGTCTTGATGGTCACTTAGACACGGAGGAATGATTTTAAGAAGTGGTTCATACAACTCAGCTTGACCATTGGCTTGTGGATGGTACGAGGTTGTTAAACTGATGTTGATGCCAAATTTATTACAAAGGGCGCACCAGTATCGGGCAACAAATTGTGGACCCCTGTCAGAGACAATGTCTTTGGGCAAGCCATGTAGTCGAAATATATGGAGAAAGAACAGGCGTGCCAATTCGGGAGCAGATGCTAGGCCCGGTAGTGAAACAAAATGGGCCATTTTAGAAAATCTATCTATGGTAACCCATATGACCGTGTGACCATTAGATGGCAGTAAGTCCACGATGAAATCTGAGGAGAGATGTGTCCACGGTTCCTCGGGAGCTGGAAGTGGCTGGAGCAAACCCCATGGTCGACCGACCGGGGTTTCTGTTGAGCACAAATGTTGCAGGAAAGGACTTACGATTTAGCGTCAGAGACCATAGTGGGCCACCAGAAGAACTGCTGGAGCAATGCTAGGTTTCGCGCTCGCCCTGGGTAGCCAGCGAACTTAAGAGTCATGTGCCCACCGGAGGACTCGTTCATGGAGTCAACGGGACACAACAGTCTTCCCAGTGGGAACTGGGTGAGTCACAGACAAACACATACAAGCTGGGTCAATAATGTGACCGGGTTCTTCAGGAGTATCTTTTGGTTCAAAGGAACGTGATAGGGCGTCTGCCCGAAGATTTTTTCCAGCTGGACGATAGCGAAGTTCGAAGTTGAACCTAGAAAACAACAGGGCCCATCGAGCTTGACGGGCGTTGAGACACTGGGCATGGCTCAAGTGTTCTAGATTCTTGTGATCTGTGAATATGGTAAATTAATGTTACCCGTACTAAAGAAAACCAAAACCATGGCACTGAGTAGGTTCCCTATATTGGAAATCCCCTCTGTTAAACACTAGGGATTGCAATACTGTTCAGAAGTCTGTGGGTAATAGGAATGGTTTTAGCCACCTCAAAAAAGACAGTTTAGAAACGGAGGTTGTAAGCCCATTGTTGATATGAGTACGGAAGGATAGATCCGACTCTGCGTATACCTGTTTTTGAGCTGATGAACCATATGGATCGCTAAGCCCTCATATCTGATTACATAAGATTACCACCATAATCCATAAGGCCCTAAAAAATTGAGGCACCATTATGTATTAGCTCGGTATTGAACATCTACTGCCTTCTTGGGCCTTACGCTCTAGTATTCAGGATCTTCTTGAGGTTCTCTCCCCTAAATTAGTGCATTTGAAGGAGGCCCATGAGAGAGGAACTCACTTACTGCCTAACTGCAAGTTATTGAGCGCTACAAACAACCTCCAGAACCAACTGAGGCTCTCTTTAACTGATTTTCTCATATTTTTTGCCTTTCAGGTTTTCTCCCATTACAGGTTTTTTCACATTACAGGCTGTCCCTACGATCCCCTCCGAGACTTCCGGGCTGTGCTCCGCCCCCCTCGGTGATGAGGCCGGCGTCATCGAGGGACGCCGACCATAAAAGCAAACCGGTGACCCAGAAGGCGCCGTGCGCCAGCGGCGCACTCCAAAGGGGCGCAACAGAGGGGCATGCCCCTTTATACACCCGGAGAGAATACAAATTGACAGACCACCACCCACCCAACAATGAGACCTCACCAACAACCACAAGCTCTACATTCACCATCCAAGTAAGCACAGGAAAGGGTAAGTATGCAAAAAACACAAAGAATCAACACCACAAAATGCACTAACAGTACCAATTTAAACAAACTACTAATGATCTCCTTTCTTCTAGTCAATGCTCATTCAGTGACAAAAAAGTTTCCCATCATCACGGACCTGCTGTATGACACAAAACCTAATTTTATAGCAATAACAGAATCATGGCTAAAAAATCAGATGTAGTCCTAAAGAACCAGATCCCAAACAAAAACTACGAAGTCTTCTCGATCCCGAGAATAAATAAGAGGGGGCGGATTAATTTTAATTATTGAAAAAGTATTTAAAAATAATTACTCTCAATCTCAGCGCCAATGAATCATGAGATTGCCCTTTTTGACACAAACCACTTTCAAATATGCCTGGTCTACTGCCCACCCAGTCTCCTCGAACTAAACATATCCCCACTCATAGAATTTTTTACAACTCAGCTAAATCCCGCTAAACCCACCATAATATTAGGTGACTTTAATCTTCACATGGACGTTCACCCCCTAATACCTGCCAAACACTATTTGACATAATGATGGCATTAGGTTTTAAACTGATCACAGATAAACCAACACACAAAGCTGGCCACTCATTAGATCTTACATTCATTAACAGTAGCTTCCTTGAAAACATAAAAACCGAATACACACAAATCCCATGGTCAGACCACTTCTTCATTAACTCTCAGATCAAGCACACAAGACCAATAAAAAAACAAAACATAGAACCAGCTGTATTCTCATACCGTCCCCCTTTCAACACCGATAAACTTAAAGACAGACTAAATGAAGAATTAACACACATCAACTTCACAAATAGCAACAATCGACTGGTTAAATAAAACCTCTACTTTGGCTAATGAATTAAACCCTCTGCACAAATGGCCCGCATAAAAGAACCAAAGTTAAAAAATCCATGGTATAGTGAACAAATCAAAGAAATAAAACGAAGCCTTAGAAAGAAAGAAAAAGAATGGAAAAATAACAAAACTGAGAATTTAACAAAGTACAGAAAACAACTAGCTTACTACAAAAAAAAACAATTTTAGACATAAAAAAAATACTACAGTACAAAAATAGAAACATTTTCAAATAACGCCAGAACCCTATTTAACATAGTAAAGAACCTAACAAGGGACAATACAAACAACCACTTAACCCTACAAGAGAACCAATGCAATGAGGTAGCTCAATTCTTTAAAGAAAAAATTGAGAACCTGAGAAAAAAAAATCCCTAACACTACAAAACAAGAGATTAAAATGCCTACTAGAGATGTTAGTAACTGGTCAGAATTTGAAGAGATATCACATGTTGAAGTCGAGAAAATGATAAAGCAAATGAACCCTGCTCCACACTTAACTGACCCATTCCCATTACAGAACTAAAAAAAACTAGCCAACACAATAACCCCAACTTTAACTAGGATCATCAACCTCTCACTAGATGAAGAAGTAATGCCAGATACATTGAAAGGAGCTATAATCAAACCAATAATTAAGAAAAAGAACCTCGACCCCCTAAACATCAATACCTATAGACCAGTTTCAAACTTACCCCTATTAGCCAAGCTAATTGAAAAAACAGTACAAAAACTGTCAAACCACATTGAAAGTAACAACATATTTTACCCAACACAACATGGTTTTTGCAAACACTACAGTACTGAAACTCTGCTATTAGCCTTATCAGATAATATCTTAAGAGGTTTTGATACAGGAACACACTACATTCTGGTTCTTTTAGATCTCTCCGCAGCATTTGACACGGTAAATCACAAAATACTATTCAACAGACTGAAAGAAATAGGACTCACTAATAAAACAATAAAATGGTTTGAGTCATATTTAAACAATAGATGCTTTCAAGTGCAAATCAAAAATAAACTCTCGGACAAAGCCATACTCCTAACAGGTGTCCCACAGGGATCAGCCCTGTTGGCTACTCTTTAACATTTATCTCCTCCCGGTATGTCACCTACTAGCGGGACTTGGAATCATACATTACATATATGCAGATGATATACAGCTACTGCTACCCATTGTAAACACCATTGAGGAAACAATGAAACTTGCCAATATGTATCTTGAAATAATCAAACAGCTCTTAAATCAGATGGAACTGGTAATAAACATCGACAAAACAGAATTCTTACACCTTGAACGTAAAAACATACATCACATACAACCTACACTCACAAGCAAAAATAATCAAGCCGTTGAGCTAGCAACGAAAGTACGGAATCTAGGAGTAATAATTGACCCTGAGCTAAACATGAAACAATACATCTTATTGAAAGTAAAAGAAGGATACGCGAAACTAATGATCCTGAGAAGACTTAAACCTCTACTAACACTAAACAATTTCCGCACAGTTCTACAGGCAATGATATTCACAAGGACAGATTACTGTAACTCCCTAGTTTTAGGACTACCAAAATCTACGATTTGGCCACTGCAAATCTTACAAAACTCAGCTGCCAGAATATTGACTGGCAAAAAAAAGAATGACCACATTACAGGAACTCTCGCCGAATTACACTGGCTTCCAATCGAACAAAGAATACAATATAAGGTTTTATGTATAATTCACAAACTAATCCATGATGAAAACGCTGACTGGCTTAACACTGCACTATGCGTACATGTCCCACAAAGAAACCTGAGATCTGCTAATAAGGCTCTGCTTACTGCCCCCTCTGTCAAAACAGCACGCCTCACACAAGTAAGGGAAAGAGCACTATCACTGGCTGACCCTGTGCTATGGAACACCATGCCACTCGAAATAAGGCTACAGAGAAATTTGAAAATATTCAAAACCAATCTAAAAACCTGGCTCTTTAAACAAGCTTTTATAAAGATAAAGAAAAGGAGAAAAACAGCTGATGGATAAGGACGCACCAAACAAAAAGTTGTAACTAGTAACCTACAAATGCATATTCATGTTAATTTCAAACCTCCTAACACCCGTGATGGTCTCTATGAATACTTGGTAATGCCCTTTGGGTTGTGTAATGCCCCTGCAATATTTCAGTTCATGGTGAATAAGTTCTTTCAGGATTTTCTCTACCCCCATACAGTAGTTTACCTCAATGACATCTTGACCTTCTCCATTGGCTCCTTGCCTCCCTCCCATACTCTCTTGTATATAGTACTTTATCTTCGTTCTCCCTTCTTATTTCCTACTCCCAGTTAAGGCATCCTTGTTATAATGTAACTTTATGCTCCTTCAAATTGTCTCTTGTTGATTGGTTGGTTATAGTTACTGCTTAGTTCGACGTAAACAGAGTTGATTTGATTTGTATCAAGAAAGTCGGTATATAAAAGCCTTTAATAAATAAATAAAATAAGTAAGTCCTGCAGAGACTTTGTTATCTCCAGCTTAGCATAGAAATGGTGAAGTGCATCTTCAAACAAGAGGAACTTTCCTTCTCGGAGTACATGATATCTCATCAAGACCTCAGTATGGACCCAGATAAACTGAATGCCATCAAACAATAGTCCCATCCTGTGGGTTTCAAGGCCCTGCAGCGCTTCCTAGGCTTTTCTGATTAGTACTGGCAATTTATCCCTAACTACTCCTCTTTGGTAGCTCCATTCACCACCCTAAGAAGGGATCAGATACCAAGAACTGGACCATAGTGGCTGCACAAGCTTTTGAACAGCTCAAAGACGAATTCATCAGGGATTCTTGCCTATACTGCCCAGATCCAACAAAACCTTTTATTCTAGAAGTAGATGTGTCCACCCTCAGGGCTGGCACTGTCCTCTCGCAACATAATCATACTAATACTCTGATCACCTGTTCCTACTTCTCATAGATATTCTCCCCAGCAGAAAAAAAATTATACCATTGGTGACCATGAGCTCCTAGCAGTCTTCAGAAGAAGGGTGGCACCTACTGGAAAGTGCTAAATACCCAGTGACCATCTTTACAGACTATAAAAATCTGCAACATTTGCTACAGTCTTAGAGATTGAACTCCAGGCAAGCCCATTGGTCTTTATGCTTTAACCAATAGTGGAACGCAAGATTTGGTGAGAGAGGTAACGGGGGTAGGGCCACTTGGCAACAGTGATCATAACATGATAAAATTTAAACTAATAACTGGAAGGGGGATAAAAAGTAAATCTGCAGCTCTAACACTAAATTTTAAAAAGGGAAACTTTGATAAAATGAGGAAAATAGTTAGAAAAAAACTGAATGGTGCAGCTGCAATGGTTAAAAGTGTTCAACAGGCTTGGACATTGTTTAAAAATACAATCCTAGAGGCGCAGTCCATATGTATTCCACGCATTAAGAAAGGTGGAAGGAAGGCAAAATGATTACTGTCATGGTTAAAAGGTGAGATGAAAGAGGCTATTTTAGCCAAAAAACATCCTTCAAAAATTGGAAGAAGGATCCATCTGAAGAAAATAGGATAAAACATAAGCATTGTCAAGTTAAGTGTAAAACACTGAAAAGACAGGCGAAGAGAGAATTTGAAATGAAGTTGGCCATAGAGGCACAAACTCATAATAAAAACTTTTTAAAATATATCCAAAGCAAGAAACCTGTGAGGGAGTCGGTTGGACCATTAGATGACAGAGGGGTTAAAGGGGCTCTTAGGGAATTGCAGAAAGACTAAATGAATTCTTTGCCTCCGTGTTTACTAATGAGGATGTTGGGGAGATACCAGTTCCGGAGATGATTTTCAGGGGTGATGAGTCAGACAAACTGATCGAAATCACTGTGAACCTGGAAGATGTAATAGGCCAGATTGACAAACTAAAGAGTAGCAAATCACCTGGACCGGATGGTATGCTTTGTAGGGTACTGAAGGAACTCAAAAATGAAATTTCTGATCTATTAGTTAAAATTTGTAACCTATCATTAAAATCATCCATTGTACCTGAAGACTGGAGGGTGGCCAATGTAACCCCAATATTTAGAAAAGGCTCCAGGGGCGATCCAGGAAACTATAGACCAGTGAGCGTGATTTCAGTGCCTGGAAAAATAGTGGAAACTATTCTCAAGATCAAAATCGTAGAGCATATAGAAAGACATGATTTAATGGGACACAGTCAACATGGATTTACCCAAGGGAAGTCTTGCCTAACAAATCTGCTTCATTTTTTTGAAGGGGTTAATAAACATGTGGATAAAGGTGAACTGGTAGATGTAGTGTATTTGGATTTTCAGAAGGCGTTTGACAAAGTCCCTCATGAGAGGCTTCTAAGAAAACTAAAAAATCATGGGATAGGAGGCGATGTCCTTTCGTGGATTACAAACTGGTTAAAAGACAGGAAATAGAGAGTAGGATTAAATGGTCAATTTTCTCAGAGGAAAAGGGTAAACAGTGGAGTGCCTCAGGGATCTGTACTTGGACTGGTGCTTTTCAATATACATATAAATGATCTGGAAAGGAATACGACGAGTGAGGTTATCAAATTTGAGGATGATACAAAATTATTCAGAGTAGTTAAATCACAAGCAGACTGTGATACATTACAGGAGGACCTTGCAAGACTGGAAGATTGGGCATCCAAATGGCAGATGAAATTTAATGTGGACAAGTGGAAGGTCTTGCATACAGGGAAAAATAACCCTTGCTGTAGTTACACGATGTTAGGTTCCATATTAGGAGCTACCACCCAGGAAAAAGATCTAGGCATCATAGTGGATAATACTTTAAAATTGTCGGCTCAGTGTGCTGCAGCAGTCAAAAAAGCAAATAGAATGTTAGGAATTATTAGGAAGGGAATGGTTAATAGAACTGAAAATGTCATAATGCCTCTATATCGCTCCATGGTGAGACCGCACCTTGAATACTGTGTACAATTCTGGTCGCCGCATCTCAAAAAAGATATAGTTGCAATGGAGAAGGTACAGAGAAGAGCAACCAAAATGATAAAGGGGATAGAACAGCTCCCCTATGAGGAAAGGCTGAAGAGGTTAGGGCTGTTCAGCTTGGAGAAGAGACAGCTGAGGGGGGATATGATAGAGGTCTTGAACGAGTAGATGTGACTCAGTTATTTACACTTTCGAATAATAGAAGGACTAGGGGGCATTCCATGAAGTTAGCAAGTAGCACATTTAAGACTAATCGGAGAAAATTCTTTTTCACTCAATGCACAATAAAGCTCTGGAATTTGTTGCCAGAGTATGTGGTTAGTGCAGTTAGTGTAGCTGGGTTCAAAAAAGGTTTGGATAAGTTCTTGGAGGAGAAGTCCATTAATGGAGAAATTACTTACCTGATAATTTCGTTTTCCTTAGTGTAGACAGATGGACTCAGGACCAATGGGTATAGTGTACTCCTGTTAACGATCAGATTTCAATCTGACGTCAGCCCCTAGTACATATACCCCTGCAGGAAGTGCAGATCCTCAGTATTCTTCCTTGCAAAGCATCGTGGATATTTATTTTATTTATTTATTTTTAGTTTTTTATATACCGATGTTCCTGTATAATATATGTTTGACTGATTGATTAAATTTATAATTTGAATAACTTTATAACTTAGTTAACGTTAAAACTTGATTAACCTGATTAATAGATTGGTTGGTGAGCTATAGCTGGAGACCGCCAGGGAGCTCAATCTGAAGCGTCGACACCCGGGGTAGGGTGGATATCCTGGGTAAATGAAATTCTGGCTTACCCTTGAGTCATGTATGTGTCCGGCAGCCAAGGACGGGATACTGAGTCCATCTATCTACACTAAGGAAAACGAAATTATCAGGCAAGTAATTTCTCCATTTCCTAGCATGTAGCAGATGGACTCAGGACCACTGGGATGTATAAAAGCTACTCCCGAACCAGGTGGGAGGCTGCCCGTGACCCACTCAGTATTGCCCTTGCAAATGCCGTATCCTCCCGAGCTTGAATGTCGAGACGGTAAAATCTGGAGAAAGTATGGATGGAGGACCATGTCGCTGCCCTGCAAATCTCGGCGGGTGACATCATTCTGGTCTCCGCCCAGGACGCTGCCTGGGCTCTGGTCGAATGGGCCTTAACCTGTAGAGGCGGGGGCTTTCCTGCTTCTACGTAGGCCACCTTGATGACTTCCTTGATCCAGCGGGCTATCGTGGCCCGCGAGGCCGCTTCCCCTTGTTTCTTCCCGCTGTGAAGGACGAAAAGGTGGTCCGTCTTTTCTTACGGGTTCCGATATTTCCAGGTATCTGGATAAGAGTCTGCCGACATTGAGGTGGCGTAGGCTCTGGGCTTCTTCCGAATTCTTCAGGGCATTCACCGATGGGAGTGAGATGGTCTGGTTAAGGTGGAAATGAGAGACCACTTTGGGGAGGAACGAGGGAACCGTGCGTAGTTGTATGGATCCCGGTGTGATCCTGAGGAACGGTTCACGGCAGGACAGTGCTTGTAGTTCCGAGATACGGCGGGATGAGCAAACTGCCAGCAAAAATGTTTGGATTACTTACCTGGTAATCCCCTTTTCCTTAGTGTAGACAGATGGACTCAGTACGAATGGGTTAGTATCCGCGTGCTAGCAGTTGGAGACGGATCTGACGTCAGCACGGGGTATATAGCCCCACAGGAAGCGCAGCGATTCAGTAATCTTCCTTGCGAAAGCTGTTATGGATGTGTGTACTGACGCTCAGTGAAAAGTGAAAAAGTGAAAACAGGACCCCCCCTAACCGATTGACAGTGGCTGGAGACCGCCAGCAGTCCCAACCGGAAGGCGCTGACACCTGGTAGAGTGTATGCCCGTATGTAAGACAAATGCCATGGCTTACCTGGAATCGGTGAAACCCATGTACACAGGCAGCTGGGAGGGATGCTGAGTCCATCTGTCTACACTAAGGAAAAGGGGATTACCAGGTAAGTAATCCAAACATTTCCTGGCGTGTAGCCAGATGGACTCAGTACGAATGGGATGTACAAAAGCTTTACTCCCCGCCGGGGCGGGAGGCTGCCTGAGGACCCTGTAGTACCGCCCTTGCAAAAGCAGAGTCCTCCCTGGCCTGGACATCCAGACGGTAGAACCTGGAAAAGGTATGAAGGGAGGACCACGTCGCTGCTTTACAGATTTCTGTCGGCGACAGCATCCCGGATTCAGCCCAAGATGCTGCTTGCGCTCTGGTAGAATGAGCCTTAACCTGTACAGGCGGAGCCTTCCCAGCCTCCACGTAGGCTGCTCTGACAACTTCTTTAATCCAGCGGGCAATGGTGGGCCGAGAGGCTGCGTCACCTTGCTTCTTCCCGCTGTGTAGGACGAACAGGTGGTCCGTCTTTCGCAGGTCTTGTGTCACGTCCAGATACCTGGGCAGCAATCTGCCGATGTCGAGATGGCGTAATAAACGGCCTTCTTCAGATTTCTTCAAACCTCCCGTGGTAGGCAAGGAGATAGTTTGGTTAAGATGAAACTGTGAAACCACTTTAGGGAGAAAGGAGGGAACTGTCCGAAGATGGATAGCTTCCGGAGTGATCCGTAGAAAGGGCTCACGGCAGGACAGTGCTTGTAGCTCAGAGATGCGTCGTGCGGAGCACACCACCAGCAAGAACACCAACTTCAAGGTGAGAGACCGGAGAGATAAGCCCCGAAGGGGTCGGAAGGTGGATCCCGCGAGGAAATCCAAAACAAGATTAAGGTTCCATAAGGGCACAGGCCACTTTAGTGGCGGACGAATATGCTTGACCCCTTGCAGGAAACCAGAAACATCTGGATGCTTGGCGATGGTCTTGCCATCCCTCCTGGGACCATAGCAAGACAGCGCCGCAACCTGAACTTTGATGGAGCTGAGGGAGAGACCCTTCTGAAACCCATCCTGCAGGAAATCCAACACGATAGGTATGGTGGTGGCATGTGGATTGGTGCCATGAGTGTCGCACCATGCTTCAAATACTCTCCAGATCCGGACGTAGGTGAGAGATGTGGAAAACTTGCGAGCTCGGAGGAGTGTATCAATCACGGGCCCCGAGTAACCTCTCTTTTTCAGTCTAGCCCTCTCAAGGGCCAGACCGTAAGAGAGAGAATTGAGCTGGATCCGCGTGGAGGATGGGACCTTGACGTAGAAGGTCCCGGAGAGGAGGCAGAGGAAGAGGCTCCCCTGCCAGTAGTCTCATGTCCGCGTACCAGGGTCTTCTTGGCCAGTCTGGTGCCACTAGAAGAACTAGGCCCCGGTGCGTCTGAATCCTGTGGATGATGGCGCCCAGCAGAGGCCACGGAGGAAACGCGTATAGTAGAGTCCCTGGAGGCCACGGCTGAACCAGGGCATCGATTCCGTGTGAGAACGGGTCGCGCCTGCAGCTGAAGTAGCTGGGGACTTGAGCATTGGACTTGTCCGCCAGTAAATCCATGGCCGGAATCCCCCAGTGATAGACAATCATCTGGAAAGCTGCGGGGGACAGCTGCCACTCTCCTGGATTTAGGCGTTCCCTGCTGAGGAAGTCTGCTGTGGTATTGTCCTTCCCGGCAATGTGTACGGCGGAGACGTCCTGCAGATTCGCTTCTGCCCAAACCATCAGTGGGGCGATCTCCAGAGAGACTTGTCGGCTTCTGGTTCTGCCCTTCCGGTTGATGTAGGCCACCGTGGTGGCGTTGTCGGACATCACTCTGACGGCTCTGTGCTGCAGTCTGTGAGCGAATCGCAGGCATGCCAATCGGACCGCCCGGGCTTCCAGGCGATTGATGTTCCACGTGGACTCCTCTCTGTCCCACCGCCCTTGCGCGGTGAGTTCTTCGCAATGTGCTCCCCAGCCGCTCAGGCTGGCATCCGTGGTGAGCAAGGTCCACGTGGGCGAGGACATCTTCGACCCCCTGCTCAGGTGGTTGGACTGCAACCACCACCGCAGCTGGGTCCGAACGCTGGCCGGTAGAGGGAAGGTGCGTGGAATAGTCCCGTCGACGGGGGCTCCAGCGAGAGAGCAGGGAATGTTGTAGAGGTCTCATATGGGCCCGCGCCCAAGGCACCACTTCCAGGGTGGAGGCCATGAGACCCAGAACCTGCAGATAATCCCAGGCTATGGGCCGACTGACACCCATCAGATACTGGATACGCTGTCGAAGCTTCAACTGTCTCTTGGGCGTAAGACTGACCGTGTCCGCCCGAGTGTCGAACTGCACTCCCAGATACTCGATTGACTGGGAAGGCTGTAGGCAGCTCTTGCTGAGGTTGATTACCCAGCCCAAGCTTTCCAGAAGGGCGATCACTCTGCCGGTCGTCCGCAGGCTCTCCTCTCGAGATTTTGCCCTGATCAGCCAGTCTTCTAGGTAGGGATGGACCAGAATCCCTTCCCGCCTGAGTGCTGCTGCCACCACTACTACCACTTTGGTGAATGTCCGTGGGAACGTGGCCAACCTGAAGGGTAGAGCCCGAAACTGGAAGTGGCGGCCCAGAACCTTGAAGCGCAGGTAGCGCTGATGATCCGGATGGATCGGAATATGAAGATATGCTTCTGACAGGTCTAATGCCGTGAGGAATTCTCCGGGCTGGACTGCGGCTTTGACGGAGCGCAGAGTTTCCATGCGAAACCTCGGTACTCGTAAGTAGCGATTGACTGACTTGAGGTCCAGCACAGGCCGAAAAGTGCCCCCTTTCTTGGGAACCATGAAATAAATGGAATAGTGTCCAGAAGTCACTTCCCAGGCAGGTACTGGGAGGATGGCGTTCAAGGACAGGAGCCTCGCCAGGGTAGCTTCTAACGCTGCCGTCTTGTGCCGGGGACATGAAGATTCCACAAACCTGTCCGGAGGAAGATGATGAAAATCCAGAAAATATCCTTCCCGGATAACGGCGAGGACCCACTGGTCCGACATAATCTCGACCCATCTGGGGTAGAAGAGGGTCAACCTGCCCCCTATGGCTTCGTTCCCCAGATGAATCGGCAAATTCTCATTGCGGGGCGCGACCGGGGCCCGAGCCCGGGCCAGCCCCCCGCTTGCGCTGCTTGGTCCGAAAGGACTGATTCCTGGCCGGAGGACGAGTCGCCTGATAGCGCCCCCTATACGGAACAAAGCGCTGGGAACTCCTGCCCCTGTAGGGCCGTGGAAAGGAGCGCTGTCCCCTCCTGGATCGATCTTCCGGAAGTCTAGGCACAGGAGAGGCACCCCAGGTAGTGGCTAGCTTATCAAGGTCACTACCAAACAGAAACGAGCCCTGAAAGGGTAACCTGGTGAGACGAGACTTCGAAGGCGCATCAGCTGACCATGGCCAGATCCAGAGCTGCCTCCTGGCGGCTACGGAGGATGAAATCCCCTTAGCTGTAGTGCGAACCAAATCAGAGGCGGCATCGGTGAGGAAGGAAAGAGCGGACTCCATGTCAGCCGCTGGAGCGTTGTTCCTGACCTGAGACAAGCAGGCACGTGTCACCACCGTGCAGCAGGCCGCAATCCGCAAAGAAAGAGCTGCCACCTCAAAAGTTTGTTTCAGAATGGTGTCCATTCGTCTGTCATGGGGCTCCCTGAGGGCCGTTCCCCCTTCCACTGGAATAGTAGTGCGCTTGACCACAGCGCTAATTAAGGCGTCCACCTGAGGACATGCCAGCAGGTCCTGGAGAGCCGGTGCCAATGGGTACATGCCTTTCAGGGCCCGGCCCCCTTTGAAGGAAGCCGCCGGCACCGCCCATTCCAAATCTATGAGTTGCTGAGCTGCCTGCAAGAAAGGAAAATGGCGAGCTGTAGGACGAAGACCTTCCAGCAGGGGGTTCTGCGCAGAAGGTACCGAAGCACTGGGACCAGTGATATCCAACTCCGCCAGACACTGAGTCACGAGGTCCGAGAGGTCCTCCTTAGGGAAGAACCGCCTCATGGTTCTATATGGCTCAATCCCCGGGGGGGGGGGGGGTCCCCCTCATCTGGGAGGTCCGACTCGTCCGGCGAAACCTCCTGGTCCGATTGATCTGGACTGTCCAGAGGCGGGAGGTCCCGCTCCCGATAAGGCCGTGAGGATCCAGGCACAGGATCCCTAGGTGCTGCCACCGTAGCGGCGGCCGCAGCAGGCGCCACAGATGCAGCCACTGCAGGAACCGCAGCAACAGCAGGAACCACCGGAGCAACAGGGACAGTAGGGCCGGGATGGGAAGCCGTCTGCATCTAGACGAAGGCATGAATCCCCTTAAAGAGATCCACCCAGGAAATGGAAGCAGCCTCGAATCGCCGGGGTACAAGCTCCCCCGGGATTCCCGAATGGTCAAGACTGCCCCCCAAATCAGGGGTAACCCCAGGGGAACTGACAAGAAACTGCGGCTGAGACTGGTCCTGGCCGGAGGGTCCCCCTGCCGCCTCACATTGGGCACATAGTGAGTCTGGCGCAGTACTGCGTGTGGCCCTAAGGTGGCATGCAGAGCAGAGGCCAAGGGCTGAAATGCCTGAGACAAGCGGCTGCGCCGCTGAGGATGCGGCTGCGTGCTGATCCATACCAAATAGAACAAGTGCGCAATAATATGCGGCAGCAATAGGCGCTTAATACAACAGGCGCACAAGAAGAAATGCGGCAGCAATAGGCGCGTAATACAACCGGCGCACAAGAAGAAATGCGGCAGCAATAGGCGCTTAATACAGCAAGCGCACAATAGTAAGAATATGCTGAATGGCATTCAATAGGCAATCAGCACTTAAGCAGTTAGCAATATACGCTTAATGGCATTCAATAGGCAATCAGCACTTAAGCAGTTAGCAATATACGCTTAATGGCATTCAATAGGCAATCAGCACTTAAGCAGTTAGCAATATACGCTTAACAGTAGGCAATAGGCAATCAGCAGTAAGCCGTTTAGCAATATACGCTCTATGGCATGCAATAGGCTTTCAATAATATGCGGCAAATACTCACAGTGGCGGCCAATATGCGAAAACAATACCATATACGCACAAGGAGGAAGAAAGCCGCGCCTATTACGGGCGAGGAATACCTGAATAGGGCCACAAAATGGCGTCCTCCACGGCTTGCCACGCCGCCGATCCTCTAGGTTTCGGAGACCTGGGCGAAGAGACGTACGCCTTACCAGATCTTCGGCGCTCCCGGGCTGGAACTCAGGCGGTCTCCGGCTGCGGGGGAAAGGGCCAGTACCGTTCACCACCGCGATTGAGGAACAGCACCCGCTACCTCGTCCACGCCGGGACCGAGGGCCTCGAAGCTCCACCCGAGTCTCCCCCGGGGGGCTCTGCCCCTGCTGCGGTTCGGCCGGACCGAGGACTTTCACCTCCGGGGGACCACGGTAGTCACCCCGGGAAGCTCAACTGGGGGGGGGAACGGACAGAACGTCCCCTGAGGAGCGCGGGGCGTAAGAGTCGAGGAGACAGGGAAAGAAGAAACTAGAACGAAAAGAAAAGAGAAAAATTAAAGTAGTCTTGGAAAGCACGCTGAACAGCGTGCAGGCACTCCAAACTGCTTTGGAGACGGAAATTACTGAATCGCTGCGCTTCCTGTGGGGCTATATACCCCGTGCTGACGTCAGATCCGTCTCCAACTGCTAGCACGCGGATACTAACCCATTCGTACTGAGTCCATCTGGCTACACGCCAGGAAATACAGTCTTTAAAGTCAAGACGGAGAGACAGGCCTCGGAGGGGTCTGAAACCGTTTCCTGCTAGAAAGTCCAGGACGAGGTTGAGATTCCATAGAGGTACCGGCCACTTTTGAGGTGGGTGGATGTGTTTGACTCCCTTCAGGAAGCGTGACACGTCTGGGTGAGAAGCTATGCTGTCGCCTTCGCTCCTAGAGCCATAGCACGATAAAGCTTCCACCTGTACCTTGATGGAATTGAGGGACAGGCCCTTCTGAAGCCCGTTCTGTAAGAATTCCAGGATCACTGGAACTGTGAATGAGCGTGGGTTGATGTTGTTATCATTGCACCAGGCTTCGAATACTCTCCAAATCCTTATGTACGTTAGTGAGGTGGAGAACTTGAGTGCCTGGAGGAGGGTGTAGATTACAGCCCCCAAGTATCCGTTCTTCCTCAGGCGAGCCCTCTCAATGGCCAGACCGTAAGAGAGAATTGTGCTGGGTCCTCGTGGAGGATCGGTCCTTGCTGTAGTAGGTCTCTGTGAGGCGGCAGGGGAAGAGGGTTCCCTGACAGTAGTCTTCTCATGTCCGTGTACCACGGTCTTCTTGGCTAATCTGGAGCCACCAGAAGAACTAGTCCCTTGTGTAGCTGTATCTTGTGAATGATTGCGCCCAGCAAGGGCCACGGCGGGAAGGCATATAGTAGGGTCCCCAGTGGCCAGGTCTGCACCAGGGCGTCGATTCCTTGAGACTGCAGTTCCCGTCTGTGGCTGAAGTATCTGGGTACTTGCGCGTTGGCTCTGCTTGCCAGAAGATCCATGACCGGTGTCCCCCACCGGTTCACTATTATCTGGAATGCTGTGGCCGACAGCTTCCATTCTCCGGGATCTAGGCTCTCTCTGCTGAGGTAGTCCGCCGTTATGTTGTCTTTCCCGGCGATGTGGACGGCAGAGATCTCCTGGAGATTTGCTTCCGCCCATGCCATCAGTGGGTCTATTTCTAGGGACAACTGCTGACTTCTGGTGCCCCCTTGTCGGTTGATGTAGGCTACAGTTGTGGCGTTGTCTGACATCACCCTTACCACTTTGTCCCGGATTCTGTGGGCGAACCGTAGGCAGGCTAGTCTGACTGCCCTTGCTTCCAGGTGGTTGATGTTCCATCCTGCCTCTTCGGTGTTCCACCGCCCTTGTGCAGTTAACTCCTCGCAGTGTGCCCCCCATCCTCGCAGACTGGCATCTGTGGTGAGCAGGGTCCATGTCAGGGAGGATAGTCTTGATCCTCTGTTTATGAGGTTGGTCTGTAGCCACCACCGTAGCTGGGTCCGGAGCCTGCTCGGGAGTGCCAGCCGAACGGTGTAGTTCTGGGTCCGTGGGCTCCATCTTGATAGGAGAGAGTGCTGAAGGGGCCTCATGTGGGCTCTTGCCCATGGCACTACTTCCAGTGTGGATGCCATCAGCCCGAGGACTTGCAGGTAATCCCATGCTGTGGGACAAGGGTCATTCAGTAGTGTTTGCAGCCGGTTCCACAGTTTTGATCTCCTCATGAGGGTCAGGCTGACCTTGTCTTCTTTGGTGTCGAATCGGACTCCTAGGTATTCCAGTGACTGGGATGGCTGTAGAGAACTCTTGTTTGTGTTGACCACCCATCCTAGGCTCTCTAGTAGAGTTATGACTCTGCTGGTCGCTTGGTGGCTTTCTGCTGGTGACTTTGCTCTGATCAGCCAATCGTCTAGGTAAGGGTGTACCAGGATCCCTTCCTTCCTCAATGCTGCTGCCAACACCATTACCTTGGTAAATGTCCGGGGAGCTGTGGCTAACCCGAAGGGACGCGCCCAGGAACTGGTAGTGGCGGTCCAGGACCTTGAAGCGTAGATATCTCTGGTGTTCCTGGTAAATTGGTATATGCAGGTAGGCTTCCGAGAGATCCAGGGAGGTGAGGAACTCTCCCGGTTGTATTGCCTTTATCACGGAGCGCAGGGTTTCCATGCGGAAGCGGGGGATCCTCAGGTGACGGTTGACTGACCTGAGGTCCAGGATGGGCCAGAACGTTCCCTCTTTCTTGGGAACGATAAAGTAAATGGAATAGTGCCCCGTATTTGCTTCCTGTGGAGGTACCGGTATGATGGCCTTGAGAGCCAGAAGTCTGTTTAGCGTGGATTCCACTGCTGCCCTCTTGGCGGGGTCGTGGCAAGGAGACTCCACAAACTTGTCCGGAGGGGTTCGCAGGAAATCCAAATATTACCCCTCCCGAATGATGGCTAGGATCCACTTGTCCGAAGTTCTCTCGACCCATCTGCGGTAGAATAGGGTTAGTCTGCCCCCTATGGCTTCTTCCTTGACGGGTCGGCTGAATCTCATTGTGGGGTGCGGCTGGGGCCTGAACCCGAGCCGGTTCCTCTCTTGTTGTGCTTGTTCCGAAAGGACTGGTTTCTGCCTGTGGAGCGTGGCGCTTGATAGCTGTTCCTGCTATAAGGGTTGAAGCGCTGTGATCCTCTGCCCCGGGATGATCTGGGGAAGGGTCGCTGGTTTCTCTTTGTCTTGTCTTCTGGTAAGCACGGCAATGGGGAGTCTCCCCATTTGTCTGCCAGTTTCTCCAGTTCGCTTCCGATAGGTCTGGCGGAGGCCTTCCAGTAGGGGATTCGGCTTAGGTTCCCCTGGAGTGTCTGGGGCCGGGATGGCGAGCTCCGAGAGACATTGTGAGACTAAGTCCGGGAGTTCGTCCCTTGCGAAAAAGCGTCTCATGGTGCAGTGAGGTTCTGTCCCCGGGGGGAGTTCTTCTTCCAGGGGTTCGGCCTCCTCTTCGGATATGTCAGAGTCCTTATAAATGGGACTTCTGGATCTTGGAGGCCTGTATCTTTCTCTTGAGGGGCCTGGTGCATCAGGGTCCTCTCGTGGAGCATGTGGATGCGAAGCTTCAGTTTGCATTCGAACAAAGGTGTGGATCCCCTTGAAAAATTCCACCCATGAGAGAGACGCAGGGTCCAAGCCGAGTGGCGCCGGCTCTTTGGGGGTCCCCGGCTGAGGGGGTGTCCCTCTGGGATTTACAAGGTCCGGGGTGTCGCCCGAGGAGCTGGTACTCGGCCCTGAGTGCACAAGGCCTTGGCCTGGGTCCCCCAGGGCGTCCTCACACTGGGAACATAGGGCATCGGCCGCCTCGCTCTGTGCAGCCCTAATGTAGCATGCCGGGCAGAGATCTTGCGCTTTTAGCTCAGTTTCTGGTGGTGCCATAGTTGACTGCTCGTAAATCTTAAGCGCTCCTGTGCGCCCGGGTCGCGTGTAAGATATGCGCGCGGCTGTGCGCCCAAGGATTATTTATGTGCACAGCTCGCGGCGCGTGTAATCTGTGCGCCTCGCCTATGCGCGTGTAGCTTATGCGCACAAGCTATGTGCGCGTACGTACGCGCAAAAGTAGATTTGTGCGCCTAAAACTAACTTTGTGTGTTCGGTTGTGCGACGAACGGAGCGGCGAATGAAGACAAGATGGCGACGGCGAGCACCCGGGCAAGATGGCGACCGCCTCTGAGGGTCTCCACGTGGCAGACCCTTGGACTAACCGGGGTGTGTCCCTGGTAGGGTGGATCAACCCAGTGGCACTGGTCTCATCGCTGACCTGCGCTTCACCTCCATCCTCGGAGACCGGGTAACAAATGAGGATTTCTACTTTACCTTGTCTTCGGCGCTTCCCGGCTTCGCTCCGGGTGGTCTCCGGCTGCGGCTGCGGGGGGAGAGAGTAAATACCTTCACCACCGCGCTCGAGGGTGCACCCGCTGCCTCTCAGCCGTGCCCGGGAAACCGGGGGCTAGGTCTCCGCCGCGATTCGGCCGCCGGACCGAGGCTCACTCACCTCGGGAATCTCAACTGGGGGAGGGACCCGAGGGTATCACCGCAGGAGAGCGGGGCTAGTCTTCCGTAAGTATCTTTTCTTCTTAAATTTGGGTTTCTTTGTAATTTAGTTCTAACGCTCTGAGAGCGTGCAGATAGTCCCTAACTGCTTTGGAGACAGAAAATACTGAGGATCTGCACTTCCTGCAGGGGTATATGTACTAGGGGCTGACGACAGATTGAAATCTGATCCGTCTCCAACTGCTAACAGGAGTACACTATACCCATTGGTCCTGAGTCCATCTGCTACACGCTAGGAAATGGCTATTAATCAAGTTTACTTAGGGAATAGCCACTGCTATAAATTGCATCAGTAGCATGGGATCTTCTTAGTGTTTGGGTAATTGCCAGGTTCTTGTGGCCTGGTTTTGGCCTCTGTTGGAAACAGGATGCTGGGCTTGATGAACCCTTGGTCTGACCCAGAATGGCAATTTCTTATGTTGTTATTTCAAGTTACATTACTGGTCTGCTGATAAGAACCGCTGGGAGGGTGCTCTCTTCTGATCATTTGAATTGGAAGACAACTAGGAGCCACTACAACACTTCATTGACCCAGCCCAGAACATGGTTGCTGCCACTTTTGCAGTCCCCTCTAGGAAGATAGTACTACCTCAGAGCCTATAGCAAAAGGTCCTTCAATGGGCACACGACTCTCAGTTCTCTGGTCATCCTAGTATTGCCCGGTTATTGTAACTCATTGTGCAACACTACTGGTGGCCCCAATTAAAAGCCGATGTTTGGAAGTCTTTTCAGATTCACAACTGTCTATGAAACTGCAAGTACGCCAAGCTAAAGTATCTTTTTATAAGTTGAAGATGGTTAGGCCGTTAAAGAGTTTTCTACCTCATGACCTTTTTCAGACAGTGGTACAAGTTTTGGTCCTGAACCATCTGGACTATTGCAGTATGCTGTATCTACGTCTACCAGAGAAGCTAACCCATGTGCTTCAACGTGCAGAATGCTACAGCTCGGGTTTTGACTGGGTTCTCCAGAAGGGACCATGTGTCACTGGTTTTAAAAGAACTTCACTGGTTACCAGTAAAATGGAGAACAAATTTTAGAATGGTGATTATTTTTAGACTGTTAAAAGTGTGTTCAACCCTGCGCCTTATGAGATAATATAGAATATTATATTCCCGGAAGAATTGACTTGTCTTCTGGTAAGCGCGGCAATGGGGAGTCTCCCCATTTGTCTGCCAGTTTCTCCAGTTCGCTTCCGAACGTCCGAGGTGTTCCCCAGGGCTCCTCCCTTTCCTCCACACTATTTAACATTTACATGCTCCCCCTCACCACCCTCCTTACCAATCTTGGCTTTAAACATTTTATCTACGCAGACGACGTCCAAATTCTTTTCCCCTTTACTGATTCCCTCCAAACCGCCCTTCAAAACTGGGAATCATGCCTGACCTCTATCAACCAACTACTTACGGACATGCACCTTGCTCTCAACCCCCAAAAAACTGAACTCCTCATCATTTCCACCAAACATTCTCTACCTTCCATTCCCCCCACTTATGCCACCACGTCATTCCCCGTCCACAACCGCAGCCTGGGTGTCCTTATCGATAACCAGCTCTCGTTCAAACCATTTATTAAATCCATCCTAAGCGACTGCTATTTTAAATTACAAACTATAAAAAAACTCAGACCCCTTCTTTACTTCACAGACTTTCGCACAGTATTACAGTCTATTATTTTCTCCAAAATAGACTACTGTAATGCACTCCTCCTTGGCCTCCCAGTCACATATACCAAACCATTACAACTCTTACAGAATGCCTCAGCACGCATTCTTACTAACTCCAGAAAACGTGACCATATCACTCCAACTCTTATCGAGCTCCACTGGCTACCAATACATTACCGAATCCTGTATAAGGTTCTCTCCATCATACACAAAAGCATCAACAATGAAAATACCCATTGGATCAACCCTCCCCTGCTGCCTCTTACCTCTGCTAGACCTACTCGCCCTGCCCTCCAAGGAACACTCCGGACCCCTTCCATCAAATCCACTAAACTTACCTCCACAATGAACAGAGCCTTTTCCCTAGCCGGTCCGACCCTGTGGAACTCCATGCCCCCAGACTTACGCACCGAAACTTCTACCCCCAAATTAAAAAAAACTAAAAACTAAAAACTTGGCTGTTCCTACAGGCATACCCTTCACTCATTAACCTACCTCCAGATGACTCCCTGAGCTGTATATAATCCCTTCCCTTGAAGAACCTCGTACTTTCCCCAGCTACTTCCCCACAATGCAAAATCTTCGTTTTGCCGCCTACCCCACCCTTCTCTCCCCTTCCTGTTAACACCATTCTCTGAAACCCACTTCTCCACCCTTTTGTTTTCCCTCATACTTCCCATCACTTCCTATTGTCTTTCCAGCTCTATACTCAGTTTATTGTTTATATGCCACCGTACCTGGGAAACTGTAAATTGCTGCTGTAAATTTCCATCGTACCTGTAAATAGTTACCCCATTTCTATATTAGTTGCAAGTTCTTGTATACATAGTTATTGTTCCCTGTAAAGGCATTGCCGGAAAGTTGAGTTACTTGTAAACCGATACGATGTGCAAACGGTTGTCGGTATATAAAAAGTTCTAAATAAATAAAATAAAGAACTCTTAGATCAACAGGTAACTTACAGCTATGCATTTCTGCTGCTCATCAGTATAAGTGGGTCCAAATGAGATAACGGGTTTTTTCATACGGTAGCTACAATGGAATGGAATAAACTATCAGTAGGACTACATGAGCAGTCAGATTTAAAAATGTTTAGAAAATCAATGAAGAAAATATTTTTTGAAGAAGCTTTTGTTAGTTTTTTATTTTGATGTTTCAGTATTTTATTGTTTTTTAAAGTAAAGTATTATTGCCTTGTATGTTTAATATGGTATATTATGGATGTAACTTTGTAATCTGCACTGGATACATGTTAGGAAGTTGCGGACTAGAAGAAAGTTTAAAAAAAAAAAAAATAGACTTTATATTGTTGCGTGTGCCAGCCGCAGCAGACCCACGACCAGGCCTTCTTACCCTCTTCTGTCTGTTCCAGCATCTGGCTCCACTTCCCTTGCAGCTGTAGGTCGCTGCCTTCGACCTCGGGCCGTCCCCGGTGCTCCTGTTTCCACGGCGGGCCTCCCACATGGTCCGCCGCCATCTCACACGCATCTCCTTCCCTTTTAAAGAGGCTGCGGTGGGATTCCAACCCACGGCCCCGGATGATGATGTCACTGGGCTCCGGTATATAAGGCCGGGCCTAGCCTCAGTTAGTTGCCTTTGCAACAGGTCGTGTACTTCGTTGCTTCCTCTGGTGATTTCTTCATGTTCCTGGTTCCTGTTCCTTCCGTGTTCCTGATCCTGGTTCCGTTACTTCTCCTTGTTCCTGTGCCTTGTGTTTACTCTACTTGATCTTCTCCTGGACCCAACCTCTGCTTTGCCCAACCACGCTACCGATCATCTCCTGAACCCTACCTCTGCTTTGCCCGACCACACTACTGATCATCTCCTGGACCTGACCTTTGCTTTGCCCGACTACATTACTCATCATCTCCTGGACCTGACCTTTGCCTTGCCATACCTCCTTGCCTGCCGCCTGCCCTGACTTTAGCCTGTTCAACGACGTCTCTTCAGTGGTTACTCTGGACTTGGCCTTTCAGGCTTCAGCCTGTTCTTACCCAGGCGCCCCGCGTCTGACTCTTGTTCCTTTTGGCACCCGGGTCTCTGGGACTCAGCTTCGTCCAGTACAGACTCTCCATTACTTCCATTGCTGGCCCCTGGCTGACCTCCTCATCTCTTAGAAGATCTCGGACGGAGGCCCACCTAACTCCAGCTGGCCCCGGTACCCAAGAGCTCAACCTGCAGGGAACGAAGGCTAGTATTGGCTAAGCTAAAGCCGGCATCTGTCAGTCAGCCAGTTCCGCCTACCGACGGTAGGGACCCATAGGGCCTCCCCTACGGGTAGCATCAACCCCACCTCGGCTCAAGGGTCCACCTCCTGCTCAACATATATAGGGTCCTTTCCTATGTATACCATGCACAGAAGTATCAAAGCATGACCATGGGGGTTGTTACAGCTACTGCTGGTCCCCACAGAACTCTGGACTCATCTGGCCACAGACTGTCTATCGCTTTCATCTCTCTAGCAGCAACACCACCATATGGGTGGTTGTGGACAGGTTCTCAAAGAAGGCACACTTCATTTCCCTACCTATCCTTCCGTCCACTCCTGAACTGTCTAAATTGTTCGTATAGCACATCTTCCGTCTACATGGACTATTTTGCCACATTCTCTAAGATCGCGGGGGTTGAATTTACTGCCTGCTATTAGAGAGCCTTGTGCTGGAAATACAGAGTCACCTTAGATTTTAACTCCACCTACCACCCCCAAAGCAACAGGCAGACCAAGTGGATGAATGAAGAATTCAAGGCTTTTCTACAGGCTTATGTCAACCAAAGACATTACAACTGGGCATCCTTGCTTTCTTGGGCCGAGCTTTCCCACAACAATCATATCAACACCTCTTTGACTCCTCTCCATTCTACATCATCTTCGAATGCCATCCACAGATTCTCTAGCCTCTCCCTACTCTGGACACATGATGAGCAGCTATGATGACGGGACAAGAATTTCACAACCTATGGCAAAACAACATTGTTTCTTGAACCAGGCAGCCAACCGATTCAAGGCCCAAGCAGATAAAAACGATGCCCAGTAACTTCTCTATATCTTAGAACACTGATCTGGCTAAGCACAAACAATTTGCCTGCGAATGCCATTCTTGAAGTTCCAATTAAGTTTTATTGGACCTTTTCTGGTGGTACGACAGCTGGGTCCAAACTTGTCTACCCCCATCCCTCAGAATACATGATGTTTTCCACATATCCCTACTCAAACCAGTCTCACTCTTGTGGATGAGGAAACCTTCACTCCAGCCTCCACAAATTTCAACTGAAGAAGATATACAATAAGATGTTGAGGAAATAATGGATGCTAGGGGAGTTCAAAACAAACTCCAGTATCTTACTTCCAGGAAGGGATATGGACTGGAGGAAACACATGGGAGACGGCCTCCAACCTCCAAGCCCTCCAATTGATTCAAGAGTTCCACCAGAAGTTCCCCAAAAAAAGCGAGGTGGGTACTGTCATCTTTGGTGGATTATGAGATGACCCTATGAGGCACTGCACTCACCCCCAACATTGGCCATCTTCACAGCAACATGCCGCCATTACCCACTGTTCCCAGCGGCTCCTCTATGCATGCGAACACCTGACACTTTTCCATTTAAAAGGCCCTTGGCAGGATATAGGCCACGGTACCCATGGATGACAGCCTGCTTCACCCACTTAAGGGCTCATAAGATTCCAGACCCTTGCCTCAGCAATAGGTCTCCTGTTGTCCTTGTGACCAACTGTATGCTGCTTCTTGTGGGCTTGCTTCGCGTCATCTTGTCTGTACCTGCTCTGCTTTGCCTGTATCTGTCCCGTACTTGCCTTGTTCATGCCTTGTCCTTGCCTCATCTGTGCCCTGTTTGTTTTGGCTTGTCTGTTTTTCTGTCTTGTTCCTTCGGCTTGACTTCCTGGACTCTGACCCTCCTTGATCGCTGTCTGAACACAACCCTTCACTTTGCCCAGATATCCAACCTGTTCTCTGTCTCAGCTGTCTGCCGCATGCCCTGCCCTCCAGCCTAATCTCCTTCTCCTCTGTCTATTGCCCTGACCTATGCTCAGCCTTGGACTCTCACCTCTGGACTTCCCTAGGGACCCACCTAAAACCTACCAGCCAACAGAATCCAAAGGCTCATCCTGAGGAGTAGGCAGCTGGTATAGACGAAGCCCCAGCTGGTCCCACCACAGGACATCTCCACTAGCTCTCGGTGTGGACCTAATGGACTTGCCCACTAGGCAGCACCAACCACACCACAGCACTAAGGGTCCACTCTTCTGATGAGCATCACACTTCATCTGTAAGCTAAAACTTCTTCTCCTCTGAATACTCCCTCTATTGTGAATGAAGCAGTGACAGGAATACACCTGGAAACAACTTTGCAAGTCATAATCAACCGATCTTGATTTCATCTAAGGTTTGGAGCATGTTTCCATAAATGAACAATCTGTTCACATCATTGTTTGTTCAAATACATTTTTTAAATAATCAATGTAGGAAAACAAAAATGTCAATATCAGACAGGCCACATTTTGTTCAACTGTGACAGTGGTCAAGTTTCCAAGTACTCATGATCTTTTCATTTCTAGATACAGTTTGTTGTCTTTATTCCAATCAAAATTGGACACTGTGTGCTCCTTATCTCATGGAGCAGAATGCAGTCAAGAAAATGTTGAAGTAAAAACAACAAAATCAAGCAGCTCTTATACAGTTACTCTACGGGAGGTCTGACACCAGTGTGCAGAAACCTAATTTACTACTCTACTGCTCTTGACTTCCTGCCACTTTTTGAATGTTGGCCTTCTACAAATAGCGATGACCTTCATTTTATGAACACTTCATCACAGTATTTTAGGTGGTTTAGAGGATAGGAAGCTAATATATTAGAACTGGACATCATGTTAGAAAAATGCTGTCTTTGTGTAACTGCAGTACAGAGAATTCCTATCCTTAGGACCAGATTTTTTTTTAAAAAAGAACACCTTTCTGATAAGTGAGTTAATTTTCACAAAAAGGAACACATTGAAGTTTAGGAAAAATAAATAGGTGGCATTTATTTCAGTTTACTATCAAAGGGGTTGTCTTCTTTAGGTCTAAGAAAGATGCTCTCATGTTTGGTATTGTCTTCTAGATATCCCTTTTTGTTTTCTTTTTGAGCAAAAACAAAACCAGACCAATTAGGTGACAGGCCAACTGAAGGCTGGGCTTGTACTGTGGGATCTTGTTAAGACACTTTCTGAAAGTTATCTATATCCTACAGAGGCTTATTTATAAATAAATGTGAAAAGCCAATACCACGTGTTAGGAAATGTCAGTATGTGGGCTCTTTGGCCGAGGCGAGAGGTGATAACACCCAGGGGAGGAACCCCGTGAGCCTCACAGTCAGGAGGCGGAGCCTCGGCTGCGGGGTGATATACATCAGAAGTTATGTATGGAGAGGAGAGAGTGACCCCAGGAGGCAGGCCATGGCTGACGTCAGACTCAGTTGATGACTAGAGTCAGGCAAAGCTGCGGCACTATAGTCTCTGAAATACACTGGTCAGTAGAGATGGTGATAGATCACAGTAGTGGTCCGCAGAGTGGGGTACACCGGTGAGGGTTCCTCTTAATGGTGTCACAGTGCGGGTCCGTAGATCAGGGTAGACCCGGAGGTGGCTCCTCACGGCAATGGTTCGCAGAGTGGGGTATACCGGAGAGGGATTCCACATAGATAACACACACAGCGTGGTACTCACAGGGACTGGAGACAAGTAGCAATTCTGTAGCAAACTTCGGGGAGCGAGGCAGGCAGGAATCTGGGTGCAAGGCCCTCCGAGGAGCGGATAGCCAGGAGACAAGGAAGGGCCTCCGAAGAGCAGGTACCCAAAAGTCTCACACCACGGAAGCAGGAACGAAACAACGCTGAAGAGAGTAGGTAGGAACAGCAAGTGAACTCGTTGCCAAGTCACCGACTGTCTGGGCTGGCGAACTTAAATATCGGAGTTGAATGTCATCATCTGATGGAGACGCCCCTGAGGTTCCCGCCATGACATAGTTAAAGCAGGTCGGCGAGCATGCACGCGCCTAGGGAACCCCGAGGCCAAGATGGCGGTCAGCAGCCTCCATCCTGCCCAGGTAGGCCTGGGAATGGAGGCCAGAGGGCCTGTGATAGCTGGCAGAAGCTGCGAGTTTGCCCAACGGAGCCAAAGTAGTAGAAAGAGAGGTGAGCACTAGTGGTCGCAGATGGCTGACCGTGGAGCGTAACACCACACAAACAATTTCTATTTTCTGGGGCCATTTTGAAATCAATTGTAACTTTAAGGATGCTTTAAAAGCAATTTTCAAAGCTGGTTCCTAATATTAGCCTTTAAGTTAAGCAGCACTGTTGACTCAGGTGTAGAGTCTCTTTATAGTGGAATCAGATTTAAAAAGAAAGGACAATTTTGCCAAAGCCAAGGAAATTCCAGGCATGGTAGCTTAGTAGCATAATCATAATCATCATTGTAAGGGTTTTATCTGAAAGAATTAAGGTTATTGCTACTCTTTTTTTCTTTTCACAATTTCTATTTTCTGAAAATATTTTGAAATGAATTATGACATTGAAGTTCCCTTTTAAATAATAAAAAAGTAATTTTCCAAACTGTATCCCATTGCAAGCCAGGTAAACTAAGCAGTACCATTTATTGCTGAGGCTATACATTCCAAGTATAACAGTGAACAGAAGTACAAGTAGATACAGGTTACACCTTTTCAATATTCTGAAGCCCCATTGACTTAATGGGAGAGTCCCTGTAAGGCAGAACAAGGTTAAAGAACTAAAATAATCTGGTATTTTAACTCAGTGGAAGTCCAAGCATTCCTACTTTAAATCCATAAATTGTTCATCTGCGAAGAAAAATCATACACTAGAACTTGCTTTTTAAAAAAAAAAAAAGAATTATTATTTGGGGGTTAAATTTTAGATGCTTATACATCATTTCAATTGGGGTTCTACTTCTGCTACTCTTGTAAAGTATGCGGCCTCATTTAAAGAATGGTAGAGCTGTAAAATGATAGACCCAGACTATGTTATAAAAGGTAATATTAATTTCTTCTAATAAGTTCAGCTTTGGTAGCTTTGTGATAGACTTCTACCATTATAGTCTGATAGTCAGCAGGGAAACACATCTTCAAAAAATAACCCCACTGAATGGCTACATTTTACCAAGGTAAGTCATTACCCAGCTAAAACCTAGCCAAAAATAAAAGAAGCAGGGCTGGGGTGGGCTGGGGACTTGGCCAAACATTTATCTGACTAATGCTAAGATTTTACATTAGTTGGATAAATTTACCCAGCTAACTCTGGTCAGAAAAATCACAGGCCTAAAGTTAGCTGGGTATATTATAAAAAAAAAAAAAAAAAAAGTATAGCTGGCCAGAATTGGCCTTATCCTCCCTTCCCATACCACAAGTTTGAAAAAAAAATTATAGCAGAAGGGGCGTAGGATGACTGTTGAAGTTGGGGGTGCGCCAGAAAATTTAATTCTGCCATGTGACCGAAAAACAAGACTTTTGAGATCTCCAACACAATTATATCTAAGCATCTAGTGGGCTTAAAATCTCAGCTGTTGCGAGTCGGCCGAACGGGACCACAGCCAGACACCCCCCCCCCCCCCCCACCTACCGGCTCGGCCGACTCCGCCTCCTTGGACCTGGGAACCTTGCTTCAGCCGGCGGTCGCAGCCGGCAAGCCGCCCAGCGGCCCTCCCTGCGGACCGCCAAGCCGACGCCGCTTGCAGGACGGTACAACGGCAGCTCCTGCTCTGGTCTTCCTCCTGACCCCCGGCTTCCCAGGCGAGCGCGCATGCCACCTGACCCCTTTTCAGGGGTCACCGTGGGAAGGACCCGGACTCCTCCTCCCAAACCTGCAGGTATTTAAGGCAGGGCTGCTTCTCAGGTCTTGCCTTGGCTACTCCTGGCTCCAGTTCCTGTTTGGATCCGCTGTTGTCTGTTACCTGTTTCCTGTGTTATGCTTCTCCATGCCAAGACCCTTGCCTGCTTGACTACGAGATATGCTGCCTGCCAAAACCCTTGCCTGCCTGACTACAATTTACGCTGCCTGCCAAGACCCTTGCCAGCTTCGCTACAAGGTACGCCCTCTGCCTACATCCTTGCCTTCAGACTCTAATTCACCTCCGGCCTGAGACCCCAAGTAAGTCCAGCTGGTCCCGGTACCCACGGGCTCAACCTGCGGGGAATTAGGACTGGAAGTGGTGAAGGTCCTGAGGGGTCTCGGGTCTCCTATAACCTCACCTGCCATCGGAAAGGCCCTCTGGGGCTCCTCTTCATTGGTTCCCTACTCCGCCGGCCTAAGGATCCAAGGCCATGGATCCGGCTGAGGCTCCTGCCTTGCAGGCTATTCCTGGGCTGGCCCAAAGAGTCCTGGAACAACAGAAGGTCCTGGAGTCACTGGCGGCTTCTATGGAGCGTCTCAACGCCCGCTTGGATTCTGTGGCCGCCACCTCTGTCCAGACCGCTCCTCCTTCCGGCTCACTGGCCTCGGCAGCACCTCCCCGACCGGTGATTCCTTTACCAGCTCCCCCTTGCTATACAGGGGACACTCAGCACTGTCATGGGTTCCTTAACCAGTGAAATATGCACTTTTGCCTGCAGGCGGCACTCTTTCCAGATGCTTCGACCAAGTCAACATATCCTGTCTCTGCTAGAAGGGAAGGTCCTGGCATTCGCCCTTATGGGAACGTTCAGATCCACTGCTGCTGGATTTTCGAGTTTCTTGGCATATTTTCGAGCTGTCTTCGAAACCCCTGGGCGGCAGATGCAAGTCAGCATGGAACGCCATCTCAGACAGGATAGTCATTCCCCTTTTTCGCACCTTATCAACCGAGCTCCATTGGGAGGAGCCATGCCTGCGAGCGATATATTTAGAAGGTCTGTCCCCTAAGATCAAAGATGAGCTTGCAGCCTGCGACCTTCCAGGAATGCTAGACGTGTTAATTCACCTGGCCGAAAGAATTGGACGCCGTCTCCGGGAGAAGTACATAGAGCTTGCAGGATCTAAACAACGTATTACTGGAACTCCTCAACCTCATCCTGTCTCACCGAGCGCCTCCCCGCAGTCCTCCTCTGAGGCTTCTCCAGACAAGCCCATGCAACTGGGCCGTGGTCCCTTGTTGCCAGAGGAATGCCAAAGGTGGCGCCGTTCAGGTCTCTGCCTCTATTGCGGGGGTTCTGGACAACTGGTCCAATGTCCAGTGCAACCGGTAAACTCCAGGGCCTAGGAGTTACTGGAGGAGTGACCCTAAGACTAACTGCTTCTGTCCCTCCACTCACCTTGCTGGTGAATTTGACCTTCCAAGACTGCAGCCTTCCTACCCTGGCTCTGGTGGATTCAGGGGCCGGTGGGAATTCTCTCATGCAAGAGATTGTGGACCAGTTATTGATTCCCACTCAGCCTTGTCCTGTTCCACTGGTTCTCTCATCAATCCACGGAGAGCCCTTGCCAGGTCAGATCACCCATACAACCCTTCCGCTGGAGTGCCTTGCAGAATCTGGGCATTGCGAGCACATCTCCTTCCACGTCATACAGAAGGCCATTCACCCGGTGGTTCTGGGTATCCCATGGTTGCAGCAGCATAATCCTGAGATTGATTGGACATCTCTCCGAGTCAACCACTGGGGTTCCTCCTGCTACCCTAAGTGTTTCCTGGCTTCCAGCGAGCTTTCTCCTGAGCCTAGCTCCGAAGTTCTGGCGGGGCTCCCGTCTCAATATGCTCACTTCGCGGATGTATTCTCTAAGAAAGCAGCCAGCACCTTGCCGCCCCATCGGCAATCAGACTGTGCTATCAATTTGATTCCGGGCTCCACACCTCCTCGTGGCAGAGTATACCCACTCTCAGAACCGGAGACCCAAGCCATGACTGACTATATCTGGGAAAACCTCCAGAATGGGTTCATCCGTCCTTCCAAATCACCGGCTGGAGCTGGCTTCTTTTTTGGGGGAAAAAGAACGGGTCTCTCCGGCTCTGTATTCACTATCGTGGCCTGAACGCAATTACGGTCAAAGACAGATACCCCTTGCCTCTGATAACGGAGCTCTTTGACCGCCTACAGGGGGCCCAGGTCTTTTCTAAATTGTACGCACCTTGCAGATCTAATCTCGTCCGAATCAAGGAGGGTGACGAATGGCAGACGGCATTTAACACAAGAAATGGCCATTACGAGTATCAAGTCATGCCGTTCGGACTCTGTAATGCACCCGCCGTCTTCCAGAACTTGATGAATGAGATCCTCCATGACCTCCTATATGTCTGCGTAGTCGTTTATCTGGACAACATTTTGATATATTCCAAGGACCTGCAAACTCATCGACAGCATGTATGTCAAGTCCTGAAGCTCTTGAGAGAGAACAGTCTCTATGCAAAATTAGAGAAATGTGTCTTTGAGAAGACCTCGCTGCCCTTCTTGGGCTACATAGTGTCCAACCAGGGGTTCAAAATAGACCCAGCCAAGAGGAAAAGTATTCTGAGTTGGCCCCCCGCCGAAAGGCCTACGCAGTCTTCAATGCTTCTTAGGCTTCGCCAACTACTACCGAAGCTTCATCAAGAATTACTCCCGCCTGGTGGCACCTCTGACCAGTTTAACCCGTAAAGGAGCTCCGGTAAAAAAGACTGGCCAGCTGAGGCTGAGGAAGCCTTTCAGGCCTTAAAACAGGCCTTTTTTCATCACTCCTGTCTCCGCCATCCGGATCCCCGTCTGCCCTTCATTCTGAAAGTAGATGCCTCCTCTGAAGGAGTCTGGGCTGTTTTAAGTCAACTCGATTCAGCCGGGCGGTACGTCCCAATGCCTTCTTTTACAAGAAGTTCACTCCCGCTCAACGGAATTATACAATAGGTGATCAAGAGCTCTTGGTGGTCAAAATGGCCTTCAAAGAGTGGCGCCAGTGGCTCGAGGGTGCTCAGCATCGTATAACGGTCTATACCGACCACAAGACTTTAGAGCACCTGCAACAGGCGCAGTGCCTCAACCCCCGCCAGGCCCTTTGGGCCCTCTTCTTCACATGCTTTGATTTTGAACTGGTTTATCGTTCTGTCTCCAAGAACCAACGAGCAGATACCCTTTCACGGTCCTTCTCCCTGGAAGAGGCACCCAATAGTGTGAGTCACATCATTGATCCTGCATGTGTTATCCTTGCAGCCACCCAGACGGTTCCCGTAGGGAAGACGGTGGTGCCACGCAGCTTCAGAACAGAGTCTTGGCTTGGGGTCACGATTCTACTTCTGCTCGACACCCCGGATGGGCGAGAACTTTGGCACGCCTGTTACACTACTGGTGGTCCGGTATGTGTTCGGATGTTCATGCCTACGTGGCCTCTTGCCCAGCCTGCGCCCAACAAAAAGCACCCACGGGCAAACCCTGGGGCCTGCTCCAGCCTCTGCCTCTACCTAGTGAACCCTGGACACCTTTCAACAGACTTTCTGGTGGACCTACCTCTCTCCGGAGGGAATACTTATCTGGGTCACCGTGGATCAATTTTCCAAGATGGCCCACTTCGTGGCTCTGCCCCCTCTTCCTTCAGCTCTGCGTCTAGCATAATGTTTTATCCAACACGTTTTTCGACTCCACGGCCTATCCCAGCACATTTCCTCAGACCGTGGCCCACAATTCACCGCCAAGTATTGGCAAAGTCTCTGTAAGAAATTCTGCATCACCCTGGATCTCACTTCAGCCTACCACCCACAAGTGAATGGCTAGGCAGAGAGGACGAATCGTTTCCTTAAACAATTTCTGTGAATGTACATCAATACCCGTCAAGACGATTGGGCTGAACTACTCCCATGGGCCGAATTCTCACACAATTCTCATCCCTGCACTGCCACGGGGACTTCCCCGTTCCAGATAGTCTATGGCAAGCAGCCGCTTCCTCCTATTCCATTACCTTTTCCTGTGCCCTCGCCGGCTGCCCAGATGACAGCAGAGAACCTGAAAAACCTGTGGACACAGGTGCGTAAGATGCTCCTCAAAACCTGTAGTTCAGCCAAGAAATTCACAGATCGCCATCGCCATGCCGGACCTCAATAATCGACCTGGCCAAAAGGTTTGGCTCAGTACCCAGTTTATCCGGTTATGGGTACCTTCCATGCGATTTCACCTCTCTACATTGGTCCTTTCTCCACCCTCTGGGCTCAGTGACCTATCAACTCCACTTGCCAGCCTCCTTGAAGATCCATAATGCTTTCCATACCTCTTTACTAAAACCCTTAGTTCTGTCTTGGCCTTCCAGGAAGATACCAGAGGCTCCACCTCTGTCCGTGGAAGAGGATACCACTTACCAGGTACTCAAGGTCCTAGATGTCTGGAGACGGGAGCGCAAGTGGGAGTACCTTCTTGCTTGGGAAGGCTTTGGTCCCAAAGAAAATTCTTGGGAACCCTCTACCAACATCCTTGATAAAGACTTGATCAAGCAGTTTCACTGGGATCATCCCAAGAAACCAAAACCCCCGGGGTTTAGAGGAGGGGGTGCTGTTGCGAAAGTCGGCCAAACGGGACTGCAGCCAGACCCCCCCCCCCCCAACACACCTACCGGCTTGGCCGACCTGGGAACCTCGTTTCAGCCGGTGGTCGCAGCTGGCTGGACCGCCATGCCAATGCAATGTGTGGGACGGCACATCAGCGGCTCCTGCTCTGGCTTTCCTCCTGACCCCTGGCTTCCCAAGCACGCGCCACCTGACCCCTTTTCAGGGATCACCACAGGAGGGGCCTGGAATCCTCCTCCCAAACCTGCAGATATTTAAGGCAGGGCCTGCTTCTCAGGCCTTGCCTTGGCTACTCCTGGCTCCAGTTCCTGTTTGGATCCGCCGTCATCTGTTACCTGTTTCCTTGCTTCTGCTTCTCTGTGCCAAGACCCTTGCCTGCCTGACTACTAGTTGCACTGCCTGCCAAGACCCTTGCCAGCTTCGCTACGAGGTACACCCTCTGCCTACATCCTTGCCTGCACTCTAGTTCACCTCTGGCCTGAGACCCCACATAAGTCCAGCCGGCCCCGGTACCCACGGGCTCAACCTGCGGGGAACAAGGGCTGGTAGTGGTAGGGCTGGTCCTGAGGGGTCTCGGGTCTCCTATAGCCTCACCTGCCGTCAGAAGGGCCCTCTGGGGATCCTCCCCATTGGTTCCCTACTCCGCCGGCCCAAGGATCCACTCTCGTAATATCAGCATTAACCAATTTTACCTACTCCAGGCCAATAAAGTTTTTCTCTATGGCAATGAAGTCTGGGGTCTATAAAGGATAAGACAGAATCTCAATATAAACCCTGAACTTCAAGTTCTACAATACCATGTGTTCACAGAAGCTCCTCAATAAAGGGTGCAGAACAGAACTAGGATAATTCCTCTTACCACTCACCATAAAAAATAATATTCAAATTCTGGTGACACATCACTTAACAGCAAAACATTAGCACACCTCAGTAAGACTGTGTGATAATTCAAAGCACTACAAAAAATGTACTCAGAACCTACAGCAAACCTACCGTATCATAACACATTAACTATCAGACTCACCGTAATAACCCTGCCCATTAATAGACAATAGGGATGTGAATCGTTTTTCAACGATTAAAATTATCGTCCGATAATGTTAATATAGTCTTAAATCGTTATAGAACACAATACAATAGAAATTCTAACGATTTATCGTTAAAAATCGTTAAATCGTGTAATAGAAAATGATACAAATTGACACTTTCCAGGTCAGTAAAGGTCAGTTAGGAATGAATATGTATTCCTATTGGCTGGCTGCCCTCTTATCTACTGATGTTACCAAGGTTCCCACTGAGGTGATGGTTGGGGGGATGGGAAATGGAACTGGAAACTCACGAACACCAACAGAAAATGAAACAAAGTGTTGACACTTCCCAGGTCAGTAAAGGTCACTTAGGAATGAATATGTATTCCTATTGGCTGGCTGTGCTCTTATCTATTGATGTTACCAAGGTTCCCACTGAGGTAATGGTTGGGGGGATGTGAAATGGAAACAGTTGGAAGCTTGACAAAAAAAAGTAACGTGATGATCATCACTCATGTGACTAGAACTTGTTTGTTTGTTATTTTTGTCAGGAAGCTCCCCCCTGTCTGTGAAGCCAGCCTCTCACTAGTAATGCAGGGAAGGAGCTGTCTCACCCTTCACCATCCTCCCCCCCCTCACCCACACACCATTCACTGGCTGGGACATGGGGAGGGGAGGCAGGCAGCTCCCCCCTGTCTGTGAAGCCAGCCTCTACTGGTAATGCAGGGAAGGAGCTGTCTCACCCTTCACCATCCTCCCCCGCCCCCCTCACCCACACACCATTCACTGGCTGGGACATGGGGAGGGGAGGAGTGAGGGTCAGGAAGCTCCCCCCTGTCTGTGAAGCCAGCCTCTCACTAGTAATGCAGGCGGGATAGGGCACTGCATGCAGGAAGATCACAACACCCCTGGTGTCAGGGTTAGGGCACTGTGTGCAGGAAGATCACAACACTCCTGGTATTAATAGGGATAGGGCACTATGTGCAGGAAGATCACAACACCCCTGGTGTCAGGGTTAGGGTACTGTGTGCAGGAAGATCACAACACTCCTGGTATAGGATAGGGCACTGTGTGCAGGAAGATCACAACACTCCTGGTATAGGATAGGGCACTGTGTGCAGGAAGATCACAACACTCCTGGTATAGGATAGGGTACTGTGTGCAGGAAGATCACAACACTCCTGGTATTAATAGGGATAGGGCACTGTGTGTACATGAAGATCACAACACCCCTGGTGCCAGGGTTAGGGCACTGTGTGCAGGAAGATCACAACACCCCTGGTATCAGGGTTAGGGCACTGTGTGCAGGAAGATCACAACACTCCTGGTATTAATAGGGATAGGGCACTGTGTGCAGGAAGACCATAACACCCCTGGTGCCAGGGTTAGGGCACTGTGTGCAGGAAGATCACAACACTCCTGGTATTAATAGGGATAGGGCACTGTGTGTACATGAAGATCACAACACCCCTGGTGCCAGGGTTAGGGCACTGTGTGCAGGAAGATCACAACACCCCTGGTATCAGGGTTAGGGCACAAGTTCTAGTCACATTGACTGATCACATTACTTTTTTTGTCAAGCTACCAACTGTTTCCATTTCCCATCCCCCATATACTGTCAGTGGGAACCTTGGTAACATGAATAAATAAGAGGGCAGCCAATAGGAATACATATTCATTCCTAAACTAACCTTAACTGACCTGAAAAGTGTCAAATTGTATCAATTTCTGTTAGTGCGCACTAACTCCCGTTAGTGCGCACTAATCGGAAAAAACGATTTTTAACGATTTTTCAACAAAATAATTGTGCCTAACACGATTTTCTTCTCCTGCCACACGATTTCAATCGTTAAGACGATATGGCACACGATTCACATCCCTAATAGACAACACTGAAAATATTACACCAGCCCCTAATACACCTTCTATTAAGAAAACGGAACAAGTCAAGCTGCTATAGATACCTACATGCCAGCAGAATACCTCACCTCAGTCACACATGCTGTTGCGCCGGAGGTGGACCCTTGGATCGAGGGAGGAGGTGGGGACCCGTAGGAAGGGTCCAACGGGTCCCCACCGTCAGCAGGCGGAGTGGGCTGATGGACGGAGGCCGGCTGGTGCTTCACCAATACCAGCCCCCATTCCCCGCGGTTTGAACCTTTGGGTGCCGGGGCCGGCTGGACTTAGGTGGGCCTCCATATGTTGTCGATGGAGAAATCGAGGTCAGCCCAGAGACAGCAGCAGAGGTGTGGTACAGTCTTATACTGGACAAGATAGTGTCCCGGAGACCTGGGCACCAACGGAACAAAGTCAGACAGGGGGTGCCCGAGCAAGAGCAGGCCGAAGCCTGAATAGGCCAAGTCCAGGACGTAGGCTGAAGAGGCGTCATACAGCAAGCTTGAGTCAGGGGTGGCGGCAATCTGGAAGTAGTGGCAAGCAAGGCTGGCCATGGAGATAGTCAAATGTAGTCAGGCAAAGCAGAGATCCTGGCTTGGAAAGAGTCAACGGCGTGGTCAGGCAAAGCAGAGATCCGGGCTTGGAAAGAGTCAACGGCGTGGTCAGGCAAAGCAGAGATCCGGGCTTGGAGAGAGTCAACGGCATGGTCAGGCAAAGCAGAGGTCCGGGCTTGGAGAGAGTCAACGGCGTGGTCGGGCAAAGCAAAGGTCGAGATCCAAGAAGGCAATCCAAGATGGGTAGAACAGGAACAGGAGTCAGCGATGATCAGGAACACAGGGATGAGACGACTCTCTCAGGAGGCAATGCGTACTCGACCAACGAGTAGACCTGTTGCAAAAGCAAAGCTAGGGAGCGGAGCCTGGGCTTATATACCAGTGCTCTGCTGATGTCATCATCCGGGGCCTTGGCTCAGTTCCCTCCGCGGGCCCTACTTAAGCTTCAGTGATGCGTGCGCGAGAGCCTAGGGAGGGGTGTGGCGCCGAGTAGCAGCGCCTCTCCATGGGCCACACGGAGAGGCCTGACGTGGAGCAGTGGAAGTGGGAGCTGGACTAGAGACACCAGGGTCTGTAGCTGAGCCGGAGACACCAGGGGTGGCCCGAGGATGGAGCTGGCGGCCTACTGCCGCCAGAAACGAGGGACCAGGCACTGGAGTTACTGAAGAGAGGTGAGGGGCCGTGTTACATGTGCCGTGCCGCGGTTCTGCCGCGGACGGCACATGTAACACATGCAGAACATAGACAAACCCTCACAAACACAGAATAAGGAAAGAAATTAGAAATAGAAACATGGAAACATAAAACAAAGCATAAACTGGAAATTCCAAGAAGATAGACTCTGCAGTCTGCAGTGCAAAAGTGTAATAGTAAACACAACTCCCAGTCCCCACCACTGCTGCCTTCTGGCCCTACCTGAGCCCTGTACTCTCCAGATGCTTCCAATCCCAGGCCTGGACGAGGGCCAACGTTGCCTCCTCCTCAAACCCCAAAAAACTCCCCATCCTCTGCCCAGCACTTCCCTGACGACCTCCCTGGCACCTCTGCCCAACATCCCCCCGTGACCCCACTTTTATCTCCCACCATCTCCCTGGCCCTACTCTTACCCCACCTTCTGTCCACCATTACCCTGATTCTACTCTTCCCCTGACCATCTACCTTTCGCCTAGGACAAGCAGGATGTTAGTCCTCACATGTGGGTGACATCATCGGATGGAGCCTGGCACAAAAAACTTTTGTCAAAAAATCTAGAAGCTTTGACCAGCACATTGAGCATGCCCAGCATGCCACTATCTGCACAGCCACGTGAAGTTCCCCTTCAGTCTATACTTTTCTGTGATGCAGCTGCCTCAAGGTTCGTAGAGCTCCACTCTTTTCTCGGTTTTTCATTGAAAAGTTCATCTTTTCCCGTCTCCATCGTCGGGTCCCCATTCGAGGTCGGTGCCTTCTCAGTGTGGTAGGTTTAAATTGTCGTTTTTTCACTTCTTTGTGGTCGATTCCAGACATCTCCCCTATCTGTGACTGCTGGCCATCGACCGCATGCCAGGTAACTTTTATGGTCCCAAACAACAAAGCAGAAGCCAATCCAAGATGTCTAGCAGCAATAAACACGAAGAGAAGGATAGGTAAAACGAGGACTTTTATTAAATCTTTGCCCAACTCTGGCCGAGTTTTGCTCCTCTAGGAGCTGCCTCAGGGGCTACTAAAAACAAGTATAAAACACACATACATAAATATATATAAAATCAAAAAAATGCACATATACATGAAATTTAAAACATAAATAAATTGTAAATTATAAAACACCACAATGTATGTACATATGAAATACATAAATACTTCCAAATATAAGACAATGTGTGTATGTGTATGCACAAAAGCATATATTAAAAAATAAAGTAAAAAGTAGAATATATGTATGTGTATAAACATATCATAATGGCAAATACAGACAAAAATTCTAAATGTTAGTATTGAAAGGAGGGGATAAAAAAAGTAACCGAATATCTGTATACAAGAAATAACAGGTAATGCATACAGTAGTTTATATAAGAAACAACTTGGTGTTATGATAATATTAAAAAACAAATCAGAATTGTTAAATTATAGTTATTAAATTATTTAAAAAAATGTATAAGTGAGGGTGTAATTTAGCTAATATAATGCTCTCTATGATGGTTGTATTCTAGTGTGAATGTATGAACAGAAAATCTTGTTTAAATACCTTAACAAAAACATCCAGCAAGGAGCTTCATGCAGGACAACTGCATCCAGTTGTCCGACCCGTAATTCTGACCTGACACCTGTCGAGTCATCGCACCATTCAACACCATGCTGAACCTTGATCGGCTCGGGCAATCTGCCACAGGCACAGGACGGACCCATCCTGTGACACCCCCCCCCCCCCCCCAAAGATGAAGCCTGGATCCCTAACAAAACAAATCTTCCAAGGCCTCCTGGAATGTATTTATGAATAAATCTAATCCTATAAAACATAAGTGCACCCCACTCGTGCCTGATATGCCGACCCCCCCCCCCAAAAGTGCTAACCAATTTGCCTATTGGCTTTAGCCCGGCAATGCTGGCAAATCCTTTTATCCATTTCAGCAGGCCTCAGAATTATATCGGACCAGCAAATCACAACAGCAGGCAATAAAATTGAAATCGACATCAAGTCCTTCCGGATCATGTTGATGAATTTGCATCCAGATACTGAACCCCAATCATTCCCCCCCCCCCCCCCCCAAAAGAACTATCAAGACATATGGATGACTGAAGCGCAAGAGACCGCGCTGCAGACAGGGAATCAATTCGTCCCACCGCATCCCCCTTTGGCCCAGCCAATGAATGATCATGTCACGATGAGAAAAGTCCAATTGAAGTCCATAAGGATGCTCGCGGGCATGTTTAAAAGCCCACACGACATAAGAATGTCCAACGATCCAAACTTGTCTCCTACAGCCTGCAGGACCTGCAAAGAGAATAGCATTAGTACCCAGCACTGATCATTGGGGGCCCAGGCATATGTACCCTTTGAACGCACCCGACTTCCAGCACCCGATTTGCTGAATCACACCGCCCGACAAACCTGCACAAGCCGCAGAAATGGCAGCACCAATTCAAAATGAATGAGTTCCGAAGCGATTCACATCCAGCCCGATAGCCATCAAACACGACCGCAACACTGACTCAAATTGATATTTGGTAAGAAGCCAAAAGTCCAAATAAATCAAGAATAGAGAACCTCTCGCAGGCCACATAGTCACGAAGGTGGTGTAGTTAGCAACGGGACACGAACTCAAACCCAGAATGGTTCGCAACACTACGAATGCACCTTTTCCTTGCTGATCAGTTTTAGATTGAGGAATAAATAGAATAGTGGAGTCAGAACACCACGTAACATGCTGTGTAAGCAACCCAGACGACTCAAATCCTTTAGTAGCTCTGGCCACTAGTTCACTAATCCAAAACACACCAAAGAAGTTAAATACAAAAGCAACACGGAACAAATTGCATTTGTTCTCTGAACTACAAATACCCAACAAAGCATCCCACAATCATTGCAAAATGTCGTGTGTAATAGGCAAGCACTCCTCTGGGACTCGAACCCCTTCCCATGACCATCCCGACAACAATGAACCAAAAAACGCCCTGAAGGAAAGCCCCAACATTGCGCCTGCATAAAAAATGAGAATCCGAACAGATGCCTGGCCGCTCTCGAAATCCCCAACTTAGCATTCTCAATAAAATGCATAATACATATGTCAGACACCGGACCCCCACACCAACCCAATGTAGCAAGAAAGGACACAACCTTCTCGGCCCCTTTCACATAAGCTGACCACGTGGAAGGGGCTAGCGACTCTCAGAGCAGCTTCCGTGCTTCGGGGAACCAAACTGCCATAGGAAAGCAGGTTCTGAAGCTTTCTGCAGATCTGCCTCTCGTGCAAGCTTCCAGAACAGGTCCCACTTGTGATGAGAAAGAGAATCGGCCAATATGTTAGAAACCCCAGGTACATGACGCGCCCACACCGTCGCATTCAGCTCCATGCAGTGAAGAACAAACTCCTGCAATAACTCAAAAACTAACAAACACTTCACAGACCTCTTATTGATAACATCGACCACGCCTAAGTTATTACACCAGAAAGCTACTTTCTTATTCCGAATACATTCACCCCAGAGTACTACCGCAACCACAATAGGAAAAAGCTCTAGAAAGGAAAATTAGTTCTTACCTGTTAATTTTCGTTCCTATAGTACCACGGATCAGTCCAGACTGTGGGTTGAGCCTCCTTTCCAGCAGGTGGAGACAGGCTAAAACTTAAAGGATGCCCTATATCAGGACAGAGCCTATCCTCTAACCCTTCAGTATAATGCATGTCAAAGCAGAAAACAAGAAAACCAAAGTAGGATCAAGCAAGTAACCATAAAGCTCAATGGAGTAACTGTAGAACAATGTAAGAAACATGGCCTAACTAACCGCTCTTGCATATACTTGGCATGAGAACAACCAAGTCTTCCGGTGTTTTTGCTCAGTATTTTTGAACAAAAATGAGATAGTAGACTCTGCAGATCTGCAAGAAAACACAGTTTCGAGAGGACAGAAAAAGACAAACAGGGAAGGGCGTCTGGACTGATCCGTGGTACTACAGGAACGAAAATTAACAGGTAAGAACTAATTTTCCTTTCCCTGTACGTACCCAGATCAGTCCAGACTGTGGGATGTACCAAAGCTTCCCTAGATGGGGTGGGACCGAGACAGTCCCGCTCGAAGCACTTGTAGCCAAGAAGAACCAAGAAGCGGAGCTTGCCCATCCAGGCGGTAGAGTCGAGTAAAAGCATGCAAGGACTTCCAAGTGGCGGCATTGCCAATGTCCTGCGGAGAGATCGAATGACTCCGCCCAGGAAGTAGCTTGAGAATGCGTCGGTAGGTCGTCGGGGAACCGCCCGACCTTGACAAAGAGAGGCCGAGGAGATCGCTTCTGTCAACCACCACGCTATAGTGGACTGAGAAACCGGCTTACCCCAAGTGGGCCCACTCCAGAGGACAAAAGATGGACCGGGACCCGAAAACCATAGGTAACCTGGAGATAGCGAAGTAGAACTCGTATGGCATCAAGTTTACGGAGATTGCCCCCAGTGGCAGGGGAGAACGCAGGGAGTCCTGTCAACAGGTTGACATGGAGGGTAGAAGAACTGTCAGTAGGAAGGAAGGGCCCATCACAAGGGATACCCCGGAATCGGAAAATGCAAGGTTTCCGGACAGGACAGCGCGTGGATCTCCAAGAGCTGATGAGCAGAAGAGATAGCGACCAGAGAGACAGTCGTAAGCGTAAGAACTTTCAAGATAACGCGAGGGAGAGTGAGAAAACAGAGCCGCACCGAGACACCGAAAGACCAGAGCTATAAGACTCCACGACGGG